>NC_138507.1:87280685-87617366 GCF_964252035.2 Podarcis erhardii | reverse complement strand
CTCTTGCAATCTAGCTAGAACCTCCTACTCACCTTCGAACTTTTTTCAGATTGTATTGATCTGCAAAGCCATGTATAACTGATTTCCAGGTCCCATGATGAATGCAGGAACCCTCTGGTCTAGATTTTACAGTCAGGAAACTTTCAACTGCAGTTAATGTACCTTTCAAAGAGTTTCTGGTGTACATGACTCCCATATCTTCTGGGATAGAGTCAAAGCCACAGCTTCCAATAATATATAATATATATAATATATACTCCTTTTTCTGCAGCAATTTTTCTGGCTGCAGTTCAGGATCAGGGTCACAGCAGGTGTTTATGAAAGTATTGAAAATAACCAACCATTTTAGAAAGATTTTGGAATTTTATTTTTGAATCAATAGTGGTTTAGGGGGAATGCTATCTAAGCACCCATATTTACAGCTCCTTTTCCTAGTGACTATCTTTCTCAGTCAATGGCTGTCTTTACGCTGAATGAAAACCAGAGCAATGGTGGTTCTTTTCTTCCTGCTCTAGGAAGCTAGTTGCCCAATGCCCTCTCTGGCATTGTGGAGCCTGTACTAGACTTTGGTAAATCAGTGAACTTAGGGCGATGAGAAAGGCCATATGGTGCCTAGAGTGAAAAATGTGCTGTGAAGCTGACTGAGCATGAGTAAAACAACATAAGTTTGCTTCAGTGTGGTGGTCAGGGTGGTGAAGAGGGCCCATTTCTCTACCTCTATCACACCCTCAAATAGTTGTCCCTTTTCAACAGTCTGAAGTCTGTTGAGATCTACTCCAGGGAATGGCATTTTAGATCATTTGGAAGCCCATTCTGAATTGTTTGCAAGGTATTTCAAGGATAAAGTCTTGATGCCACAGCCACATTCACTGTAGTCACCAGTGAGGTGTCAGCTACAACTTCCAATGTAACTTCTTGGGATCAGTTTTAGTCGGATTTGGAGCTGTAGAACCTTTGGTGCTGTTTCCCCACCTTCAGCTGGAGGTCACTAGGGTGGTCATGCCCCAGGACATGGATCTTGTGCTGATACATTGAAAAAGCCCAGAAACAATTCATGGTATCACATTTCTTGAGGTTGAGAACTGTAAAGAAGAAGGCCGGTCTTTGCTTTTCCTAACATTCCTAGATTAATAATTACAAGTTTAAACCTAATGATTTGTGCCTGGCACCTTTATCTTTTCCCTTTCAGGATTGGGAAACAAATGAATTTTGTCATACAACAAGCTGCCATTTCAAAATAAAAACTAGCAGTGCCAAGCTACTGCAACACCAAATGAATGGACCTTTGAGCTGCAGCTGAATTTACAGGAGGCAAAAAACATTGGTTTTGTCCAAGGAATAACATGACAAGACGTAAGCAACCGGAGAGGATATCCTAGCTTATGCTATGGGGAATCGGATGGCCATTTTATGTAGCTTGTAAATGTTTCGATTATTTAGAAATTCTAAGAACACTTTCCCATGCCTAGCACAAGCAGAAGCACTCTTTGCCTGGGATATTTATTTATTTTTTATCCCTGGGAATCTTATGAAAGAGTTGCCCAGTTCTCCCCAGGTTGGATTTACACATCATGTTAGGGTTTGGGTTTTTTTCTTCGCTGTTATTTGCTTTGGCTCAGTAGCACTGTGCAAAACACAGCAATTATTTTTATCCCTTATAATTTCATTTAGAGTTGTTAATTTAATGCCAACAAACTTTTTTTAAAAAATTGTGAAAAGCCAACTTTCATATATTTGGATATTATGAATTAGATTGCTAAATCCGATCTTTATTATAAAATGAGATTTTCATAGCTGTATTTGCAAAAGAATGAGGTTGTTAGTTAAACTGTAGTCCATGGAGTCCTAGTTTGTCAGGTTGAGAGCTCTGTGTTTTTAAACTGCTGGATTATTTTTCCAAATTTGTTTTTGCTTTTTTGCATATAGGCTTTTCATTATTGCCCTTGAGATGCTGAGAACCTGTATGTTTGTGGACCCTCTTCCCCTCTATTTTTGGATAATGTATTATCATCAACTATTGTTGGAAACGTTTGTGCTCAAAAATCAGTTTCTGTTCAGGGCTTTGCTGAATGATGACTGCCATATATCAGAAAATAATATGTTACTAAATACAGAAAAACCACCCAAAAAACATCACTTGACACAAGCTGAGAATTAATCAATGTGTAAAGGAAAATTGTAATGTTTATCCTGAATTTCTCCTTTTTATGTCAGTAAAATCCACATTCTAAAACTTCTAGACAAGGAGCTTTACCTCAGAGATTCACAGAATTTGTCATAGTGGGCATTTGAAGTGTGTTTGCATGCATTTTATTTGTGGGGGCTCAGTAAAGCAAAATAAAGACACACTCAGAGAAATAGAGAGATGGGGAGAGACAACAACAGCCATATGCAATTGATGCTTTATTTTTCAAGCTGACTACACATTTTCTGCAAATGGCCCTGAGATTTATTTATTTTTTAAGAAAACATTTATGACCTATGGGCTATTGACACTCAGAAGCAATATGTGTGGGAAGGAGGGTGTTTAACCTTTTTCATGTCTGTATCTTTGCCTCTCCAAATTACCAGTTCCCAGTTCCTTGGCCCCTTGAGATGGGGGGGGGGGGGAATCAAGAGAAGATGCTTTGAGCACCGAAAAGGTTGAGCAGTTCCTCTCTCACCGTGGCTTCTCTGCTTTGAATTCTCCTTCCTGAAGCTGCTTTCTTTCCTTCCTTCTTTCCTTCCTGTCTCTAGTATAACACAATGTGTAATGAACCAGTTTCCCAGAGGAGTGATCCTTGCAACAACCATATGACGGTTGTGTCGAAAGAAGCCATGTGAGCCATTTCATCCAACCATCTTCTCATGGCAGGAAATCCAGAGCTAGAGCATCCTCAGTGGCTAAATATATCTAGTTCCTTGAACTTTTCCTCATAGCACCTGCCCTTCATACTGGCAGCTATCTACATTACCCTCTTCTGAACCTGTTCCCATTTGTCTGTGGTGCTCAGAACTAGAAGATATACTTCTCATGACTTGGTATCTATGGTTATTTTAATGCAGCCTAAATTCACATTCACCTTTTTTGCAGCTGCAGCACACTTGGCAGCTGCAGCCAGATTGGGTACCTTTAGAATGCAATTAGGATGAGGATCTGTACCCTTCTAATAAGAATGAAGTAAATAACCAGAATCTCCATGATGCTGAATGGTTTCACCTTTCCTCCTCAAAACAAGAATCCTGCTTAAGTGCAGCCAAAATCCATAGCACAGCCTCCAGGATTAGCATTTGGGGAAAGCAGAAAACCACTTTGGGCCTCTCCTCAAGTGAAGTCTGGGGACCACAGCACACAGCTACAATCCCCACAGAAGGCACATGAGTTACACTGCCAGTCATGTGCAGGCAATAGACCAGCAATTCATCTCCAGGCCAAAAACATAGGCACAGACATGGTATGAAGAAATGTCAGCTAGAGTTTGACAGGAGTGCAACCTGCTTACAGCTTCTTGATTGTCACTCACAAGTTTTGCTAACTTAAATTAAGCGGGTTTAACGGAATATGCAAAACGGGTGCAGTTTGGGGAGCTCATCATCCTGGTGTTGTTTACGTTCCCCTTCAGCACTTGAAGAACATGTGGTTCTGAGTTATAAACACTGACCAGTTTGCACAAGGAATCTGACTGAGGCCATAAACATGAATTGTAAGCACATCCGTGCAGCAGGTGTTTAATAGGGTCACTTGCAGGTAAATATGCATAGAATTGTAGTTCTAATGTGCTATACAGAAACACATTATTTCCACACTCCTTGGGAAAACGACTTTGCAGAGCAGAAGCTACAGTTGTGAATATGGGTTTGTTTTTGTCTTTCAGCCTACTTAACCACCAGTGGAAAGGCTTTCTTTGGTAAATAGTATCACATGCACACTGAATACTAACCAGGGTGATAGTAAACCAATGGCTGTGTAAACTTGCCAATATAGTAAATACTATTTATCGGTTCCAGGCAGGGCAAATTACTCTGACTCCACCTGCTTTGTTTGCAGAGAATCCCTGGGTGAGAAGAAGACTCTGATGAGCAAAGATTACCAGGAGTAATAATCACCCCTCCAGCCTTACGATTTTTTATCACGAAGGGAAGCCAAAGAAGGGTAGTAAATGAACACAATTACATACTGCTAGACCACTGAAGCTGATTTATTAAGATAGTTTATAAAGTTTCAAGCCAATGCAGTGGGCAAGTCTTCCGGAGCTTTCTTCCACTGGCCAAGTGAAGACAAGCGCTAGAGATATTTGGTGACTCTCTTCTGGTACCCCCACCACCCTGAGGTGGCTGTGGCCAGGACTCCCGAGAAGGCAGCCCAGGTTCTCATGGTGTATGAAGCTTAATATGACCCACTGGCATCTGGCCAGCAGGGCCAGGAATGGGTCTCCTGAGGTCCCTCTGGTCACTGAGAAGGATCCACCACCACACCAGGGCCAGGTTTTGCATGCCATTGAGGCCCAGGAGCACTTCACTGAGGATTCATTTAGGCACTGGGGGCATACGCACAGCAGCCAGGAGTGATTCTCAATATTTAGCAAGCATTTAAATAACACTCCCTTCAAAGAAGCCCAGTTGTTTATCAGACTAAAGCAAAACTAAAAATTAACCGTTACTGTGAAGCCTGAAAATATAAGACATTGCCATACTCTTGTTCACGTAAGGGGGGAAAAACCTAAATTATGTAAATAAGGACACATAAATATAAAAGCATTTGGTATTTAAAGAAACAAGCAAACATTCTGGAGGATTGTGCCCTATAGCATTTTCCATTCTGGGAGGGTATGATGGTGTCTGGCTTGTATTAGATTAGGCTTTTGAATGCACTGTCCATGTCACTGATCTGTAGATCTCAGAAAATAAAATGTCTTTGTTAAATAAATGTAATTTGAGTTAGCCACTTCATTTTCCTTTCAGGCTATTCAGCTGGGATGCTCATCTGTCTTGCATGGGCAATTGATTCTTCAAAAATAAATACTTCTTTCTACTGAAACCTGATTATTAACCCATCTCAGGATGTATCTTATCCAGGAGCTTTGTTTAAAAGAACAACCACTGTGTGGTACATTTTATTTTCCATTAATTGATCTGTGGTGCCTGCTATTTTAACATGCTTTTAACATGATTCCTGCCATTAGAGGCAATAATCATGTCAAAAGTCATTAGAAATCATTACATTTCACCTAACAAATTGATTTGTTTCCATATCAACAAGCTGTCATTGGTTTTAGCTATAAAAATCTCCAGTACTGCAGCATCCAAACACGGCGCTAAATTCAGGGGAAGTTTCCACTTGTTTCAAAAGCCAGGCAAAATCCCAGAAACCGGGTTTTCTCCTAAACAAGATATTGCTGTTGCCACCCATTCTCCTGAATCACCACCTTCCATTTGGTTACATATTTATTTTTGGCAATTATATACCACACAGTTACTCATGTCCTTTAGGCAATTGACAAATTAAAACTAAATAAAATGTAAAATCAATAACTAAAATACTTTTTTATTTATTAAATTTCGTACTACCTCTCCCCAGGCATTGGGTAGTGTAGAGGTTTTTAATTCACCTACCTGAGATCTTTCAGCTGGAGGTAAAACAGAGAGAATGAGACCTGAATGTAAAGGATGTGCACTAGCACAGCAGAGTGTGGTCCAAAGGCATGTGAGCCCAACACTTATCTGAAGTCAAGGAAGTCTGGATGTTGTTAATGGCTGGATGGGTGACCGCCTGGGGATTGTATGTGCATCACCTTGGATTCCATGACAAATGGAAAGCAAGATATCAAAGTGAGCAAATAAATAGGAGCCCTAGCTCAAGATCATCAGTGTGATGCTTTCTTTGCAAGTGGTGCTCTTCTGGTTAACAAAAACCATGCGCCTTAAAGCAAAATAGGGAATTGCTTATTAAAAAGGGAACCAGGGACTGGTTTTTTGGTCAAGGATCTTCCATGTGCACCCAAGACAATTTCTGACTAACCTTGGAACTTCTCTGCCGCTTTCTGTCCACAAACCCATTGCTTCCTTCCAGGCAAATCTGTGGGACCATCTGAGCTACAAAAAGTAACCTTTAGCCAGCTTCCCACACACACCTTAGACTGAAAGGGCAACCTAGAGATGGGAAGCAGCAACGATGAGAGATTCAGTCATGTACAAACATCAGCAACACAGAATACAGCTGAAAAGCTGGGAGGCGAACTTGTTATGCCAAGGATGAGAGTCTAGTTTGCAATTAATAAGGCAGACAAATGTGGCATTCTCCCTATATTACAACCAACAGTTAGCAGCCTTTTGGGGGCATTGGGTTTTCCCTTTGCTTCAGGACATCTTTCCTCAAGTAACGTATCTTTGTACTGTTGTCTAGCAGTTATAGCAAAGTGCTGTGAGCATCACAGCTCCTGCACTTTCCCACTGGCCGTTCCACCAACATGAGCCACAGTTGATCAGTAACTTTTTATCAGTATTGGCCCATCCAGGAAATTAGGATATCGGCTTCGAGAGCAGAGCCACCTTACACTCACTATTCCTTAAAACTATGTGAAAGTCTTCATAGGACAGACGGCTACAGTAGGTCTTTAGCCGTAAGTGTGCTGCTCCCAGCTGAAGGAAAGATAAAGGGGTGTGTGAAATCTGTTTGCATTAGTCTCATGTTATCCAGACCTGATGCTCATAAAGCTGTTTAAACAGAATCTCAGCAGCGTGAGCCGAGAATACAGCCGTGCGATTCTTCCGTGCCTCTTGGAACAGGAACATTAACCCAGTGAGTGCTCCACTCAACTAGGTCGCCTCTGCCTTCCCAACAACAGTCATGCCCTACCTCACAGTGTGCAACCGGCAGCTCAGCTGGACTCTGCCCCTGGTGCTGGGGTACCTCTTCTACCTCCTCCTGGGGGCCTTGGTGTTTCAGCTGCTGGAAAAGCAGGCAGAAGCCAAGACTCGGGACCAGTTCCAAATGGAGAAACTCAAATTCCTGCAGAACTACACCTGCTTGGATCGACAAGCCCTGGAACAGTTTGTGCAGGTAAGGAGAGCAATCCCGAGGAACCCAACTTTATGGTCATCTTTGCATCATGTAACTTTAATGGTGGGGTGGGTGGCTGGTGTGCAGGAAATCCTGACATAGGATTAGAAGTTGGGATTTGGGTCTTCTACAACTTCTGATACTATGGTTCCAGAGAGGATCTGTGCCCGTAGGAATTGAAAATGAACAACAGCCAGCAGAGAATGCCCAGAAAAGATAATATGATTAGGAGAAATCAGTGCTGTGGAAACACCCATGTATGCAGCAGCCATTTTGATTTTCTTGAATTTTCTCTCTGATCCCTAACCCCTTTTCAAAATTTAGCAAAGCAGCTAATATTGAGTTTGAAATTATACTACTGTTCCAGTTTCCCCTTTTCATCCCATGAATAAGGTTTTACAGTGGAGTATATGTGTGTTTTAATATGACCAAAGGCTTCCTTCCACAATCTGTTTTAATGATTTTTTAAATGCACATGTGTTTCTGGTTTCCTGCATGTCTTCCCTTCAAGGCTGCACCTTCAGTGGGTGAATATTGTTGTTTCTTAACTTTCCAGTAGTTTTTGAATAGGGAAATGTTATTCTTTCCTCTTTTCCACTCCCCCTCCCCCACCCAGAGTGGATTGCTCTGTGGAGTGTGGCTGTGTGGCCACAAGTGTGATGTCCCTCCCCCTGAAACTTTCTGTGGACATGGAACTTGTAAACAGACCCAAATGCACATAAATGTGTACCCAAATAGGTTCTGCATTCATCATTATTTGTTGCTGTTGCTATTACTATTGCTTATAAGTGTTTTTGCCACAAACACTTGAGCAACTATATCCCCAAATTATTTGCCCATTTCTGTTCATGGAAGAAGATTTAATGAGAAATGCATTTCCTTTGTTAAGATAAAACTAAGGATGTTAAATATATGGAGTTGAGGAAACCATGCAGTGCACATCCACTGACACCTGGCTTTCCAGTTCGTTACTGATAGATATTGAATGAGTTATCAAAACTAGGCAGAATAGTTCTCTAGATTTAAAGGGCTGCATATGAAATAGTAAATGTAGATACAGTTGCTAAGGAATAATGGGAAATTTAATCCTTTGTTTAATTTAAAAATCTCAATTCTACCATGAATTTTGAGATCCTGTTTCTGAGAAAACAAGCTTTTATTTCACTACTTGAAATGTTTAAATGAGTTTTCAATCATTTAGCTGTGCTCCCATTTGAAACCAGTGGTTTTGCATTGGGCATAATAATGGTTATGAAGAGTAACAGTTTACATGCATGCCTGCAATTCTCACATGAAATCCTGACACTGAGTTTTAGGGCTCTTGTGTCACTGAAACCTGGATGCACTCCAGAGTTTGGTAGGACTAGATAAATTGGGGAGGGGGGGCTGAGCTAAAGGGATGAAAGTTATGCCAGAGGATGCTGAGCCGAGCTCCTTGGTTGTAGAACGAGAAGTGGAGGTTTTCTGGATAATAAGGGAGGACTAGGAATTGGGGCTTTGGGGAAATTTCTAGGTTAAAAAAAAAACCAGAAGAAAAGTGAGAGACTTTGGGGCAATAGCTGAGAGTAGTGAAAATAGGGGAATCTGAGATTCTGGGGTGACATAACTAAGGAGGAAGAAATAGCACAGCAAGGAGAAAAAAGAGAGCAGTTCTCCCCAAGAAAGGGGGCTTCAAAGCTGAAGGTAGAAGGAGAGGGGGCTTTGGCCAGCTGATGGGCTTGAAAAGAGAGAGCTGAATGCCTTATTCTTATTCTGTAAGTCATAGAATCATAGAATCATAGAGTTGGAAGAGACCACAAGGGCCATCGAGTCCAACCCCCTGCCAAGTCGGGGGTCCATAGGAGTGAAAGAAAGGCTAAGATAGAAGATGAGTTGGGAAGGGGTCCACAAAAGACAGACGAATCCCCTTGATCAGCCAGAGATTCCTAGCCACTATTATGAACAGCATTCCCTCTTAGGCTTGAGCTGGGCTCCAGAAATTAACATAGAAACAAAGACTGTAAATCCCGCCTTCCTGACAGTGAATAGGTTTAAGAAGCTTTTGAATGGTGCCAGCTGGGAAGAGTTTGTCTAAAGAATTGCAAAAGGCCTTCTGGAAAAATATTATTCTGCTGTCTATATGAAATGAGGAAAAGGAGTAACATATGTTCTGGGCTCTGCTGGCAAGATCCTCAGGCTATCAAAACTTATTGATTAGTAATTGTGTGGGGGAGCAAGTGGTGGCTAGAGGGAATGACATGTAGGGGACACTATCTTGGTTATCTACTTCCAGGAAGAATCTGATGTCCTTTTACTTTTAAATTTACACATTTCTGACAGCAAGAGCTTAGGCTACTTCAGAGGGTGATGGATTCCCATTGATTGGGTTTTGTTAAACAGAGGTTGGATGGTCATCTGTCAGAGATTCTTTAGCTGTTATTACAGCATTGCAAGGGGTTGGGCAGTTCTATGATTCTATGAAATGTATTTAATGTTGTCACCCACCCTGGAACCTTGGGCTGAAGGGCAGGTAATAAATATTTACCAGATGCTCTTTGCAACTCAGCTGCTTGGACATGTGAGCCTGGCTTTCTGTAATGCCATAATTAACACTTCCATCTGAGTTGCAGGCTATCACAGCAAAGCTGGATATGCTTAGGGGTGCTTCATAACATACACAAATTGCTATTTTGTTTTAACATTTTCTCTGGCACATTTTAAACAGAAGACCCCCTGCACATTGCTGTCCAAAGCCAAACAATGCAGGTCATTTGGGGAGCGAGGAGCTGAGCATTTTCTCCTGTTATATAAGCAGAAGTTCAGAAAAGCCAGGGCATGTGCATAAGTGCTTTCATTAAAAGGAAACTTTTCTGATGTAGTCAAAACAAAATAAAAAAATTCCTTCCAGTACCACCTTAAAGACCAACCAAGTTAGTTCTAGGTATGAGCTTTCGTGTGCATGCACACTTCTTCAGATACACAGATACATTTTTTTGATGTAGGTATGCCACAAGGATTACAGCAGTGGTTGCTATACAAACAAAACCACTAGAGGGCACCAACATTTCAGCTACAACACAACAGCTTTTAAATATCTCTCGTCAAAATAAATCATCCACGACCTTGTTCAGTAAATAGGAATCCTTATCACCACCCTTGGCTTCATACTATTGTAATCTTAGCACACTCTTTTGATGTGAGGCTTCATGCTAAACCATCACTCAGCACCCTTGAGTCTGCAAGGCTGAACTTCTCAGCATCTGTATCTATCTGTTGGGTTTCTCTGCTGACTCCTTTCTGATTTCTGTGGCACATGAAGCGGGTTCATAAGGTTAGGCATTTTCTTGGGCCACAGCCAATGGCAGATTTGGCTCACCCCAGACACAGCATTGGAGTGTTTAATCACAAACAGTAGCGTACATGGGCATAGCCAAAGGGGGAAGGAGGGGCAGCTGCTTCCCCCAAATCAAGTAAATCAATAAAAAATACTTGTGTTTCTGCCCCCACCAACATAAACCCTGGCTATGCCCATGGTAGCGCAAGACCTTTAACACAGGACTAGGGAACCTGAGATCCTCCAGATGTAGCTGGATTCCAACTCCCATCAGCCTCTGCCAGCATGGCCCATGGTGAGGGATGGTGGGAGTCCAACAACATCTGGAGGGCCACAGCCCAGCCCTGATTAAATTGGGGTGGGGTGGGGTAAGAAATTGAGGGAACCCAAAATTGATGCATTTGCTTGTCCCCAACTGTGGTTCTCCAGTTGCTATGAGACTTTATCTCTCACCAGCCTCAGCCAACATGGCCAATGCTCAAGTTGGATGGGAGTTGTAATGCAGCAGCTGGAAGGTCACAGGTTGCTCCTCTCTACAGGCACAGCAGGGAGCAATCATGTCAAGGACAATGTCTGGGACATCAGCAACCAGGTAGTTAGAACACAGCTGACATGTATTTATTTGTATGTATGTATTTAACAGGTATGTCTCCCCTTCTTTTCCCTAATACACTTTGGCCCTTCTTTTCCCTAATACACTTTGGCCCCCTTCCATTAGCCCGCTCAGATCACAGTGTTGATCACAGAGTGCAGGAGCAATGCAAAATCATATCTACAGTCCAAACAGTTCCAGCGTTAACCAAGAAATCCTTGCCAGGAAACCATTTTATGATTTTTTGCATATACAGAGCCACCTTATGAAGCTAGGTGAGCATGTTGGTGTATCAAGAAGTACTGCTTACTTTGGCTCATTGACCGTTGTCCTTTTCAGCCCTGCTACAAAAGCAGCTGTTGACAGACTGAACCTGTGGCCGCATAAATGTGCTTTACTCTCTGGCTGGTGAGACTCTCCCATTTCATGATGTGACAACATTCTTCTATTCCTCCCCCTGTAAATGATCCCACTTCAGGTCATTATGGAAGCCTGGGAGAAAGGTGTCAACCCTGAAGGGAACTCCACCAACCCCAGCAACTGGGACTTCAGCAACAGCTTCTTCTTTGCTGGAACGGTGGTCACCACCGTAGGTAAGGTGAGCTGGGTGTTTTGCGGGAGGTTCCCCCCGATAAATCTTTCCTAGTTGGAGTTCTGCAAGATTTTCAGTGAAGTACTGAATCATCTGTGACTGATGGTACAAAGCGAACCTGGCAAACCTGCGTGAGAAGGGTCTTGAACATTGAAATATGTATTTAAAAAGCCATATATTCAACCAACGCCTATTTTTATGCGTACGTTTTCCATGACTAATTGTCTGGTCCTGTAGGATGGAGTGTGTGTGTGTGTTGTGTGTAGTCAGTTTTGCATGTGTTGAAGTCTATGACGTGCATTCCAGCAGTAACTAGTGCCAATCAGAACTGGTAGGGCAGTAGCCATGGAGACCCAACAGTAGGTGGAGCCACAACAGATGACAGGCATAGCCAACTCATTCTAGTTTTGTCTCCAACCTCTTCCCTGTTGAAGGCAACACTGAAACTAAGGAAGAGGAACTGGTGAGAAGAATCATCCCCAGTAAAAAGGCAGGCAGGTGGGGTTTGGGTGAGATTGGTGGGGCCCTAATGGACTAGCTGCCACTATTGCATACTCATGGAAGTCTGAAAGTGTCTGCTTTGTAAATATACAGCATGAACCAGCCAATGCTCTGTAGCATTTCTACCCTTGCCCACCAAGGAATAAGTCCCATAGAATTCAACAGAGTGTGCTTCTGAGCTATATGCTGCCCACTTTTTCCCAACAAATGTGCTTCAAATAAATGGAGTGCAGGGAGTCTGTAACTTCATCTGGAACTTGGGATTAGTCACCCAATATAGATGACTATTCCACGTCCGATGTGGTAAAAGCAAATGTTGAGCTCTATTAAGCGAGTGTGACTATTTTCAATTCTTTTTGCTTTTCATTCAGGTTATGGGAATTTGGCCCCCAGCACAGTCCCAGGGCAGGTCTTCTGTGTGTTCTATGCCTTGTTTGGAGTGCCCCTTAACCTGGCATTTCTCAATCAGCTGGGGAAAGGGCTCACCATTCACCTGATCAACTTGGAGAGATGGGTCCACAAGCCAGGCCGAGCTCAGGTACAGATGCTTGTTCAACATTGATACCCTTTCCTTGCTTTTCAGAGATGACTTTTATGCATCATTTTAGGACAGGCAGGGGTGCCTTAGACTCATTATAACTCATACAGATGTTGCTTCCTGTGACAGTAATTGGCTGACTCAGGACTTTGGGACAGGGATGTACTTGAATTTCCAAAAAAAGAAGAAGAAAGCTTTAAATTGAACAGATACAGGTTGCAAACACCCATGGCTGCTGTCAAGTCAGTTCTCTGTTCTGTGTCATTTTCTCATTTACCAGAACCTATTCCTACAAACCACTATAGAAAAAAATGTGTCAGACTTCATTTCAGCAAATGCAGTTCAGGAAGTCTTATAAATGTAAAGGATCCCTCATATGAATAATAACAAATGATTCCAGATGGCCTGTGGCCCCAAGAGAAAATGTTGGAGGAAGCAGGCAAGGTTTCGTGGAAGGAGATGGGGACAGAGTTGGATGGTGGTGATGTGCAAAATGAAAGTAATATAAAAACAGGCTTGCCAGAACACAGTGACAAATGACAGACATGACAAAAGTTTTTTTTTTTTTTTAAAGAAACTTTAACAAGTGGAAACCACCCTACCCCTCAAAATTTGTAGAAATTTATTTTAAAAGGAACAAACAACCTTCACTACCCAGTAAATCTAAACTATCGAAAGGTCATCAGGATGAGTGGTCTGTTCAAGTTGAGTGAGACACTCAGTCTTTCGTGGAGAAGACAAATTGCAGGAAGGTGTAATTGCTTATGGAAGTATAACGTGAGCTAAAGAGAAACCTTTGTTTTACTGAGAACACTGGTGCCTCAAGACAATATTGCCCCATGGAGATAGCCGTCAGTGTTTCCTGTCAGTAGAACTTAAGTTGCACAGTTAGTTCTTGGAACAAACCAAAAAAATCAATTGCATAAAAATGAAGGTGACCCCTGCCTGGGTAAAGTAGGCCACATTGGAAGCACTAGAAATCAAAGATTTCTCCAGGCAGCAGCAACACGTTCCTCCATCCATCCAACCAAAAGGCATGGTCAAAATTCAAGGACACATCACAGCCAGGCAAAAGTACTCAAGAGGACCTGAGGCAGGGCCAGTGAGGGGTGTGGTCTGGGGAGGTGGCATAGCCTGGAAAGCATCCTATGGGGCCTGAGATTCCCCACCCTTGTTCTAGAAGGTTCCAGGTTGCATACCAAGGGGGGCCTTCTCCATCCTCTTTCCATTATCTTTTTTGCTCTGGGATGGTAGACAGTACCTTGCTCTGAATACATGCCCAGCACCTGAAAGACACGGAAATGTTTGTCAGACGCATTCTGCTCAATCCATACCTACTCATTTGACTGCTTTATATCCTCTCTCCTTATACAACAATTTCCAGTGTGAATTAAGAGGGTCTGAGGAAATTTTGAGTAGCTGTCAGCAGGGGCAACCATATCTGATCTAGTGAATGCCTAACCCAGCACAAAGTGGGAACCAGGCAGGTCCTTATGACCGCACAATAGGCTTTGGAGAAATCATCTCCAGTGCAGTGTACCCTCACCCTCTCTTCTCCCAAGTCTTGGATCTGGAATAAGGGCAGGGGTTGTCCCTGACCTTGCACTGGACTTCATAGACACCCAGAAGCAAACAAGACTTCTTGCTTGTTCCTTGGACCTAACCAGAAATGAGAATTTACCTCAACCCTTGAGTCAGAGACTGGGATCAGACGCTGTAGCAACCAAAAAATTCAGCTAAACCTCTAGGGCCAGGCAAACTTTGTAGATGCCTCCTCTGAATTACAACTGTTCACAGGGATATTCCAGGAGACAATTGTTTGTGCTCGTTCTAAACTGTGTGGCCCGTACCACACAAAGGAACCTTTTCCCTCCTGAGAAAAACAGATTTCATGTGGTGTGTGTTTTAAAAATGAGCATGTTCCATGACTCCATGACAAAGGAAAAAGACATGCAGGAAAAAAGCCATTTATAAATCATTGTTCCCAGAAATAGCAGACACCATCATCCCAACCTAAACCTCTGCCTTTGGAACTTAGGCTAGAATCACTTACATAGCAGTTTGTCACACTGGACTCAAAGGGACTTAGTCACAAGTAAAAATGTTAATCTCTCACGACATATCAAGTTTTGAAATCCTAGAAGTAGGATGAAAGACTGCAATTTCACAAAACACAAATATCAGACAGATTATTCATATTATTTCCCAGTATAGTATGCTTTCTAGATATGACTATGCAATCTTAGAGGGAAGGACATTTTTTGGTATTTTCTCAAAGCAGATTTTCTTCCACTACTTTCTTATTTAGAAGGAACAAAAATCCTACCTGACATAATTCAGGGGAACTGCAGATTTTTAAACTGCTCTAGTTGCCTCCTAGCCCACAAACTTTACCTCTTTTGCAGAAAAAAAATTGCATATGAAAGTTCTTGTGGCTAGTTGTATCAGCAGTCCTGTCCACTGCATTCCTAATTAACTGTTTCCTAACTCCATAAAATGTTTTCTGGGGTCAGTCTTGGATCCCTGTTCTGCACCACCAATTGTCTATTGCCAAGAATCTGTCTTCATCCGTTCTTGACTCCCACTCCTCACCTTACCAGCCCCTTGCCTTCTTTTTCTTTTTTAACAAGTTGCTATCTGTTATTCTTTTTAACAAGCCCATTCCCTGTTGTTTTAATATGTGATCAAGGTTGATCATAGGTTGCATCCATTGAAGTCGTCTCATTAGCTAAAGGACTTCTGCCTGCACAGCAGGAAGAAGAAAACAGACCAAGTCATGGTTTGATAAAGATTTATAGAATGCTAGGAGTAAGTTGTGGATGAGGCATTAATTAATGCTAGTTGATTAAACTTTTCTAGCCCCTGTGAGCTTGGAGGGGGGATACTCCTGTCTAGACATGGAAAGGGACACAAATTCTGTCTTTTCCTACTTTTTGTCTTTTTGCTGTGTAAAAGTCAGTCTCCGGAATACATGGTTAAGAGGCTAAGGACCGTCATCATTTACATCTGGGGAGGGGAGCCTCTGACCCATGGTCCAAACTTGGCCTGCCAGGCTTTCCCATTTGCTCTGAGAAGAGGTTCTGGGCAAACTACACCACCCACCCTGCACCTGACATACATATATGATGTCAGGTGTGGGGCAGGTAAGGGCAGGGCTTCAAAGGAACAATTGGGAGCTTAAAGTGAGTTCCCAGTTGTTCCTCTGCTGGAGCAGGGTGTTCTCCAGAGGGAGTGCATTCCAGGAGAGGAAAATGGCTTCCATTGACTGAAAACCACTTTTCCCTTCAGTGTTGTTCCTTGAACTTCCAAAAAAATGGAGGCTCGGTGAACAGTATGGGGCTGTTTGAAAGCCCTTTTGTAAACAGTCCTATGCTGCTCTCAAAAGGGTTTTCAAACAGCCCCACACTGCTCTTTGAACTTCTGAAATATGGAGGTTCAAAGAGCAGTGTGAGATTGTTTGAAAGCCCACTGGGAAGTGGCCCTGTGCTACTATTTGAACCTCCCGTTTTAGGGAGTTTAAAGAGCAGTATGGGGCTGCTTGCAAAAGGCCTTTCAATCAACCTGCACTGTACTTTGAAGTCCTGAAAACAGAGGCTTCAAAGTACAGTGGTACCTCGGGTTAAGAACTTAATTCGTTCTGGAGGTCCGTTCTTAACCTGAAACTGTTCTTAACCTGAGGTACCACTTTAGCTAATGGGGCCTCCTGCTGCTGCCGCGCCGCCGGAGCACAATTTCTGTTCTCATCCTGAAGCAAAGTACTTAACCCGAGGTATTATTTCTGGGTTAGCGGAGTCTGTAACCTGAAGCATCTGTAACCTGAAGCATCTGTAACCCAAGGTACCACTGTACACGGTCACCTGACATCATAGTGACAACAGATGATTGACAGATGGGACAAGGATCTGGCCTACCAGCCAGAAAAGGTTCCCCACTTCTGATTTACATGGATCTTTGCTCCATGGAAGAGGTTTTTAGAAGCTCCACTGGGGGGCTATAAAACAGTATGAAACAGGTATGAAACTATATGAAACAGCCTTTAGGTAGCTTATCTGAAAGCACTCAGACCAACCAGACCAAGTCATGCCAGGCAGAAGCATAGTTCTTCTAAACTGTCATTTCCCTTCTCATGTTTCTCAGGTGGTTCAGACTCTGACAATGGGATTCTTCCTGATGGTTGGGACTTTGCTTTTTCTGGTTTTCCCACCCATGATCTTCAGTTACGTGGAAGGCTGGAGTTATGGAGAAGGCTTCTACTTCACCTTCATCACCCTCAGCACCATTGGATTTGGAGACTATGTAGTAGGTAATAGAAAGGGTGGTGGTGGTGACATATTCTGCCCCTGAGATCATCCTCCTCTCCCAATTAACTTTGATTAGGAGGAACTCTAATGAAATCCAGGAATGTGATCACAGTGCAATCAGCGCATGTAACATCTAGATTATTCATGACTTCTTTGCTGAGGCTGCAAATAAGTGCCAAAATTGATTCATTCATGCATTCATTCACTAAACAGTGCTTAACCAGCTCTATTAAGAACTAAGGAGTTATACTTTCAAGGAGGAAAATACATTTGTTTAAAACATGCTCTTGCTTAAATCACATGCAGTCCAACCAATGTAAGCATCACACCAATGACAAAGTGAACTAATAGCAATGGCCATTTGCTTGTGATCAGGGCCGGCCCTACAATGAGACAGAGTGAGGCAACTGCCTCACGTGGCAGATGCTGAGGTAGGGGGAGTGACCAGGGATATGACTGCATCCCCTACACAAATGCTCTGGGGAAGGGCCCCATCTTGTTGTTTGCCTCAGACAGCAAAATGTCTTGAGCCAGCCCTGCTTGTTTACTGAGGCCATGAGTGAGTCTCCTCATTTATAGTGATAGGAACAGTTCCACACTAAGCAGCACAGGACTGACAGAAGAGTGCTCTCTTTCCCCTTCTGTTATTGTTATTTCTCCCACTCAATGCAATGTTAATGTCCTCCAATCCTGAAAGGAGTAACTGGAATTAAAAGTGTCTTGCTGGATCAAACCAATCAGGTCCATCTGGTCCAGCATTGCATCTTCAACATTCACCAGCCAGATGCTTCTGGGAAACTTATAAGCTGAGCATGATGGTGACAACCCTACATTTACACAAAGCATATATAGATGGGGGGGGGGGTTGGGGAGGTTGTATATACACATAGAGCCTGAAATGTGCTCAGCCAGGCTTCACAAAGCACGCAAAAAAAAATTGCTGTTCCTTTCATGTCCAAAAAATAATGTGTGTTTGGTGGCAATCTACACAAAAACATGTTGCAAAAAACCATGTGCTGCAAAATGGCACAGTCAAGATGACTTAACACACTATTCATAACATGGGAAATGCCTATGGTGGTGTTTTGTTTTGTTTTACTTTTAAACCTGTGTTCATAGACTGCTATAGGAGCTGACAACATTACGTGGTCTTCTTTTTGGAAACAGACATAAATGTTTGTTTCTTGTTCCTCATTGTATTTGCTTTGGAAGAAAAGGATTCCTTAAGATTGCCACTGATTTGTGCAGCAAGAAACTGTAGTGTGTTCTATTTTATTTATAGACACAAACACAAAAAAACCCCTCCATGCATAGGGAAGCTTATTTCACCCTAACTCTTTGGTTCCTCTTTCCCCCCCAAATACCACTTCCTGCATGCTGGTTTGCATTCATGCAGAGCCAGCAACATGTGAAACTTTCTTGCAGAGTCATGTGCTTTTCCTAAATCAACTTACAGGACTAAGTTGAGGTCATGTATATCCCAAATTGTTTTCTCTTGGCCTGTCAGGGGAGAGGACACAGCTCAGTGGTAGCACATATTATTTGCTTGCAGAAGGTCCCAGTTTCAATCCTCCCCCATGCCCCACCCCAGAAACTCCTGTTAGAAGAATTAGGTAGCAGACGATAAGAAAAGCACCTTTCTGCCTTACACTCTGTAGAACTATTGTCAATTGGAGCAGATAATGTTGGACTAGATCAGGAGTCAGCAAACTTTTTCAGCAGGGGGCCAGTCCACTGTCCCTTAGACCTTGCGGGGGGCCAGATTATATTTTTTTGCAGGGGGAAGAGAAAGAATTCCTATGCCCCACAAATAACCCAGAGATGCATTTTAATTAAAAGGACACATTCTACTCATGTAAAAAGACGCTGATTCCTGGACCATCCACAGGCCGGATTTAGAAGGCGATTGGTCCGGATCCAGCTCACGGGCCTTAGTTTGCCTACCCATGGACTAGATGAACACAGACATTCTGGCATTAGAAGCTAATTAGTGTATGCACCATGATTTTAAAAATCCTTCGTCACACTTTAACCCACAAAGCACTGGAAATATTGATGAATTCTAATTTGCTTGTTTCATGCTGTACTCTTCCTTTGAAGTTCCTTGGTTCCAGAATGACAACCTTAAGGTCATTTACAGGGTGTTCTGGAAATGTTCAGAATGTTCTCCGACCTGCCCCACTATTGGTGTTAATGCAATGATTTCAGCACTTATCACTAAAAGTTTGCCTACTTAATTTACAGTCAAGCTCTACTTATCTCCTATTATCAACTATGATTTTACTTTCATGCAGCTGATGAACTGGGCTTGAGCCGATGAAAGCTTATGCCGTTATTAAATGCGTTAGTCTTTAAAGTGCCACAGCAAGACTAATTTAGCTGCAAGCAACTAACTAACTATATTTTTTTCCTATGTTGCTGTCATCAGAGTAGCAAAGTTCAGGGACAATGACCTGGTGGCTATGGTAAGGATAGTTTCATTTAGATTTGTTCATGCTAACTGTAGAGCTGGTGGCAACATTGGGGATGGTGAGTAACAGTCTGGGAAAGTTGTAAACCTAGGGAAAGTAAGAATGGGCATAATCCAACAGACCACACTGTAAAGGCAGAAAAACCAAACCTATCCTAGGCATGCAACTCATAATGAGTATCCAGGAAAATATCACATCACTTCTAATCTGTGGGCAAATGCACACAGGTGGGATGCCAGTTAACAATCTTGCATGGTTCTGTACACATGTGTATATGAGTTGTGTATGTGTGCATGGTGTTCATTGTGTTGGCATATATTCCTCCCAACTGTAGAGAAACCAAATCTTACTTGTGGGTTTTCTTGGTTTTTTCTTCTAGGCACAGATCCTAATAAGCATTATATATCAGTGTACAGAAGCCTGGCAGCAATCTGGATTATTTTTGGCTTAGTCTGGCTCGCTCTGATCTTTAATCTGGGAGCTGACCTGATGGAGAAATTCCTACAGCTTAATTGGCAGAAGTCTGGCCCAGGCACTGCAGAGACAGCTGTCACCAAATTAGAGGATAACCCTGATCAACCCAGGATCCATATCCCTAGCTGAGAGTGACTAATGGATAAGCAACACAAAAAACCAACAACTCTCTTGTCCTTTCCCTTATGCCTACAAAGCGATGTTTGTGGGCAAAACATCTTGCATCAAATACTGTACATAATGAGTGGGTCACTTCATAAGGGAAAGGAGATTTTTTTGAAACAGAAGAAACCCTTTGACAATATGTACCGCAAACAGCCCAAGAAGGCTTTGGAGGAAAACAAACTGAAAGTGTCAATGCCACGTTTTCCACACATCTGATTCCTTCCGCAAATATACAGTCTACCATTAGACCACATCATCTTGTTTAATTCAATTCAGCATTTGGGCTGATGGATACCACTGTTTCCAGCAGGCGCAAACCAGCTGGCACTACCAAGGTTGCAACACACCATTTGTAGAGATTCATTTTTCCTCCAAAACTGATATCAAGAGAAACAAGGGAGAGTCACTGCTATCTACTTCTGTGTTTTCCTTAAGCAAACTGTAATCCGAAATCTCTCAAGTGGTTCTGATCTCTGTGGATAGAACAAGATTTAGATGTTCCCAGTTCCACCTGTTAAGAAAGTTTGGGACAGGTTCTGGTCTCAGGTTTCCAGACTGCCAACAGAATTTGTTCCCTCCCCTTCTTCCATTACCAGAGACAGAGAAAGGTAAACCAACTTATTTTATCCACTGCCATTGCTACAAATTTGAGGGTATTTGTAGGTTTAGGTCCTATGATCCCCAGAAATCTATACTACCAATTTAGGACTCCTTAAGCCTACAATGGACGTCTTCTCCCCTAGTGGGAAGAGAGATCAAGATTCTAGATGTCATCATGCTAGGCCAGCCAGCATTCAATAGATTTCCTTCCTCATGATCTTCTGGTAAGTGTGGATTGAGCTAGGTGACTACTGGATAGCAGTAATGTGTGAAAGGTTAAACTTTTCCTTAGCACATAGAAATGCCAATGGCTAAAACGAATGGGTGGGAAATAGATTTCTACATTCAGCAGTGAACCATGAGGGCAAATAAAATGTGAAAGAAATGCTTCCTCCTGTCCCTACTTCTGCTGATGGGAGAGGGAATAACCTGTGTGCTACATTCTGCATACTTCTGCCAAGTGGCTGCATGTATGTCCACATTGATCAGCAAGACAAAACCCTGACAAAGAAAGCTATTGAATGAAGATTATCTTCTGTGTATTACCAACCCCACTGGATCTTCTGGACAGATTGAGCCGACTGTCAAGAGCTCTGCAAATATCAGCCTAAACCACTGTTTCCTCATGCACCAAATGCAGTTAAGAAATATAGTAAAACTAACAGGGTAGAATTCCTTCATCTGTTTTCAAGCACCTCTCAACAACAACAGGTACCAACTGCTGAGAGTTGTTAGGTGATCCCTATTCCCTTTTTAAATGGTAGCTCTGGCAATCACTCCTTAGACTGTCAGTCGAGATGGGGAAAGGTTCCATTTGTAACTGAATGCCTGCACTTTCCTCAGGACCTTTTCCATAGAAAATGCTGATAGTAAAATTATCCCCATTAAAATTGCACAAAACTGAGCCTCCAAAAGGTTAGCTAGTCCAGGCATGTCCAAAGTCCGTTTCAGGGGCCTAATCAACTTCAATCCTAAAAAAAGGTTAACAACTTTGGTTGGCCCTTCACTTCATCAAATCTGGCCCTCTTTGAAAAAAGTTTGGACACCACTAGAGGCTAAGCCATAATCAGCAAACAGTAAAATTGAACTGCATGTGTCAGATTTTATTCTTGGAGATAACAGTTGTCCTCAAAGTTGTCTATTTCAAGATAAGAAGTTTAGGGATATAAGGCTCACATAACCTCCAATTCCATGCCTCAACATCAACCATTCAGTATCATACCAGCTTCATTTGCCTGACACAAAATATAGCAATCCACACACTTTTTTTCCATCTCCTGGATCATAATGTTCTAAGCACACAGAAGATTACATGTTGCAGGGTTCAACAGTGTGTAGAATATTACTCTCCAACTGGTCATTTGTTATATATCACTTCTTTGTGGAGAAATGGCAAGCCCCTTGAAAAATCCATTCATAATCTTTCTTAGAACTGGCAAATGGCTTCACCTTTACCACAAAATCTGAACTCTCTTGTTTGACAGTGGGGGCTAGCCAATACACTTTTTATTATTTTTGGATTTTATAAAAGAGAAGCAATAAACTATACATGGTTTCCACATCAAATAATGTAGGTATTGTGGATGTGTTTGCTGCCCCGGACTCTGTCAGAAGAAAAGAAGGGGCATAAATTCAACAACAACAATGATAAATGGCAATTGATAATAGATAATACATGATGCCATACATGGATTAAGACTTTAGAAAGGTCATCCATAATAATTCGGTGTCATCTGCAAACTTGGCTACTTCACTGCTCACTCCAGACCATTTACAAGCAAGTTTAATGAAAGAACTCACCTCCCCACTCTCTGCTTCTTGTTCTCTAACCTGCTACTGATCCATAAGTGATAATTGGAAGCAATGAAAAATTTATTTCAAAAATTTATAAAATACTGCTAGAATGAGAGAGAAAGGATGAGATTATGAAGGCGACTATGACACATTGGGCAATAGACATTTGCCATAATATAGAAATGGAAGCGTAGGAGAGGCTATGGAAATCAACACTGAACTTCTTGGCATGCTATTCCCTAAAGGGGGAGGGGGAAGAAGAAGAAGAAGAAGAAGAGTTTGGATTTGATATCCCGCCTTTCACTCCCTTTAAGGAGTCTCAAAGCGGCTCACAATCTCCTTTCCCTTCCTCCCCCACAACAAACACTCTGTGAGGTGAGTGGGGCTGAGAGACTTCAGAGAAGTGTGACTGGCCCAAGGTCACCCAGCAGCTGCACGTGGAGGAGCGGGGAAGCGAACCCGGTTCCCCAGATTACAAGACTTCTGCTCTTAACCACTACACCACACTGGCTTTATAGGTGGTATTTAACTCCTAGTAAATTATTGAAAAGGGATCCAAATTATGTTGGAAATGCCAGGAGGTAGAGGGGACCTTCATGTATATATGGCGGTCCTGTAAACAGGCTAAATGGTATTGGGAAATGATCTACACAGAATTGAAAAAGATGCTAAGGTTGACTTCAAAAAAGAAAGAAAAAGAAAAAAATGAGGCTTTTTTTTTTTTACTAAGCATAACTAATGGAGAGATCCCTAAAAAGAAATTTAGCTTCTTCCTCTATGCAACTACTGTGGTTAGGATATTATATACTAAAAAAATGGAAGGACAAAAAACTCCAACAACAGAAGAATGGCATTATATTGAATATGCGGAACTTGCAACTATGACAGCGAAGATAAGAGTCCAAGATGAGAGAAAGATATGGGAAGAGTGGGGATTTTTTGGAATTATTTAAAGAGATACAATAAACTAATGAATTTCCAAGTAGAATTAGAAATATGAACAGCAGTCAAAAACAGTACAGTAAATGTGCAGAGTTAATCAATGAAAAAAGATAAGGGTTACAGAAAGCAGATCAATTGAAAAAAGCAAAGAATACCAGAGCCAGGAAAACCTTGTTGTCTAAGGAAGGCCTCTTTCTAGACAGTAACTCTTTTATAGCTCTTCCTGACTAGGAGTACACAATAGCTAACCCAGCTGGATGAGAATCTTCACTGCCAGGAAGGTGTTCCAACCTATTGTTCTAAAGATGTTTTACCAGCTTACCACACGGGGAAGCTGCATAGAGATCCCAAAGTTACTGGTTCTAGACTCTGTGGGTCCTGACACTTGTATCCGTCAATCATGTTTTTATGTGCCTATGTCAATAGTTAGGAACTGGGGGCCCGTGCTGCCCCTTTCACCCAGATGGTCTTGCTTATATACCGCATCTGTTTCTCCCATCATCCAGGACAGGGTGCAAAGCAGAACTGGAAAGGCCCATGGACGTCCTTCTTCATTGTTTCTGAGCTGTTCAGAGGCAACAGGGTTGGTCTAGTTTTCCAGCAATCAGTGATAATTCCTTTGCACTATCAGTCTGGTTGCTGGCCACTAAAGCACGTTATTATGAATTACAGCTGCAGCTCCTGCTTCTCTACATGGCTTCAGTTTCTGTTGTGGGTGGAAATTTTCAGGCATGTACCCCCACTTCGTGAAGCAGGATGCATTAAAGAAGATCCTCTCAGAGTCACATTAGTTCAGGGTTAACCAATATGGTGCCCTCCAGATGTTGAGAACTACAATTCCCCTGATCCCCCAGCACTAGCCATGCTGGCTGGGGCTGATGGGAAAAACATGCTGAGGATAATAGGTTGGCTACCCCTGCATTCGTTCATCACAAAGGTGCTGCAGGGAATGGTAATACTCTTCTAGGCATCTTTCTTCACAGCCAGTAATCCAAAGCTTCTTTTCCTAAAGTTCAGAAAAGGGCAACCAAAGTGATCAAGGAGTTGGAGCAACTCCCCTACGTGGAAAAGTTATACCATCTGGGACTTTTTAGTTTGGAGAAAAGGCGGGTAAGGTTACAAGGCAAATGAAGCTGAATGCTGGAAAATTTAAGACAGAGAACGAGAAAGTACTTGTTCACACAGCACATAATTAAACTATGGAACTCATTCCTTCAAGATGTAGTAATGTCCACCAAGTTGGCTTTAAAATAGGATTCGATCAATTCATGGAGAATAAGGTTATCGGTGGCAAACTAGCCACAATGGCTATGTTCTATTGTCACTATTGGAAGGCAATAAGCCATTGATTACCAGGAATCTGGTTGGCCAGTGTGAGAACTGGATGCTGTACCCGATAGGTGTTTGATCCAGCAGAGCACTTCTGACGTTCATTTTAAACAGGGCAGGAAGGAAATGAATGTCTTCTACTGAAAGTAGGGAAGTTAGTTGACATGCTTGTGCTGGACTCCTTTGAAATTCCCCAGGCATGATGGGTATTTTCCTGTTTCTTAAGGCAGCCTTCTGCCCTACTTTATAGAGGAGAGTCCCCTATTTGTAGTGCTGTCCTCTCCGAGTCCAGTTTAAAGAGAAGGAATCAAAATAAGGAAAAGCAGGGACCCTCCACTCCAAAGTACAGCTCACACTGACACTTTGTGGCTTCTGGTACTAGCTAACAACTTGCCATTTTGCCCAGGCCTTGGGATAGGGCTTGATGTTATGAGGTCAGCTGTAAACTTGGTGAAGTAGTGGCAAGTCTGCAGGACTATTTGTAAGAATTCCAGTTGTGTTTTACTTTCACAATGTAATGTATCATGTTGTATTTGGATTTGTTGTATATGTTTTATGATGTAACCTGCCCATGGATCGTATGCTGATGAAGAGTGGGATAGAAAGTGAAGAAATAAAATAAATACTGCATGGCCCATATTGCAAGAGAATGTTAAGGAAAATGGATATGCTTCAGTGTCATTTTGTAGCCCTGCATTACCCCCCAAAATGTTTATTTCCTTTACACTTAAAAACATCCCTCATTTGTCTAGTCCAGAATGATCCTAGACACTTATTATTAACCGGATCATCCCTGAACTGAAATAGCACTTTTAATCCCTATAGCTGGAGTCATAGTCTGTAGCAGCATGATCCAAAACCATAGTGTGTAGAGCGCAAATTTTAACAGCACACTCCTAATCACTAGATACATTGACTGGGAGAGGTACGGTAAGTATGCGGTGTACGTCCCCCTGGCTGAGCTGACTTCTGGCAGATCTTTTTATGGGTGAGGGAAAGCCTTGCTGTCATAAATTATGCCAAAGGTGGTGGGCGTGGTGGGCGCTGCACCCAAACGCCCTTGATTAGCTGGCCACTTGCACCACTCAAAATGCAGATGTAACTAAATCCACAGGAGTCCGTGGAAGACCAGAAAATCCGAATTTTCACTGACCTCCCCCGATTTTGACCACTGACCTCCTGGCCAGAAGCAGTTAGGATGCAGTTTATGTGCATCTACCTGGTTAGAACTGCTCCGTCCATCTCTGGCGACCTAATGCTGCCGCAGGTCTCTCGGCCCCGGTTGAGATGCCCCAAATGTGGGCTGCCCTTTGAGCAGCTACTCCGTGGCCAGCATTCCCCCTCTCAACGTTTACTTCCCGGAGCTGGCGGGGTGCAGGGCCTAAAACGAGGGCGGCGATGCTGCGGCCCTTCTGGAGGGTTTGGGACACCCAACGCCGCCTCAGGCCCCAACCTTGAGGGCCCCAAGTTCGCTCCCGCGGGCCAAACGAAGCCGAACTCCGCGAGTGAGCGCGCTGCGACTGACGGAAGCGGAGCTACTCGCCCGGTTTGAAAAGCGCGAGGCGCTTCCTTGGCTCCTCCCAGAGCATCAGCGAGCCGCCGGCGTCTTAGGGGAAGCCGCCGCTTCCCCCGCCTGGCCGAGTGGAGCCCAGCGCCGCTGCCGCCCACTGAACTTGCGCGCAGGCCGGGGAAGGCACGAAGCTGGCGATGTGCGGCTGCGGCGGGAGGTGCGGCCGGGCGCCGCCGGGAGCCGCCTCGGCCTCGGGCCGCCGGCTTCCCGCCACGCCGCTCTTGCTGCTCGCCTACCTGAGCTACCTGCTGCTGGGCAGCGCCGCGTTCTGGGCGCTCGAGTCGCCCCGCGAGAGAGACCTGGCGGGGCGGCTGCGGAGGGAGAAGTGGGACCTGCTGGAGAACTACACGTGCCTCGAGAGGGAGGACCTCGAGGACCTCGCCAAGGTACCGGGGGCACCGGGGTGGGGAGCGAGCCCGGCCCGCCGCCTCCGAGGAGAGCCCCGGGGCAGTGAGGGGGACGACAGGAGGGCGAAACTGGTCCTCGCATGCTCCTCTCTCCCCTCTGGCCGTTAGGCTGTTTTTTGTAGAGGCTCTTAGGGTTGAGGGGAGGGCGCTTTGCACGCGGGCAGAGGCACGCTCGTCTCCACGCGCTCCAAGGCCCGGAAGGAGGTTGGGAGCGGGGAGAGACCTGGCTGATGGAGGACTCTATAATCGTGGGAATGTGGCAAGGCAGGTGCCTGGCGGGTGGGGAGGAAGTCTGTCCGGAAGAACTTTGCAAAAAGGAAAAGTAGAAGTCCATGGAGTCCAGAAGGCCAGCCCTTCTGGAAATACTAGGGTAGAGTGAAGCATTGCACATCCACTAAGATGGTTGTACCACCGTCAGATGGATGGGAAGGCAAAGAGAGCCCCCGCAGAAAGGGTTCTGCGATAAGGAGTTTTATGTAGAAACCAGGGAAGCCGCCTGCCCCAAAATGCTAGACTTTGAAGAAGACCACATTATACCTGAAACCAGTGCTATTTTTTAGAAAAAGAGGTACCGGAGCTTGCCATGTTAGAATGGCAATGGCGCCCACTTGAGAGGTGCTGGAGCTGAGCTCTCCCTGAAAAAAAAAAAAAAAAAAAGCCCTGCCTGAAACAGTAGGGCAGCCATGGGGGATCTGTGGTCCTCCAGATGTTGGGCTACAACTCGCATCCACCCTGTTCATTGGCACTGCAGCTGGGGCTGATGGGAGTTGGGAATCCAAAAGCATCTGGAGGACCAAAGGGTCTCCATTCCTCATCCCTAGATAGGGATACTGTGCAAGAAAGTTCCATCAGCCCTAGCTGGCATGGCCAAAGGTCAAGAGATGGTGAGAGGAATGGTCTTCCCATCCTGCTGAAAGGGAAGAATGTCACATGGGGCTCAACAGGCTCATCGCAGCTATCTGCCAATCACCCATTCCCACCACCCTTCTGAGTAATACCCCTCCCCACCTTCTCACTATATAGAAAGGTCCGGTGACTTCTGTTTCAGTGTATCTGAAGAAGTGTGCATGCACACGAAAGCTCATACCTAGAACTAACTCAGTTGGTCTTTAAGGTGCTACTGGAAGGAATTTTTTTATTTTGTTTTGAACATGGGGCATGAGATGCTGAATGCATGTGAGCTGGGACATCTGAGAGTCTGAGCAGGAAGTCCTCAGTTCAGATGTTCCCTCAGTCATGAGCTTCTTCATTATCACATTATCAGACAGAAGTACCGTGTCGTTAATGCAGTCAATCCAAATAGTGCCATCTTCTCATGGTACTACAAATCCAACCACAAACAAAATAATTAACCATTTGCCTCCTTTTATTGTTATGGAAAGCACCAAGTTGAAGAAGGCTGTTTTGTTGGTACTTCACATTCTGCTGCTTGAGCAAGGCTGCTTCACCCTCTGAGCTGGCCCTGGTCAGCTCACCCTCTGCAATATGGAGATGAGAATGCTGCCCTATGGGGTTGTTATAAGACATGGCAGGGAAAACAACTGATGTTTTTGGACTAGAACTCCCACCATCCCTGACTAATAGTCATGCTGGCTAGGTCTGATGCAGTCCAATGACATTTGGAGGGCCACAGGCTTCCTTTCCCTATTATAAGATGTCCTGAGAATTATACTTGAAGTACTGCTATGTAAATATAAATAGCTATTGCTATGAGCAAGACAAATGACCGTGGATTTTTTTTAAAAAAAATATCTCAGTGCTATTTTCTGTTGACATTGTTCCCATATTTGGATGTGACTGTCCCTGAAGAACTCATGGGAGAGCATGGCCAAAATGAAGTAGCATATAGAGATGTTAAGAGATGTGTTGTGTTTCACATCGCTTCTCCTAAGCTTAATGTTATTTTATTATTATTATTGATACACCACCTAATGTGTTCAACTGGCTTTACAAGATAAACAGAAAGGCAGGGCACTTGCAGTATAAAACGGTTTTTAGATACGATTTGGTAGGTGAAAATAACAAACAGCAGAGTTAATCGATGAGGGAGGATAAGGGTTAGAGAAAGCAGATCAATTGAAAAAAAGCAAAGAAGACTGTTTTCCACTTGTGATTAGCTACTGATTCTTTTGATCATAGAAATTACAAGCTGGACTCACTCTTTTGAGTCAACTGATATGTAGGCAATTTGGTGTACCCTCTGGGCTTCTACTCTTGCTTCTGGCACAGTCTGGTTTGAATTTTGTGGCTTAGTCTTTTGGAGAACCTTTCTGGGTGAGGGAGAGAAGTAGTTGATTTTGAGCTTGGTTGGTTTCATCTCATCCCACTGTTCTTTAGCCTTCCCTTTTTCACAATAGGGAGACTGAGACATGACTAGCCCCCAATTATAATGCAGGAGGTGCATGAGATGGGCATGATTCACTGACTTGGTTTGCACATCACAGTAAGCCAAGCTATAGCACCTGCTTTCCTCCCTCCAGATCTTTTAGCATAGCACAGTGCAGCAGCGGCTAAGCCAAGGTTTGGCTTAGCATGTCATTGAAAGGCAGGATGATGGTTAAGCTCTCTCTTCGTGGACCACAATCTATACCAAGTTTCATAGCCACCTTGGGAGCAGGAGGAGGTTTTGGTAATCCTTCATAAGGATCATTGGGACCCCAATGATGCTTCCATGCGTGTCTTGTTTGCGTATATGGTCTCACTGGTTTGATTTTCTTCCACATTATCAGTGTGGGAGAGAACCTTTCTTGTAGTAAAGACTCTCAGATAAGGAGCCAGTTAGGCTTTATGATGTTTCACCTATGTACCTGAAAAGACGCATTAAGATTAATATTCACCCCAATATATTGTTGTTACTTATCTGTGTTAATAATGTGGAGAAATAATAACTTTCATTTGGAAAGGGCAAGGTCCATCTAACTTCAAAACAATCTTAATCACCACTACACCATAATAATCTGGCACTCAGATGCAGGTACTCCGGCAAAGAAACTTTGATTTCAGATATGGCTTATAAAGTAATCCTCTCCAAGGCGCTTTAGAAGACCCTGAAAACTATCACTCAATAATCCATGGCTCACATGTCGCATTGAGCCATAGTTTATTTTATCTTTGGTTTAATGAGAACACAAAGTATGTTTGTTCATACTGCTGAAATCATGGGTGCTTCACTCCACCCCCATTGCTGGGAAACAAGCCGTGGTCTCACTTAGTGTTGCACCTGAACCTGGATTTGTGGTTGATTCCTCTCAGTAACCAAAGTTTGCTCTGGACTTTGCACTTGTTTGTTTGAAGGAAACCAACCATGAGCCCAGGATTGGAGGTAATGCAAAGGCAGGCCATGGTTTGCTTTCCAGCTGCAAAGGAGGACTGCAACACCCATGGTTTCAGCAGTGCACACAGGCACACTGAGCATTCACATTCAATCACATGGTCTTGCAACTATGGCTTAATGTGATGTGTAAACAAGGGCTAAGTCATCTTGATATTCCCACATAAAAATATGTGAAGTATCTTTTAAATAAATGAGAAGTGCTGCTTAATGGAGGCTATGACATTCCTGATTCATTATCCCAAGATTACTGTCCAGATTTGGAATCTATTCTAACATTAGATCTATTAGTTACAGTAAGACAAAGTGATGATGCTTGCCAGAAGACATAATAAACAGATCCTGGATGGTCATTATCATCTATCAGTGTCGTTTATGTAATGCTTAAGGCTTCATTTTTTGTGATAATGGGCCCATTTTGAGGCAATTCAAATTTTATCTACTCATTCATTGGGGTCTATAAAGACGCTTTATTATACATTGTTTGTTAGAAGGGAGGATAAAAAATTGTTGATAAGAACATATCTTGCTTGTCATGTGGTGAAGCAATTTGGTGTAGCTCTAGTGTATGTGTTCCTACATCAACTATTTGCAAGTCACATAGGGCGCCTATTGCATTACTTAAAATTGAAGTAGGTCTCCCTTCTTTAAAAACACGCATTCTTAAATCCATGATTCCATACCGGCAAAAGTTCCTGCTGTTGTTTGATAAACATTTATAACAAAACAATTTTTAGACCTGCAGAACCAAGAAGGCTGGCAGCAATGTTGTAACCAATCCATGTTACCAGTTTCCTCTGCAATGTCATCACAGGACATAACTCACCATAAAATCCATGGTGCAATTAAGATGCCAAAATGGACCTAGAATTCTTCAAGTCCTCTGTTTGGTATCGAGGAAAAGTCCAACCATAAAAGGACTGCTTATGTGTTGGAATTAACTCTTTGAACTGTGTTTAGATTTCTGGCAAAACAGGGAAAGGGGGAAACTGAGGCATGGAGAGGGGAGGTGCTGGGAGGGAGGGAGGGGAACCCACAGGCATGTCATGGCAGTACCCTTCCCTCCAGTTTATCCTCCCTACAAAGTTACCATTCAAGCTCTGAGGTGGATTTCTGCAAGAGCTATCGGATTCCAAGTCTTTGCCCAGTCCATGTGCCTCATATGCCCCTAACAGCTCAGACTGTTGCCACCGGCCAGAGAGATATACATCGTCTTGTCAGAGGCCAAGAATCCGACCAGAGCTATAGCTTTTCCCTGGGAAGGTGGCAGCATATTGCCAGCTTCCAAATTCACAGAACTAATTAAAGCCATTATCACAAGCAGGCTGGCCCTATAAAATATTGCCAGGGCAACTAAGAACAGGGACTGTTCTCTTCATTTCAGCATTTTATTATAAAATATATATTTCCTTGTATATTAATAAAGCAGGATGGACCAAGAGCAAGCGTGGATCAAAAATCAATAGTGCAAATATAACTAATAACTTAATTTCCCTTCTCTGTTATGTCCCAACATCTTAATTAAGCTTTAGCAGGTGGAATAAAGTGTCACCTCATGCATGAATATGGAAAGTATAAACAGGGGAAACAAAGGCTTCTCTCTGCCTAGTCAAAGGATCACCGTGAAAGAGGCAGTTATCTGTTCAAATTTATATCCCATCTTCTTTCCATGGAGTGGTTTATGTGATTCTCCCCTGCCCTCCAGATTATTTTTCAATGAATCTGGAGACACTTTTCAACTTCCTACTAAATAGATGGATTTTGTTAGGGGACTGATTTGTAAATCTGGGGGCTGTCCTTGGGAAATGGGGACGTCTGGTAACCTTACCCTATGAGCTGAAAAGTAGCAACTAGGACTTTGCGTGCACACACACACACACACACCAGTTTAAAATGGATGTGTCCATTTCATTTTATTTTGCACTGTCAACACAACGTTGTCCTTATTCAAGTGGCAGCCTGCACTTCCCTGCCCCCTTTAATTTTGGTTTTCCCTATTTGTGGATATTGCATTAGTGGATGCACATTATTTGGGTACTTTTTAAAACATGTATGGTGACATTTTGCTGGGTACCATCTGTCATTCCACCCCCACCTTCCATTGGCAGGTGCTCCTCAGTGGGCTAGTGGGGTTCTTTTTGGGTATTTTGTTTTTGTAATGGCTTCAGATACACAAATAAATAATATTTGTATTTAACACACACTTTTAAAAAATTTAACCCATTGTTCTGTGCAAATCTTGTATATGGAAAAACTTGTATACAAATAGTAATCATAATTGCCATGTGCACGAGAAACAAATACCTGTGTGTATGCCCATGTTTCCAGAATTCAGGATGAGTGGGCTACTAGCAAGGCAGGGTATGTCACACACACACACTTTAAATTAACCTATTAAATTAGCTGTTATGTGTATGTCTGTTATATTGGATATTAAAGCAAAGTTAGAAATTGGCTGCTGGCACAGTTAAACAAATGCTTCCAGACCTGCCCACAATGCACATCAGGTTTCAGGGAAGGTGGGAAGTACTAATTGTGGGGGGTAGGGCAATACACAGTGCACATACATCCAAGCATTGCCCACTAGCGTGGATGGGAAACACTAAGATAGAGTTCAACTGACAGTATTTGCATGTGGAAAAATGTGGAGGGAGAAAAACAGAGAAAAATTGGATCTGTGTGACCCATATGCACATTAACCCTTTGCTGTATGCACAGTTTAGCTCAAGATCACCCAGTGGCAAACAACTATGATGGGGCTTTATTCTTCAGTAACTAGCCACATTTACAGTGCATCTCCTCGCTGCTTCTGTGCTCCCTACACCTCTGGCTGTTGTAACTACTGTGGAGTAATTATGCTATATGACTACTACTAAGTAATTTCCATGTTCCATATATACTGTAGTCTGCATGTTCAAGCTGAAAACTGCCCGATCCCATTGTTTATTAAGAGTATTTTTACCTGACCTTTATCATATGATCCTAGGGCAGACTTCAGTGCAGTTAAAAACACTAAAACAGCAGCAGTTCCAATGCATTTTAAAGAACATGGTGTACATAAAAAGCCCTATGGAGCCACCTATGATAGCCCCTTAAGAGCAGGCATGGGCAAACTCTGGCCCTCCAGATGTTTGGGACTACAACTCCCATCATCCCTGACCACTGGTCCTGTTAGCTAGGGATGGCGGGAGTTGTAGTCCCAAACATCTGGAGGGCTGGAGTTTGCCTATGCCTGCCTTAAATGTTTTAAATATGTGCCATGCCAGAAAAGCAAGTTCCGATCTTGCCTTGGTCTGACAGTCTCCAGGCAGACATAGCTGCTTTGTTGCCAGAAACTCTCACTCTTATTCCTTCTTATCTCTTTGCAGGGCATCATCCAGGCCTACAAGAGTGGGCTTTACCTTAAGGGAAACACGAGCCTGGGCAGATGGGACTTTGTTGGCTCCTTCTTCTTCTCTGTTTCTGCAGTAACAACCATCGGTAGGAAATGTTCTGAGAAAATTGCGTAAAACCAGTTATAGAAACAGCCTTTCCCCCTTCTTCCTTGCCAGAGGCGCCACCTTCAGGAAGCAAGATTAGCCTACAAATGGGCAGATTCCTGTATTGCTTTGTCTTTTGTTCCTGTGAGGCATCTGAATTCCACACAGAGACAGTAAACCGTGCGTTATGGAATGGAAACACACAATTATCCCTGTTGTTGTTTTGTTTTTTCAAACTGTGGTACAAGCTTCTAGGGAACAGTGTGAAGTATGAGGGGAGAAAATAAATTTCAGGAAGGCTAACCTTCTCTCTCATCAGCCAAGAATGGAATGCCCTATGTTCCTAGCAAATTACCTTTATTAATCTATACTATATCTCTGGAGGTATCTGAACCCCAAATGTTTCATCATCCCACTGTGATCTGAGTAGAAGGGGGCAAAAGGAAGAGTGGCCCTTCCCCTGATAAAGTTTGCTGTGATAATCTAAATTTGTACACCTTGGAGGAGCAGATACTAAAGAGAGAGAAAACTTATGGCTTAAACCAGTGGTTTTCAAACTTCTTTCTCTAGGCCACACATAAATACAGTGGATGCTTGGGTTGCGAACGTGATCCATGCGGGATGCATGGATTTGCATTTGGGCGCATGCGCGGGTTGTGATTTGGCGCTTTTGCGCATGCATGACCCCCGAAACCCAGAAGTAATCCATTCTGGTACTTCCGGGTTTCGGCGGGTCCGTAACCCGAAAAAACTCAACCTGAAGCATCTGTAACTTGAGGTATGACTGTAATAAAATTTTGCTCCCACCACACCAAGAATTTTATTGATAAGAAATACACAGGAAGACAAAAAGAAACTTAGCTATGCTTGGTTTATAACACAGAACACCACTATTTATATTATGATTATGGGACATCCAGAAAGTATAAAGCAATGCAGCCACATAAGAACACAAATCATTCCCAAAATATAATTATAAACACGCCACTTACAAATGTACTTTAAGTATGTGTACAAATTCAATGACAGGTATGAGAATGCTTTCCCCAGGTAATCTCATTTATATCAGGTCTAATTTGAGACAAACAAACTCCAGTTTTCATCTCCAGTCCATATGAATCTGAGGCTCAGATAGCTATCCACATATGGTTGACAGACTTTCTTGTTTGGAGGTTTGCTTGGGGTTGCTACGGGAGTCAAATGAGCCTTCTCAAGCACTCTGTCTGAATGGCGATTTTGAATTACAACCAGGATTGGTCTCAGTTTTCTTTATGTTCTTGCTCTCATTTTGAAAGATATCGATCTGTATTCTGCAGATTAAAAAAATATATATATTATACTATACTATATTACACTGAGGGACGCTGGTGGCACTGTGGGTTAAACCACAGAGCCTAGGGCTTGCCGATCAGAAGGTCAGTGGTTCAAATCCCCGTGACGGGGTGAGCTCAGTCCCTGCTCCTGCCAACCTAGCAGTTCAAAAGCACATCAAAGTGCAAGTAGATAAATGGTACTGCTCTGGCGGGAAGGTAAACGGCATTTCCATGCGCTGCTCTGGTTCGCCAGAAGCGGCTTAGTCATGCTGGCTCCCTTGGCCAATAAAGCGAGATGAGCGCCCCAACCCCAGAGTCATCCGTGACTGGACCTAATGGTCAGGGGTCCCTTTACCTTTTTATATTACACTGAAACATTTGAATGTTTCTTTGATTGTCCTTGAATCTTCCTGCAACACTTGCCATCCTCTCCTGCCACACCAGTGTGGCACTCCACACCCTTTGAGTACCACTGGCTTAAACTAACATAAACTACCGGTAATCTTTAACTGCTTGCTGACATCAGTTCAGATCTGATATTCTCTATCACTGGTTTACCAATGGCTTCCAGTTCTTCTGGCTCATCTAACTTCAGGGAAGGGGCAGGACCTTTTCAGCCGTGGTTCCTGTGTTAGGTGAGTCTCTCTCCAAAGAGACTTCACACTTCCAGTCCATTGGTTTTTAGGAGATCGATATAAACCTTTTGTGGATTTTAATTTGTTTTCCACGTTGTCCTGAGGTTTCAAGAAACTACTTTGTTCTTCTGGTTTAACAGTTTATGATTTTATTGGTTTTGTTCTATTGATGGTCTTTGCAAGTTGTTATCTGGGGGCTGCTTTAGAGCCATAGAGTGTCATGTAAATTTCATAAAGAAACCAGCTGTAACTATTTATAAGTAAAGTGCTTCTTAACTGTCTTCTCTGGCATTCTTTCCCTTTTGACAAACTGCATGAATAGCCGTAATGTGGGCTGAAAAGGGTCAGTCAATTATTTTAGGGATTGCCTAAGGGTGATAATATATTCCCATGTTTGTGTCATCCTACTTGGTTCTCTTTGATGTTTGGATATGTGTTTTTTGATATACATTTACGCACATGCCCCACAAACCCTACATTGTATCTCCTAGACTCACTGATGTAAATGCGCTGACGTCAAAAATGCCCAAACAGCCTATAGAAAACTCTTCAATGCTCTCATGATTGCTCCTGTTTCTTCATGTGGTGCCTCTGATCACATTTTTTTTATCTGGGCATGTGGCCATGAATGCTCTGTGTATCTGAGACTCAAACTACGCACGACAGCAGCAGCAGCAGCTCCATTTGTGGGTCCCCTTTACATATAAAGTGGAATTGCAAATGCATATTTATTTATTTATTTATGGAGCAAAAGAGCGCATAGAGTGAGGGAAACTGAATCTTCCCTGTACTTAGTGCTTGGCTCCATGTAGCCTTTCCTCCTGGAACAGTGTCAGAAACTCAAATGTATAAGCTAATCACCAAATGACAGCTTGAACTTAGATTGCAGTTGCCACAATGGAATGTATAGGCACCATTTTCCCCCACTGGATATTATTATTATTATTATTATTATTATTATTATTATTATTATGCTTTATATTTTAAAGAAAACATTTCAAAGGGGTTTACAACACATTCAAACATCAAATAAAACAATCCAGAATAAAACAAATTCAAGCTTCAAGGAAGCTATTTCAGATCCTTCTCTAAGTGACATTTTGCTTTCCCCATACTTATTTACCTTCTTAATTTATATAGCTGCCCCATATCAGAAGAACTCTAGGAAGGCAGTGGGGTATAGTGGTTAGAGTGTTGGACTAGGAGCTGGTAGGTCAGGGTTCAATTCCCCACTCAGACACGAAGCTCACTGGGTGACCTGGGTCACAACCTCTTAACCTGCCTCACAGGGTTGATGTAGAGATTAACTGAGGACATGGGTGAGCCATGTACTCCTTGGAGAAAAAGGTGGGATATAAATGCAGTAAGTAAACCCTTCTGCTTATCTGCCTAAAAAGCTGAGAGGTGGGCAGCCAGATGAAGATGCCAGTTGCCAACCTGGCATCATCCAGAGATTATGTGGTTACAACAGGACCCACACCAGTTGCATAATGTGCCTGGTGCCTGGGGAGTTTTTAACATTGCTCTGGAACCAATCTGGGCAGAAAATGACCCTGGAGAGAACCTATAATACAGGGGAGAAAGTTGAATGGCCCTTTTGTTGCGAACAGGAGATCCCACTCCCCTAGTTTATACATGGGACCAGTTCTACCATGAAATCTAGTGTGAGCTTGAGCTGCTTCTTTTGTTTTTGTGCATTTTTTTTTAAAAAAAATATTTTTACATTCCACAACATGTACATATAAACTGTGCAGCAGTCCTCACACTGGAAAGTATACCCATCTGCATACGGCTCTGCACATGAAATTGTACAAGGAGCAGTCCTCTTGCCTCTGCCTTCTTACAAGTCACAAGATGGCAGTACTACATCATGCTATGTCTAAGGCATGCTGCAAGTTTTTTACTTCTTACTTCTCACTAGTGTTGATTTCAAAGCAGACAGGAAGCTTTCAAATATAGGAGTATAACAATCCAAACAACAGCAACACAAAAGAGTATAAGTAAACCTTTCATCACTGAGTTATAAAGTCAGCCAGAAGGGGAAGAAAATCACTATTCCCCTAGCACGATATACTGCAGTTAGGAGAGAAAATCCATAGCAATCATTAAGAGATTGGAGATCAGTTAGTCTCCTTGCTGAAATTAACAAGGAAACGGAATTCAAGCCATTCTTCCTTGAAGGTATCCTTCCTAAGTTTCCCGTTCACCATTTGACATTCTTGTGTCAATTTCTCTGTGAGAACAAGGTACGCGCCAATCCTTTATTGCCTCCCTGAACAAAGCTGGCCCCATGTTCAGCTGAATTGCTACCACCGTGAGAGCCGTAAAGATCAAACAAAAAACTTTGTACCTTCCAGCACTCCCACTGTAAGTGTATAACATCTTGCACCCCTTCTAACCGAGTGGTGATGGGATTTCATTGATGTGGTTGCAACCATACTGGGGTCAGGTACCATAATATATGCATGATCTTTATTCTGGTGGAGAAGGAGCGAAAGGGAGATCTAGGCCATGGCGGGTCTCCAATCCCCTTCAGAGATCTGTGTCTTCAAGTCTTCCTCCCAAACCATTCCTGGTCTCCTGCTTGAGCTCCTGACTTAAAAGGAACTGTGTATCAGCTGCCTACATGGGGCCAGAATACCTTCATTCAGTTAAGTACTTGCTGCTTTCTGGGTGTAAAACCGATGTGAAATTGTGTTCACACTGCAAAGCTTTGTGTGGCATCCAGATGGGCATCCCCAGTCAGATTGGGAGGTGCATGCTCATTCTATGGAAAACAGCCCTGTGCAGGCAACAGCAGCCGCACATCTGCTTTGCGTCAGTGGGTTCTCATCCTGGAAGTTGGGTGAGTTGGGCTTTAGTTGGGCTGAGTTGAAAAATGTAGGGGATTGGAGAAGAGGGAAGAAAAATGTCCTGCTCTTTGCCCCTTTTGAGAAAGTTTCTAAATGTCCTGCAGGACATATTCCTGTATTTAGGAATATATGTATTTAATTTATAGTGAAGAAAAACTTAAAAGGAAGGATGGCATTTTTAAAAAGGTTTGACCACAGCACAGAATTTGATCACCCTCCCTTCAACTGTTGGACATACTTTGTTACTATAACAAACCACTAGATGGCAGTTACAGATAGGTAGCCGTGTTGGTCTGCCATAGTCAAAACAAAATAAAAAAATTCCTTCCAATAGCACCTTAAAGACCAACTAAGTTAGTTCTAGGTATGAGCTTTTGTGTGCATGCACACTTCTTCAGATACACACAGTGTGTATCTGAAGAAGTGTGCATGCACACGAAAGCTCATACCTAGAACTAACTTAGTTGGTCTTTAAGGTGCTACTGGAAGGAATTTTTTTTATTTTGTTTTCACTAGATGGCAGTACAAGCTTGGTGGGAAGGATTTGACAGGACCTGTTCACTGTGAGCATAACTAATTTGAAAACAGTGGTACCGTATAAGGGTGATAAGCATTATTCTAATACCCACGGATTACGCATCTAAATCAACGTTGCAGTCAATTTTGGTCAAGAGTTTTCCAATATATTTCAACAAAATATCAAGTTATTGTTTTCTATGCAGTGTAACTGATTTTTAATATTAATACACCTACCGGGTTTAGAAGATTGAGATACTCCCTGGATGTGATTTGGCAATTCATGTAGCACATTATTACATCCAGCAAATCAGATGGGGATGAATTATTGAATGGCTTCCTTAACAAACAGCACAAGGCAAAGCAATACATTAAGTCTTGAGCTAACAAATTAGAGGGTAAAAGGACTGCAGTCAAGGGCAGTGTGGGGGACACTGGACTTGTTCACAAGGTCCTGACCTGCTCTTCCTTTGCTTAGCAGCACCTTCTGTAGCAAGTGGGACTTAGAACCTGCATCTGCCAGAATGATACAGAGATGAGCAAAACCGCCTCATCTAAATTTGGACTAGGGATGAAACACCAATAAATATTATTTAAAAAAATAAAAAATAAATTTGGACTAGGGATGCACACACACACTAACCCATTTGCAGCAGGAAAAAATCAATTTTCTCAATCCATAATCATACATGCTTATCCTCATCTGCTGCTTTCAATCTAGATCAACTAAAGCATCCATAACAGATGCTTTAAAACCTCCAAGGAAATAGAGTCCACAACCTTGTGAGGGAGCCCATTCCACAGTATTCCAGATGTGGTCCAGAGGTGGTACTGTTACTTCCCTTGATCTGGATACTCTACATCTGTTGATGCAGCCTACAATAGCACTACCTTTTTTCCCCTTTCTTTTTTTGCTCCTTCCACACACTGCTGACGCATGTTCAACTTGTGGTCTGCTAAGACCCCCAGGTCCTTTTCACACATACTACTGGCAAGCCAGGTGTCCTTCCTTTTTTTTACATGAAGACAGAGGCAAAGTAGGTGTTGAGCAGTTACCCAATATCATTTCTCCATCTTCTCCATGCAGAGAGCTTACTACTTCCTTGTCCTTGTCCTTCCCCTTGCTTCAAACATCGCCAAAGATACCTTTTTGAAATTATTTTTCACCACTCTTACAAGCCTGAGTTTTGGCCTGCCTGACCTTCTCCCTGCAACTGTTGGCTCCTTCATGATTTCACCTTTCTTCCATTTCTTATACATGCCCTTCTTAAATCTCAGCTCCTATGTTTCATGAGCCTATAACTGGTATGATGGTGATATGTGGTGCTTTTGCCCACATGGTTCAAAGCAGCTTATGTGCATTAGTTTGGTAAGCAGCCCTGAAAGGAAGGCTAGTGTTACAGTGGCAGCATTATGTGAGCCTGAGAGACAGTCGCGAATGAATATATATATATCCCCTTTTATCAAAAAGTACATCTTATGGTGATCTTATCAAAGTTGCACACAATGCAAAAGTACAGAATGTTAAGACAAAGTGTACAAAAAGTGAAATGCAGTAACTTCCTTATTTACTTACACCTGGGAACAGGCTTTTTGAAACTTCAGATAAAGTTGTTCTCCATCACATTATCATATCAACAAATATTCAACCCCATTTCTATAAATTCCTAGTTCTCTGTCTCAGTACAGGGTCACCAGACCCCAACCGTTCAACACTTCTGAGTAATTTTTCTTATCCTGCTTTTCTTGCCATAGGCCACCCAGTGGGGTTAGATGTGCTAACAAAAGCAGCACCCCCAACTGGAAACAGGGGCTCACTGGGGGATCCAGATGAGACAGGAGAGACTTGGGGGAGTGGGACAGGGTGGGAGCTACTTTGCTTACTTCAAGTCAAAGAGCTATGGTGATAAATAGATGAGGGCAAGTTGAAGAACCCTAGAATTCAGTACAACATGACAGGCACTTTAGGAACAGCCTCCCTACCCCCCCCCCCATTTTCATGATCAGTGACCTTCCACTGGGCAAGGAAGTGCCCACCTAAGCTCATATTAAGTATTTATTCATTTTCAGTGGAGAGTAGGGGGGAAACCAACTGGCTGGAGCTTGATTATATATTTACCTACAGGCCACCATGTTCCATTGTGGATTCCAGTTCTGTGGATAAATAACATCACATTATTTTCCTTCAGAACCAAGTAGTCCAGTTAACATTTATAAGACAAACACATACATGTGCGCGCACACGTGCATATGTATATTAATTATGCCATATTTATGTAAGTCAGTATCTTTAACTGAGACAGCTAACATAACCAGAGGCTTTAGAAAATGTAAAATCATTGATAGTTAATTTGAAATGAAGTTAAAATGTTTCCAGTTATTGCACTGTTATTAGTAAACAATGGCTTACTTGAAGAATCCCCAACTTTTGATTCCTCTATTCAGTTCAATATGTAAAATTGAGTACAGCACTTAACCCTTGGTGCCCTGGCATCATGAACATACTGTGACATTGTCACAGTTCTGCTGCATGATTTAGATGGGAGGGTGTAGTGGACAGTTTAACCAAATACAAGTAGGTCCACTATTGAACTGCTCGTTATACAGAAATTCACTTATCCATACATGAGGAATTAGTACACAAACCTCTCTATACACACCACAGATTCAGATATCCAAACAGCCAGACCTGCGTGTAGTACTGTAAACCAACAAGCAGCCCTAAACAAACCTTTTTGGTGTTTTGCTGATCCAAGACAGCTGTTTCACCAGAAACCGTGGTGGGAGGGGTGGGAGACAAATTAATAAATCTGCCCTTTACTATCACTGTAACCTCTGATTTGATTGAATGATCAATATGGTTGTCATTTGGTTAAATTGAAGTGTCATTTGGTTAAATTGAACTGTTCTGTGGCATTTTAAGGGTATCCTTGTGTGTCATCTCTGTGCACCCTGAGGTTGCTTTTAAAGCACTCTCTCTCTCTCTCTCTCTCTATATATATAGAATCATAGAATCATAAAATCATAGAGTTGGAAGAGACCACAAGGGCCATCGAGTCCAACCCCCTGCCAAGCAGGAAACACCATCAGAGCACTCCTGTTTCCGTCTCATTGGTATTGCCTGAAGTTGTGCTTTTATCTCCCTATCTCCCTCTTAACAAACTCCCAGCCATCATGAACTCCCTTTCCTTTTAGTATTACTGTCCATGGGATCTCACCCAGCACTTCCCTAAGTTTTATGAAGTCAGCTTTCTTAAAGTCAAGAAATTGAGTCCTAGTATGCTTGGCTGCTCCTTTCCGCTGTATAGTAAACTTCAGAAGAGGGTGATCACTCGCGCCTAATGATCCTTCCACTTCTACCCCACTAACCAGGTCATCAACATTGGTTAGGACCAGATCTAAAATGGCTGTTCCTCTTGTTGCTTCTCCCACTTTCTGGACAATGAAGTTGTCTGCAAGGCCAATGAGGAATCTGTTTGACCTTATGCTCCTGGCTGAGTTTGACATCCAACAAATATCCGGGTAATTGAAGTCCCCCATTACTACTATCTCCCTTCCTTTTGCATGCTTGGCCATCTGTTCCAGGAAGGCATCATCTATGTCCTCCGTTTGGCTTGGGGATCTATAGTAAACTCCCACAATGAGGTCCCTGTTATTCTTCTCTCCCTTAATTTTGACCCAAATGCTCTCACTTTGGCTTTGAGGTTCTAAATCTTGGATCTCTTCACAAGTATACACATCCCTGACATATAACGCCACTCCTCCTCCTTTCTTGTCTGGTCTGTTTCTCTGAAATAGATTGTATCCCTCCATTATTACATTCCAGTCGTGGGACTTATCCCACCAGGTTTCAGTGATGCCTATTATGTCAAATTTAGTTTGCTGTACCAAGAGCTCAAGCTCATCTTGTTTATTTCCCATCCTTTGCGCATTAGTGTACAGACATTGAAGTCCATTAATCATTCCCCCGTGTCTCTTATTTAAGGATTTTGTCCTCCCACCACTAGGTCTGCGTGCTGTTTGCTCCATTTGGTCTATGACATTTGGATGATCATCTTCATCAATTGATAGACTCCTACCTTCAGGAGCACTGTCTCCCTCCCCCACATTAGTCAGTTTAAAGCCCTCCTGATGAGGTTTCTGAGATTTTTGGCAAAAACATTCCTCCCAACCGTTGTGAGGTGCAGCCCATCGCTTGGCAGAAGTCCATCTTCAAGAAACTGCAGTCCGTGATCTAAGAATCCAAACCGTTCCTGTTTACACCATTTGCGAAGCTAGCTGTTCACTTCCACTATTTTTCTCTCTCTCCCTGGGCCACGTCGTTCAACTGGAAGGACAGATGAGATGACAATTTGTGCATTTAATTGCTTCAATTTCCTGCCCAGAGCCTCGTAGTCTCTTTAGATCTTCTGGAGGCTATTGCTTGCAGTGTCATTGGTTCCCACATGAACCAAGAGGAAGGGGTATTTGTCAGTGGGTTTTATGATTCCTTGCAGTCGTTCAGTTACATCTTGGATCTTAGCCCCGGGGAGACAGCACACTTCCCGAGACATCTTGTCAGGCCCACAGATCACTGCTTCTGTTCCCCTCAGTAGGGAATCCCCTATCACCACTACACGCCTCCTCTTAGGTCTGGTCGGGGTTCTTCCGTGAGCTGTCCATTCCAAGGTCGCCTGCACATTCCCTGAAGACTGACCTTGCTGCTCGTCTTCATATACCTGATCAACTGTAATGAGGGAGAGATCCTCAAATGGAGTCTGCTCTTCGTCTTCCATGCTAGGGGAGAGGACCTCAAAGCGATTGTGTATTTCTAAACAATCAGAGCGAACCCTGGGCCTCCTACTTCTTTGAGTCACGTTTCTCCATATATCTGGCTCCTGTGTTGGTGAACTAGCCTCCTTCTCAGGGGAGTCCCCTGTCTCCTCCTTGGTGGAGACGGTGTGCTTTGTTGCTTCCAAGAAGAGCTCCAGCTCTCTAATTCTTTGGAGCATAGCTACACATTCCTCCAGTTGCTGGACTTTGTCTTCTAGGAGGGCAATCAACATGCAATTGCTGCAGGTAAAGCTGCCTGCAACCTTTGGCAAGATGGCAAACATTGCGCAGGAACCGCAGGTGACTGCAGCTGTTCCCTCACCCTCCATCTTGAGAATGTGTCGTTGGGGGTGGCTACAGCGGTCCTCCATCATAAAAAGCGTGAAGACAGGACAAATAACTCCCCCCCAACAAACCCTAGGTCTCCCCCAACAAATGTTTGAGACTAGCTCCCCTAAATCTAAAAGATGGATCAAACTGCCCTGCAAGCTCTGATAAGCTCCTCCCACAGCCAATCACCTGCCTCAACAGAAACCCTGCCCCCTCTGACCTTTGCACAGGGAGAGCAGCTAATCAGCCACAAGAAACACAGTTCTTCAGAATTCCCCTATTCTAGAAAGCTCCATGGAACTTCTTTCAGGATACTAAAATGGAATTGGAACAGTACTGTGTGGGTTGTTGTTTTTTTAAATCTATTGGGCTTTTTTTTTTTTCTTCCCAGAATGCAAGGTTGCATCTTTAAACACATGCCTACTTTGAAATACTTTCCTGCACATCAAAATGTGGTTGTTTTGAATGGACAGTGAGTTTTTTATATGGGGAAGTGTTTGATCATGTGCCCCACACAGACATTCTAAAATTGTGGAGACACAGGGAAATTGAACCATTTGCTTTTTCCATCTCACTGCTATCCAGATTTTTAAAAGGTGGGCAAATAAAAGCAAACAACTAGTAAAATCCAACATGGGAGCAGGGGAACATGTTAACAGTGCAATCTATTGTAGGATGCGAAATACATGGTTGTTATAGAGGACAACTCTAACAAACTTCCAATAACTGCTCCTTGCAAGAACCAGGCCCCACAGAATGCAGTTTAAAGACTTATTTATGCTTCAATTTTGCTTTAGCTCCATAAATGTGTCTGCCATAATAGTGTTCAGAGCCAATAGAAGTTAAGTGTGCTATGAAGCCAGGTGACTTTTATTCTCAGTAATCATTGTGGTTTATATTGAATGCTTATGGTACCTGGCTATTCCTTTTTCCTTGCAGGCAGCCTGCTGCTTTCTCCCCACTATTTAAAGAGTACATGGTGGGGGGGGGGGCATGGGGAGGAAAGAGCAAGCTGTCCCACCAGGAAGCACATGGTATTCTGGTTGTTTTGTTTTGCCATTCAGTCCAATTAACCTCCCCAACCAGAAGCAAACATCACATAGATTTCAGAGAGTTACATCTATAGAATTAAAGTGGGCTTTCAGGGGAGTGTAGAGTCTGTTGAAGCCTTCAAGTGGGAACGTTTCCTAATTTTAGGACCCTTCTGTAATCTAGAGTGCTTGCTGTTGGCACCTGCCTCCGTACAGCCTTATCCCTTGTAACGCTGATGATGTTTGTAATGTTGGTTTGCTTGTGAACAAAAAAGTGTGTCTCAACAGATGCCTTGTTAGTTGGGGGAATGAGAATGGAGGGAGTCCAGCATTTATTTCATAGATGGAACTAGAGTTTGAAGAATGGGAAGTAGTTTTATATTGCATGTTTATTTACAAAAATACTACTAGAAATAATAATAAAAAGTGTCGCTAGAAATCATATCATATGACACTTTTTACTATTGTTAGTAATGCTCTTGAAAATATAGGAAAGGATCTGATGATCAGGTAGACGAATAACTTGGGCTATTCCTGCCTGGCAGCTGCTGGGAGGTGTGGCATGATGCCATGAGCTATAGATGATGTACATTAAACTTGAGTTTTACTGACCTCATGAGTTTTGTTTCATCGCTGCTGCTTTTAACTGCTGTTTTTATTGGCATTGATTTTTGTTTGGTTTTATGGTGTTGATTTTTAGTCATCCCCACTCCCCATTTGTATTTTTGTTATGTACTGCTGAAGGTTTGGATGTAAGCATACAAATGTTTGGGGGGGGGAGGTAAGTATTTTGACCACATTCCTAAATCTAATTGCTCTGGAGTGAGTCCTAGTAATATTCCAGTGATCCTTTACTTCTAGTTACAGATAGGTAGCCGTGTTGGTCTGCCATAGTCAAAACAAAATAAAAAACTTCCTTCCAGTAGCACCTTAAAGACCAACTAAGTTAGTTCTAGGTATGAGCTTTCATGTGCATGCACACTTCTTCAGATACACTGAAACAGAAGTCACCAGACCCTTCTATATAGTGAGAAGGTGGGGAGGGGTATTACTCAGAAGGGTGGTGGGAATGGGTGATTGGCAGATAGCTGTGATGAGCCTGTTGACAACTCTTAACGACTGCAATAGGTCTTACAGGAAAAAGCAAGGGGTGAGAAGGTGAGAAATGGCTTTGTCATGTATAATGAGATAAGAATCCAATGTCTTTGTTCAGACCACTTCTCTCCATGGTTTTAAGTTTGGTAATAAGTTGCAATTCAGCAGCTTCTCTTTCCAGTCTATTTCTGAAATTCCTTTGTAATAGAACAGCTACTTTGAGATCTTGTATAGAATGTCCTGGGAGACTGAAGTGTTCTCCTACTGGTTTTTCTGTCTTGTGATCTGTCTTGTATCTGAAGAAGTGTGCATGCACACAAAAGCTCATACCTAGAACTAACTTAGTTGGTCTTTAAGGTGCTACTGGAAGGAATTTTTTTATTTTGCCTTTACTTCTAAACATGCATTGGTTATGATGGCAACCTAGTAAAATTGTTATTTTATCTACCTGAATACAGCTGATATATCCTTGGCTGGTAGATACACAGTACTGAACACACAGATACAAAATTGTTTACCCTAAATGTGAGCTTCTGTCTCACCACATCCATGCAATAATAGAATTAGAATATCCACGTCAATATCTGTTACTTCAGGCATCTAATAACCTTTTGATCTTTTAGCTTTTTGTACAGGTTGGCTTCACATATACAGTGGTACCTCAGGTTAAGTACTTAATTCGTTTCGGAGGTCTGTACTTAACCTGAAACTGTTCTTAACCTGAAGCACCACTTTAGCTAATGGGGCCGCCGCGCTGCCAGAGCACGATTTCTGTTCTCATCCTGAAGCAAAGTTCTTAACCCGAGGTACTATTTCTGGGTTAGTGGAGTCTGTAACCTGAAGCGTATGTAACCCGAGGAACCACTGTATTAGCTTACATCTGAGGTGATGGGTAAGAACCTTGCTTCACTTAATGGAAGCTGGGATTTTCTGATAAGGCCACACAAGTACCTCCAGGACTGCATACAAGCTGTGAGCCTCGTGCCACATATCCTTAACCTCTGACTCTCGTCTTTTGGTCAGATAACACTGAAACAGATTTATGTTTTTACAGCCACATTCTTTTAAACTAACTATCAACTTTCTCCTTCCAGGCTATGGTAACCTGAGTCCCAGCACGGAGGCTGCACAAGTCTTCTGCATCTTCTTTGCTCTTTTTGGGATTCCTTTGAACCTTGTCCTCCTCAACAGGATAGGACAGCTGATGCTCTCTGGTGTTCACCTGTGCGCCTTCCACTTGGGTGAGAAGTTTCACTGGCAGGTAAACAGCAAGGGTGCTTTACTGCTCATTTTTGTCAGCATGGGTGAGTTGTTTAGGTGCAGATAAAAGTGACATGTCTTTGACTTAAATCTGTAGCAGGCCAATCAGCTGGCCTGATAATGCAACAATATGGTGTCTTAACCCACAGAATGGCTTGTGATTCTGATGTACAGATTCTTCTCATTGCAATACAGTAGGTGGGGGGAACCTTCAGCCCTCCAGATGGTGTTGAACTACAACTCCCATCAGTCCCAGCAAACATGGGCAATGATGTAGTTCAGAAACCACTGGAGGGCCAAAGGTTCCCCACACCCTGCAACATGGTCTCCAGAGGCTATGCATAACACTTGCTTCTCTCTGTGTTTAAGTGACCAGCTGAGGGCAAAACTAACAATGCTAGGCATGTTTACTCAGAAGTAAGTCCTATTGAATTCAGTGGGGCTTACTCCCTGGTAAGTATATGTAGGACTGCAGTCCTGGGAACATTTTTGATTTGTGGCTGAAAATGGCAGCACACGGAATAGTTATGAGACCAAAGTACAGACTTGTTTGTTGCCGCATCATTTCTTATTGCAATTCCTACATCAATAATAGCAACAAGGCTGCCCCTGAGGGAGATCAGTAGGGTAATTATAAAGGCACAGGGCAAAGTGCATGACACAACAGCTCTCTTCTCCAACAAGCATATGATCAGGGAGCTCAGGGACACTACCATCTCCCAGCATATGCTGCCCGAGGCAGTTGCCTCACCTGCCTAATGGTAGAACCAGCCCTGTAAATTATAGTTATTATTACTGGTACTAAAAGGGATGCGGGTGGCACTGTGGGTTAAACCACAGAGCCTAGGACTTGCCGATCAGAAGGTCGGCGGTTCGAATCCCTGCGACGGGGTGAGCTCCCGTTGCTCGGTCCCAGCTCCTGCCAACCTAGCAGTTTGAAAGCACATTAAAGTTCAAGTAGATAAATAGGTACTGCTCCAGCGGGAAGGTAAACAGCGTTTCCGTGCACTGCTCTAGTTCTCCAGAAGCGGCTTAGTCATGCTGGCCACATGACCTGGAAGCTGTACACCGGCTCCCTCGGCCAATAAAGCAAGATGAGCACCGCAACCCCAGAGTCGGTCACGACTGGACCTAGTGGTCAGGGGTCCCTTTACCTTTTTATCAGTACTAATATACTTTCTTCTTAACCCTCTGTGTACTGATACTTTGTGTAAGTACTTGAAGGACACATCAGCACTTTCTGCTAAGGCAGCTCTGGGCTCAAAATCTAGTTATGCTTTCAAAACAATGCAAAAGTTTTGACACTCTGATCAGGATTGTGGAGCGTTTTGGTTGTTTAGAAATAATCCTTAAAAACTGAGAACTTCACAACTAGGCCTGCATGAACTCTGTACTATGTTCATTGTACTAGTGTGGTTTCTGTTACACAAGACAGTATTGTGTATTGAGGGATCTAACAAGGTTTCAAGTAGGTGTAATTGGAGAAAACAATTAGGAAACAAAGGCAGAATTTGGTGAAGGTGCAAGTCTCCTGCTTCATGCCTTTTATTTTTAATTTGTCTCTGCACCCAAACCAATTCCAAGCCTTGTCACAAACTTAAACTACTTAATTTTTGCAAAATAGGGAGTAGAAGCCCCACAAGTGCAACACTTTGAGAGGAGAAAGAAAGGAAAACATGGCAGATGCTGCCCAAACCTAAGTTCTGAGCGAAATGTTATTTCACCTCCACTTATCAATGCTGTATGGTCAGTCATTTCCCATGGCTGGCTGTCATTTCCCAGACTGGCTGTCTGCTCAGTCATTTCCCATAGCAACCCTCCAGCACTGTATTGTATCTCATAATTAGGGTAAAGGTAAAGGTAAAGGGACCCCTGACCATTAGGTCCAGTCATGGCCGACTCTGGGGTTGCGGCGCTCATCTCACTTTATTGGCCGAGGGAGCCGGCATACAGCTTCCAGGTCATGTGGCCAGCATGACTAAGCTGCTTCTGGCAAACCAGAGCAGCGCACAGAAATGCCATTTACCTTCCCGCCGGAGTGGTACCTATTTATCTACTTGCATTTTGATGTGCTTTTGAACTGCTAGGTTGGCAGGAGCAGGGACCGAGCAACGGGAGCTCACCCCATCACGGGGATTCGAACCGCCAATCTTCTGATCAGCAAGCCCTAGGCTCTGTGGTTTAACCCACAGCACCACCCGCGTCCCTATAATTAGGGTAGCCAGATACAAAAGAAGACAGGACCATTGGACCTTTAATAGTTATGTTGGAAGGGGTAGTTTCTGTAGATTGGAACTTGAATAGTAAGTTATACCTACTGAGATCCCTTCTTCATAGAATCATAGAATCATAGAATCATAGAGTTGGAAGAGACCACAAGGGCCATCGAGTCCAACCCCCTGCCAAGCAGGAAACGCCATCAGAGTACTCCTGACATATGGTTGTCAAGCCTCTGCTTAAAGACCTCCAAAGAAGGAGACTCCACCACACTCCTTGGCAGCAAATTCCACTGTCGAACAGCTCTCACTGTCAGGAAGTTCCTCCTAATGTTTAGGTGGAATCTTTTTTCTTGTAGTTTGGAACCATTGCTCCGTGTCCGCTTCTCTGGAGCAGCAGAAAACAACCTTTCTCCCTCCTCTATGTGACATCCTTTTATATATTTGAACATGGCTATCATATCACCCCTTAACCTCCTCTTCTCCAGGCTAAACATGCCCAGCTCCTTTAGCCGTTCCTCATAAGGCATCGTTTCCAGGCCTTTGACCATTTTCGTTGCCCTCCTCTGGACACGTTCCAGTTTGTCAGTGTCCTTCTTGAACTGTGGTGCCCAGAACTGGACACAGTACTCCAGGTGTGGTCTGACCAGAGCAGAATACAGTGGCACTATTACTTCCCTTGATCTAGATGCTATACTCCTATTGATGCAGCCCAGAATTGCATTGGCTTTTTTAGCTGCCGCGTCACACTGTTGGCTCATGTCAAGTTTGTGGTCGACCAAGACTCCTAGATCCTTTTCACATGTACTGCTCTCAAGCCAGGTGTCACCCATCTTGTATTTGTGCCTCTCATTTTTTTTGCCCAAGTGCAATACTTTACATTTCTCCCTGTTAAAATTCATCTTGTTTGTTTTGGCCCAGTTCTCTAATCTGTCAAGGTCGTTTTGAAGTGTGATCCTGTCCTCTGGGGTGTTAGCCACCCCTCCCAGTTTGGTGTCATCTGCAAATTTGATCAGGATGCCCTTGAGTCCATCATCCAAGTCGTTGATAAAGATGTTGAATAAGACCGGGCCCAAGACAGAACCCTGTGGCACCCCACTAGTCACTCTTCTCCAGGATGAAGAGGAACCATTGATGAGCACCCTTTGGGTTCGGTCAGTCAGCCAGTTACAAATCCACTGAGTGATAGCATAGTCAAGTCCGCATTTTACCAGCTTCTTTACAAGAATATCATGGGGCACCTTGTCAAATGCCTTGCTGAAATCAAGATAGACTACATCCACTGCGTTCCCTTCATCTACCAGGCTTGTAATTCTGTCAAAAAACGAGATCAGGTTAGTCTGACATGACTTATTTTTCAGAAATCCATGCTGACTATTGGTGATCACAGCATTCCTTTCTAGGTGCTCACAGACTGTTTGCTTAATGATCTGCTCCAGAATCTTCCCTGGTATTGATGTCAGACTGACTGGGCGGTAATTATTTGGGTCCTCTCTTTTCCCCTTTTTGAAAATAGGGAGAACATTTGCCCTCCTCCAGTCTGCCGGGACTTCGCCTGTTCTCCAGGAATTCTCAAAGATGAGTGCCAGTGGTTCTGAGATCACATCTGCCAGTTCTTTTAATACTCTTGGATGCAGTTCATCTGGCCCTGGAGACTTGAATACATCTAAACTAGCCAAGTATTCTTGTACTATCTCCTTAGTTATTCTGGGCTGTGTTTCCTCTGCTGAATCATTTGCTCCAAATTCTTCAGGTCGGGCATTGTTTTCTTTATCGGAGAAGACTGAGGCAAAGAAGGCATTGAGGAGTTCAGCCCTTTCTGTATCCCCTGTTTGCATTTCACCATATTCTCCTCTGAGTGACCCCACTGTTTCTTTGTTCTTCCTTTTGCTACGAACATACCCATAAAAGCCTTTTTTGTTGCTTTTAACCTCTCTAGCAAGCCGGAGTTCATTCTGTGCTTTAGCTTTTCTGACTTTGTGTCTACACGTGCTGGCTATTTGTTTGAATTCCTCTTTGGTGGTTTCCCCCCTTTTCCATTTTTTGTACACATCCTTTTTTAATCTTAACTCAGTTAAAAGTTCTTTAGATAGCCACCCTGGCTTCTTTAGGCACCTTCCATGTTTCCGTCTCATTGGTATTGCCTGAAGTTGTGCTTTTACTATCTCCCTCTTAAGAAACTCCCAGCCATCATGAACTCCCTTTCCTTTTAGTATTACTGTCCATGGGATCTCACCCAGCACTTCCCTAAGTTTTATGAAGTCAGCTTTCTTAAAGTCAAGAAATTGAGTCCTAGTATGCTTGGCTGCTCCTTTCCGCTGTATAGTAAACTTCAGAAGAGCATGATCACTCGCGCCTAATGATCCTTCCACTTCTACCCCACTAACCAGGTCATCAACATTGATTAGGACCAGATCTAAAATGGCTGTTCCTCTTGTTGCTTCTCCCACTTTCTGGACAATGAAGTTGTCTGCAAGGCCAGTGTTCTTTTACACAACTATTAGAGGTTCAGGAGCCCTGTTTCTCTTCTGCATCTGGCAACACCATTCACAACTTGCCTCCCCCTAGCATCCGTGGAAGTAGTAGTTGTGTCTCTACTAGAAAAGCTTTCCCCACTAGAAAAGCTTTCCAATAAATCTCCCCTGTTCTGCTTTTCAACACTACCCTAGTATAATTTACCAACTCAGCTAGAAGGAGATGTTCTTCCCTTTGGCTCAGGTATCTGTCATCAACTTGGTATATTGCTGATGTGGAATTCAGAAATGCGCAATTTTTATTTTTTAAAATATATAAATATATACATAGATATAAAAATGCAACCAGCTGGGGAACTTGGAGCTGGGGAAAGAATCTCTTCCACACGCAGACTACTTGAGAACATTTTGGCCTGATCCTGTAACGACAGTGCTGAAAAGCAACAGAAAGTTTGTGTGAGTCATAACTTCCACTCAAAAAAACCAGAACTTTTCGGTAAAATATGTCAGCAGGGGCAAAAGAGAGAGCTCACAAAAATGTAATGTGAGTGCCCAGCTTGAATGCCTGTCTTAGGTAAGTTGTTATCAAAGAGAAATTGCCTTCCTTCATGCAAAGGTTGGGTTATTACCTGCTGCCTCTTCCTCATCATTTTCCCCCTTCACATTATGTCTGGCCAGGACTTGCATTCCTCAAGTTATCTACCAGCGTCTCTGGCTCCAAGTATCCAGAAAGCATGACGCATGTACATAGTCCTGTCCCAGTCCCTGAACTAGGCTAGGATCAACTGCTGTGCATAGTATTCCTGAAAAACTCTGCAGTTTTTTCAGATGCTTTGCAATTCCAGGATACAGCAACACATCAGCTGTTTCAGACAAATCCCAGGCCCAGCACAGGTTGAAGATCTGACTCTGTTCTGATGACTGCTTGCATCGCATGTCAAGATCCAAACATTTCACACCCACCAATGTAAAAAAAAAAGTGTTTATTGCAAACATTGTCATTCCAGTGAAAAAAAATGTGCACGCTTTTGCTGGGGACATTTACTTTTCCACTTGCAATAGTAGAAGTTTCCAAACATTTTAATCAACTTCAGCTGATGCAGCAGCTGTGGCTATATCTGGATGGAGATAGACCAGCCACAGTGACCCACTCTCTGGTAACTTCCCATTCAGATTATTGCAATGTGTTGTATGTGGGGAAACCTTTGTAAATGGCCTGGAAACTGCAGTTGGTAAAAAAATAGGGCTACATAAGTATTAACTGGGACTGGGCAATTTGCTCAAACACCAGACCTGTATAAACTGCTAGTCTATTTCCAGGCCCTGTTCAAATTTCTGGTCTTAATATTCAAAGTGGTTGGGTACCAGGGTATCTGAACATTTGCCTTCCCTTCAGAGACCCTGTTTCAGGTGCCCCAACACAGGTGATGTCAGTTGGGTGGCCATCAGAGCTTTTTATGTGCGATGGTGTCCCAGTTGTGGAATATTTTCCCCAGAGAGCCTTGCCTGGCACCTGGTCATTGGCATGCCAAATGAGGGCTCCCCCGGCCTTAACCCCCCATTACCCCCCATATGTGATATTGCTGTTTTAAACCACTGTTTATATGCTATGTACATGTTTTTAGTCATCTGATTTTATTCTCTCTTCTGGAAATGTTTAGGCTGTGAGTTGTAGTTTTATAATATTGTTAATTTATGACATTGCATTTTACTTTTACTTTGCCATTTTATCTTTGAGAGCCATGTGTGTGTTATAGTTATTATAATTATATGGCCATATAATTATATATTTATACTAGATCCTAGAAAGGCCCATTTAACATGAAGAGGGGGGAAAGGAAAGGAAATTAGCAGTCTACCATTCCCACATCTCCAGATAAAAAACAAACATAAAATAAAATGTTATGAAGCAAATGTAAATGAAAGCTGGAGAGCATAAAAAATGTATTTCCTAGAATTTATAGTGCTGTCTCCTTTAATCTGTGAGAACCTTCCTTCAACCCACTTTTGTGGCAGATTGAGGCAATTAGTCATGCATCTTTCAAATCTGCCTTGAGTAGCATTGAATTTCCCTGGAAGATCCAAGTTCAAGTTTCAGCTAAGCCATAAACTAGTGGGAATAATAATACTCGTTTTCTCATCTGTAACTTGAGGTCTCTGAGTCACAGCGTGACCAGTCAGGGCCAAACCCACAGAACTGTAAGGGATCAAAAAGTGGCCACAAGGCCAGACAATCCATCTACCAGTCTTCTTCCACAAACCAACCAACCTATGTAGTCCAAGCCACAGTGCACAACAAACAAAGGTCAGGTCTGCTGCAGCAAGGTGTTTACAGAGCAAGTAACTTGAGATTTACTGGGACTGATGGAAAGATGTACTTAAAGTTCCAAACTCCTAGACATTAGAAGAACCATTCAGAGCCCTCTGTAGGCTCCCATGATTTTAAGAAGAACCATGCCACCATGATTTTAAGTTTTCACATTAATGAGGGTTAGAAATGTGTGTGTGTTTTATAAAGGATGTGAGTTGAGGTCTTCTATGGTATTGAGAAAAATACCAGATGATGTGCAGACCACCCCAATTACAAGCCACTGCCATTGAGGATTGTGGTGCAATCCACAGCCACACAGAATTACAGACACTTTCTTGATCATACTTAACACTTAACTGATGTAGCCAATGTGGTTCCCTCCAAATGTCGTTGGACTCAAGTTCTTGTCTTTCCTCATCATTGGCAAGGCTTGCTAGGGGGTTAAAGTCCAACAGTATCTGGAGAGCCTCATGTTGTCTACCCCTGACTTTATTATTTATTTCATAAAAATTATACACTGGTTGATTGTTTAAAAAAAGCGGTTTACAAAAAGATAAAATATTAAAATCAAACAAAAAGTTAAACAGATCAAACGAAAACAGATTTAAATTCACATCAGCATTTCTAGGCATCTGGGTAGGCTTGTGTAAACAAGAATGTTTTTAGCAGGCACCAAAAATGCCTGCTAAAAATGCCTTAGCAGGCACCAAAAATGCCTTAATTCAGCCTTTGCCTTGAGGCTGGTGATGCCTTGAGTCAGCGTTTTGTCAACCTGGTGACCTCCAGATATTTTAAGCCACGCTGACTATGACGGATGGAAGCTGTAGACCATCTGGAGGGTACCACAACTGTTCTCAGGGCTTGACTCTTGAGACCATACTTCTGTCTGCAGACTTAGGGCCAGGTTTGATGTAATGTCCCTGGCTTAATAAACGGTACCGTAATTCAACCAGGAAGGAACGTTTGGTCAGCATGTTTCCACCTTTCCTTCCTCTCGTTGCATGGCTTTGGTACTTTAATCCTGGTCATTACAACTGAAAAGGGGAACTGTGGTTTAATGTCAGTTCACTAACCAGGATGGTAAACCATAATCAAAGCATGGTTGCTGCACTGCCATCAAACCAGTTCCCTGTTTCAGACACACTGCAATGTGGAACTGTGGCTTAAAGAGATCAGGAAGAGCCTATGCCCATCTAACCAGTCTGCTTCAAGCATTATTTTTGTTTCTTGTTAGAAAGGGGCAGCTGTCCTGACGCGGACCTGTGCACTGGTTGCTGGCCTTCTGCTGTTCCTTCTGCTACCTCCTCTGTTGTTTAATGCCATAGAAGGCTGGACCTACGAAGAAGGGTTCTATTATTCTTTCATTACTCTTAGCACAATAGGCTTTGGAGATTATGTAATTGGTAAGTAGTTCAGACCTATTATATACAGAATGTTTTTAGACTTAGATAAACCAGTAGGTTTATTTAATTTGGTTTTCTCTCTTCCTTTCAGTAAGCTCCCATGTGTGAGTTCCTGTTATGGACAAAAAAAGTGGCCTTCTCAAGTTTGAGTCTAATAACAACAAGGAATAATACCCTGTTTCTTCAGCTGAAAGCTGAAGTGTCAACATTTGCTTCTGCAGCATAAGCTGAAAGAGGCAGCCCTACTTGAACGTGAAGGGCCCTTTGCTCTGGAGCGCTTATGTGCTTGATTACACAAACACAGTATGTGAGAGAACAATTTTTGGCTTCACTTGCACAAACAACCTTATGGCACATTGCTGTGGTGCCCTTTTCAGTGAGGGAAGCACTTAACTCTTTGGGAAAACAAGCACCGAATTAATCACTCAGGTTTAGAACAATCCGTGTGTGAGGTGTTTCTCACACAATCCCATGTCAGTACGCATGTGCACACACACACACACACCTAGAGAGAGGGAAGCTGCCCTTTCCTAATGAACCACAAGCAGCTCTCAGATGAAAAGAGGCATCAATGGATGGTGCATCACACAGAATATGGCATTAATCCCAGTGGGGCAGTGATTTGAGGGCATTTGTTTGAAGAAGAAGGTGGAAAAGAGCAGTGTATACAGTATATACTTTTTAAAGGCCATATTTAATTATATAATGAGTAAATTAATTTCATTTCCCTTTGTAAACGAGTCTTGATTAGTCCAAGATACAACTCCATCTCCTGGGTATGGCCTGGGTCTTTTGTATTTTCATTACTACTTGCATGAAAATAGGCCCTAAGGTTGCAGGTATTGAATGCATCTCCATCAAGAGCCCTGCCAATGGAATGTGGACTTTGAATCAAAACAAGGTTCAAAATGCAAATTCTACCTCCACATAATGAGTATTCTTCCTTTTTATTCTGGTGGCTATGGGCAACTGACTCAACCGTTAGGAATCATGTTTCTTAAGCTACATTTCCCTGGTTCATTTATGCTATACATTCCTGGGTAATGAAATCATAGTTCAGTGTGTCCTTTGGGTTGGTCTCTGACCTGGATGGTGTCCTATCTACTCTTAGATGCTCCAGACATTGCAGAATTTCATTTTTCTCAATCACCAGAGTGTTCTAGGCTCAATCCTGGTTGATTCAGTTCATTGTAAAATACTCATGTTTCTCTCTCAAGGGAGTGACATTTCATACCTCTAAACAGCTCAAGTGTTGTTTTTCCATAGGCATGAACCCTGAGCGTACCTACCCATCCTGGTATAAGAATGTGGTGTCTCTGTGGATTCTCTTTGGGATGGCTTGGCTAGCCCTGATCATCAATCTGTGTATCAGCTTGCTAGAGAACTCCAGTGGCCTCTGCCGGTGCTGCAAGAAAAGGAGCAGAGACGCAGAGCAAGAGTTAATAAGTGGCAACCCAAATGTCACTTTGGAATCTAAGGATGGGCAGAACTGCAGCACAAAGGACACTAAGCCTGCGGAGCCAAATTGAATGGCATATATGCTTTATTCCACCAAAGTATTTTGGCTTTTGCTGGAGGGAAACATCCAGCTGGGCAGCCCATCACCAGAGCACCATTTCGTGGCACTGGCAGAAGTGTGGCTATGTGGGATCATCCAACTCGGACCAGAGTGGAAATCAAAGTCTGCTCTTTGGGTTGTTCAAAGACTGCCTCACATGTGATTTCCTTTCTACGTGGAGATGAATCTCTGTGTCAGAGGAATAATAGGGCCTGTGCCATCTTAGCTGAAGGGCTTTTATATCACTGCAAGCGTGGGAGCTGGAAAACCATGAACATCACTGTGCAATTATGGCAATGTGTGGGAGGTTTCCCCCCTATATCAAGGTTATTTCTGTGTGGGAAAAATGTGAGGTGACTGTCTCACCTATTAACCACTGCTCAAAATGCTGCTGTAGTATTGCAACCTATTGACTTTGTAGGGTTATCTGCCCAATAGAAGGCTGAGCAGATGCTGCCACAGTCCTTGCCTTTAATAAAGAGCATTTGTACTCCAAAGCGTGGCAGGTTCTGTTGCATATACTTATCACAGGTAACTGCCAAGGGGCTAGGATAAAGTCAACCAGTGCCACTCTCTGGAACCAACGCCGTAGATCCGCCTTTCTCAACTTATGGGTCCCCAGATGTTGTTGGACTACACCTCCCATCACCCCCTAGCTAGCAAGGCCAGAGCTCAGGGATGATGGGAGTTGTAGTCCAACAACATCTGGGGAACCACTGCCATAGATAGAAGTGGAGCGCCAAGTGCCCCACTCTCAACTCACCAAGATGGTCCAGGTCAACGGTATCAAAAGTTGCTGAGAGAGTGAGCAAGATCAACAGGGTTGCACTTCCCCTGTCCCTCTCCTGTTAATGGTCCACCCCCTCTGGGTGACCAGGACTGATTCAGTCCCAGCTAGATAATCTGTTTCCTCTAGGAGGGCCTGGTGCTGCACAGCCGCTACCACCAGAGCCCAGGCCAATGGAGCAGTCACAGTGCCACTACTTTAAGCACAGCAGGCACACTTTTGTCATTGAGAGCTCACCACTTTCCCCACACTATATGCAAGTATCTTTTTTATATATATGGGGCAACAGGGTTTGAGAACTTACCTGCTGAATCAGACAAAGGTTCATTTGGTCTGGAACTATCATTTCACTATCATGTCTCCCAGTGGGGATGTGATAGCCATTTGTTTCTACCCAGCATCTCATAAGTGGTGGCATCAGGCTTGTCATTTTTAGATATTGCGTGCCAATAGCCATTTTGTTGGGGCTCAGTTGGGCGGGGGCCACCCTTACCTTACTAAAACCACCAGAGTCAGACGCAATATCCATAAAGGCAGGGAGGAGGGGGAAGAACAAAAAGACGGCAGAGGGTGTGGTGGTAATAATAATAATAATAATAATAATAATAATAATAATAATTTTATTATTTATACCCCGCCCTTCCCGGTTCAGAAACCCGGGCTCAGGGTGGCTAACAGCAAATTTTAAACACTTAATTGCAATACAACATAAAAGCAGCATAGAAGCCATAGAAGCAATAGCAATCCTGTCATGGAGGCAGCAGCTAATTCCAGTTTCCTTCATTGGGAATAAATGCCAGCACTCCAAGGAGGCAAGAAATTGAAAAGCATATGGAAAGCAAACCCAGAAGATGGATGAAAGAAAAAACTGTGTTATAATATACCGTGGTCATTTTGGCAGAGACCAAAGGGGCTTCCTTCCTGTCCCTATCCAGAGAACCACAGGCTTCCCTTCTCTGGGCTAATCAATGTTAAAGTGATTTATGCTTGTGTCCATCACAACATTTTCTGGAATGCTCTCCTCCTCCCCCCCCCCCCGCTTGCATTTCATTTATGTACCTCTTCCACTGGCACCCTCATCCCATCCATCTGCACACTTGCACCATCTTGGGCTGCTGGTGATTTTGATGCAACTAAACAGCATTTGCTTCTTTCCCCAAACTCTAGCTTTTGTACCATTAGGCACTGTCCCATTGTAATTTGATCATCTCACCTAATCTGTCTGCAAAGATCCCGTCAGCACGTCAGATTCTCTGTTGCTTCCGGCAAGTTTCTGCTGTTTCCCAGGGCTTTGGAGTGGGGTGAGGTAGTCCTAGCAGAAGAAGATTTGTATCATAAAGGGTGGAAAAATCACCCACAGAACAGTTGTCTGCCAAAACCGGGAAGGTTATTCGTTCAAGGGTGACTAAAGAAAAACATGCCCACTCAGCTGCTTGTTGCAGATGACTGGGATTCTTCCACAATCTCCATTGGAAAATTACAGGAGATACTTTAAGGTCTTTAAAAGGTTTCTTCTGAGGCCATGCATGTGGTTTTGCTTAAACAACCATGTAATTAATTTTTTTAAAATACAATGCTTATTGAAAGTTCCGCAACCAAATAAATAGTTCACACCCTGTGAAAACATACATTAACATTCAAAACAAGTGACCAGAAAGTTTAAGGAAATTCCAGCACTTGTTTCCCAGTTTCTAAACAGCTTTTTAGATTGCCCAAACACTTGAAAGTGAACGAAGTTATCATGCATCAACATTATGCTTGGGTGCAATGGTGTTAGACAAGATATTGGCCTGGTTTGTACATCATGTTGATCCAAACTATGGCTTACTGCTAATGTACGAGTTTAGGATGAAGAGTGAGATGATGAAGATTATAATTATAATCATAGTTATAATTAATGTAGTTTACTTACTATTTTTGTGTGTGTGATTGTGGTGGAATCCTAATCAATAAAGATTATTTTCCAGCTTGCCCCACCCCCTCTTCCCCCCATAGGCCTCTATTATTCACATACACCCCAGCTATCCTTCTCTGAAAGGCTCGGCATGGCTTGTGTATAATTTCCCAGACAATCTTCCTTTTAGCCTGCAGGGCAAGCTCTGCATAGTTTCAGCAATACACCTGCACCTTACGACTAAATGATGTCATTCAAGACGTAGGCCTGGTTCACACAACATGGTAAGACAGAAACTATAGCTTTGGAGGATCACATGAGAGAGGAGCTTGTAGTCTCTTTGGTCCTCTCTGATTCTTTTTGTTCATTTACAACACTGAGCTATGCGAAGGTTTGTCTTAACATGTCATCCGAACCCAGGCTCATGTTTAATCTGTCCCCTCACTAAACATGACCTATAGGCTGTAGCCAAGGTTTGTTCTTAGCCCAGAGCACACTTAAGGTAAAGGTAAAGGGACCCCTGACCATTAGCCGCTTCTGGCAAACCAGAGCAGCACACGGAAACGCCATTTACCTTCCCGCTGGAGCAGTACCTATTTATCTACTTGCACTTTGACGTGCTTTCGAACTGCTAGGTTGGCAGGAGCAGGGACCGAGCAACGGGAGCTCACCCCGTCGCGGGGATTTGAACCGCGGGGAGCCCGTCGCAGGGATTCGAACCAGACTAAGCCGCTTCTGGCGAACCAGAGCAGCGCATGGAAATGCCGTTTACCTTCCCGCTGGAGCGGTACCTATTTATCTACTTGCACTTTGACTTGCTTTCGAACTGCTAGGTTGGTAGGAGCCGGGACCGAGCAACGGGAGCTCACCCTGTCGCGGGGATTCAAACCGCCAACCTTCTGATCAGCAAGTCCTAGGCTCTGTAGTTTAACCCACAGCGCCACCTGCTTCCCCAGAGCACACTTAGTGTGGGAGTAAAAAGGGGGGAGGAGCTAGGTACTTGTGCATTTCTCTCCCACAGCCCCAGTTGCCCATGGTTTGACTTAGCTAGCTTATAACATACACATTATATTCTCAATTACCGTAAGAATTTCTCCTGCATTCTGTAAACACCAGGCCTTAGGATACTCCTATTTGTTGAACTCATTAGACTGAGACATTTGGTCACAACATGATGCCTCTTATACAGCTATTAATAGCACAGGAACCCTTTTTTTGGATCTGCAAAATGTTCCAGAACTTCCCCTTGCTTCATTAATTAAAGGGAATTCAGATACTGTTACAACCCTGGGCTCAACATTAAAAATCACTGTTATTTTAAAACATTAAAAAAAGCATTTCTGTTCATCTCACTGTATATTTTTTGTGACTGAATTTATGTTTCCACTGCTTTGTCCCATTTGGAATATTTTAACAACTTCAGAGAATCTCCAATGAACAAAACAAGGACATGAAAACACTAGCCAGCTTTCAAAAGTTTAGAAACCCGGAAAGAAAATATATAAAGCAGCGGCAAGTGTACTGTTCAGGACCCAAGGCTGGTCATGGGTGGTAGACTCATTCCAGTGTAGGAAACATAATTATTTCTAGTTCAAAAAGAAAACTTCCAAGGAAAGCAGCAAGATGTCAGCCAGGATTTCAAAGGAATACACCTAATGCTTCTCATGCCAGAGCATATTTCCAAAACAGCCTCAGACAGATATATTTGTCCAAAGTAATTTCATGGGTGCAAAATCCAGAATCTGATATGGAACCTGTGTTCCCAAAAATCTCCTCTTTCTTTCCAGGCTTCATGGCTGGGAAAATGTTTGTCTTTCAAGGCTTCCACTCATTCATTTACTTCTAGGTTTCACAAAGGCATCTGGTCTGCCACTGTGGGAACCGAGTACTGGACTAGATGGGCCATTGGCCTGATCCAGCAGGCTGTTCTTATACAGGTGTCACCCCGCTTATGCACAACCGACTTGCATGTGACCGCATATATAGGCTTGGTGCTGGAAAATAGATTCAAACCAGAAAATGGTGGGAGAGAGCTGGAGAGTCCTCGTGGCTCATGAGGAGACCCTCCCTGGAACCTGAAGAGGATGTTGACGAGGGTGGAGGAAGTCCTGAAGAGACCTGAGGCGCAGCAGAGTTTTGCTTCTACTGCTCAGCCTCCCTGCCTAGCAGCTGCTCTATGGGGTAGTGCAGCAGCAGCAACTTTCCTGCGCGGCCTCCAGCCGACCCCAGTGCTTCAGCTCTGGTGGAAGAGAAAGTTGTGTGGAGAGAACTGGAGAGCAGGGGAAAAGCAGGTGTTTAGAGGCTTTTTAGAGGGTGCTTCCAACTTAACTGATTTTCACTTACGCACGTGGCACCCCAGAATGTAACCCCCACATAAGAGGGGGGCACTTTTATACTTGGCAAATGTATATGCTGCTTTTCTGGAAACAGCACTCAAGCCACCTTATCATAAATGTTCACACACTACAAAGCAGTGGCAACTAAAAGGGCACATAAATACAATGATAATACTGTACACAGAGAAGAACAAGGCCATGGTCTGAGGATACATGATACTACCTTTCTGAAATTAAGCAAATCTGGGTCTGATTAGTACTAGGATGGTAGAATGCCTAGGAACCACATGTACACAATCTTGGTTTCCATGTCGCATGAAAAGGGGGGAGTAGAAAATATACTAAATAAATAAATGTCCCCTTACTACTCCTGTCATTTACTTATCCATACATTTCCCCCCTACCACAGCATAGCTCCTTTCTGTAGGTAAAGGGGAAGGGGCCAGTGTCCATGACGCTTGGCAAAATATGCCCACAAAAGCCTTGGCAGCCCATGGTCTCTAGCCAGTGCTAGGAAAGTTCGTTTTAAAAAGGAACTAGCTGCAGTTCAAGTTCATTGTGCCCCAAAGGGGACTAGTTTGGTTTGAATTTAAAAAAACAAACATCCGTGGCCATTTTTTAACAGCGTTGGAAATGTAACAAGCTGTGGTGCTCAAAAATACACAGGTAAAAAGATGTCTGGCAGACATCGTTTCAACAGGTGCATGCATTTCCATACTAGAAAAGGCTTGCACTGTTTAATTTGTGCTAACCACACACCTGTTGAAAGACAGTGAATCACTGGCTCCCACCCCCGGCCTCCGAGCCTGTACTTCCTGCTGCAAGAAGCACCTATTGGAAGAAGTCCTGAATGCTGCAACCTTGTGTCGTAGGGGAATTTCCCCACTCTCTTGATCGTTCTGATCGTTCTTCTCTGAACCTTTTCCAACCCTACAAAATCATTTTGGAAGGGGAGGTAGTCAGAATTGTGCACAGTATTCCAAATGTGGCAGCACCTTAGATTTCTGACATTATGTCAGAAGTTTTATTTTTCCATCCACAGCTACCACACTGGGTTGACACCCTCCCTGAGCTACGACCTTGAGGTCTTGTTCCTGGTCAGTCAATTCCTGAGTGTAGCTTTATAATTTTGCTGCGGTAGCTGCTTGATGGTGCAACGCTCTCCCCAAGGAATCTTACCTGTTGCTAACTTTGCTATTATATTGGCAAATATATTTTTATTCTCCTGCACATTTGGAGAGCGCTAATTTTCAGGCCTGTGGTGACACTTCCCTCCCCCCCTTTACTTTTAACAATTTTAATATTTATGTCCCCTTCATGGATCACTGCCTTGCCGTGGCAAAGGGGCTTGAATAACTCAGAGAAGCTATGAACTATGCCGTGCATGGGCACCCAAGATGGACAGGTCATAGTGGAGAGTTTTGACCTGGAGCAGGAGAGTTTGACCTGGAGCAGGAGCCGGCAGGCCACTCCAGTATCCCTGCCAAGAAAACTCCATGGACAAAGACAACAAGCATATAAAAGTCATGATGCTGGAAGATGAGCCCCTCAGGTCAGAAGGCGTCCAACATGCTACTGAGGAAAAGCGGAGGACAAGTACAAGTAGATTCAGAGCTGATGAAGTGGCTGGGCCAAAGCTGAAAGGACGCTCAGTTGCGGATATACCTGGAAGCAAAAGGCAAGTCCAATGCTGTAAAGAAAAATATTGCATAGGAACCTGGAATGTAAGAACCATGAACCTTGGTAAGTTGGATGTGGTCAAAAATGAGATGGCAAGAATAAATATTGACATCCTGGGCATCAGTGAACTAAAATGGACGGGAATGGGCGGATTCAGTTCGGATGACCATCATATCTACTACTGTGGGCAAGAATCCCATAAAAGAAATGGAGTGGCCCTCATAGTCAACAAAAGAGTGGCAAAAAATTGATGCTTTTGAATTATGGTGCTGGAGGAGACTCTTGAGAATCCCATGGACTGCAAGAAGATCAAACGCATCCATTCTTAAGGAAATCAGCCCTGAGTGCTCGCTGGAAGGACAGATCCCTGAAGCTGAGGCTCCAATACTTTGGCTACCTCATGAGAAGAGAAGACTCCCTGGAAAAGACCCTGATGTTGGGAAAGATGGAGGGCACAAGGAGCAGGGGATGACAGAGGACGAGATGGTTGGACAGTGTTCTCGAAGCCACAAACATGAGTCTGACCAAACTGCAGGAGGCAGTGGAAGACAGGAGTGCCTGGTGTGCTCTGGTCCATGGGGTCATGAAGAGTCGGACATGACTAAACGACTAAACAACAACAACATTTATGTATTTGCACTGTCTCCATGAATTTCCTTTTACATATCGTATCCTGTATTTTATTGTCCTGTAGATCACTCCAGGACTTCTTTTGGGTGTGTGAAGTAATATGTAAACACACAATAAACTAAACTGTGGTTCATTTCCCTCTCATTTAAACTAGCTAATAATGCCTCCCTATATCACATACTGCAGGAAATCTTGAATCAATGCTTGCACAAAACTGATTTTTAAAACCCTCTCTTTAAGTACTATAAAGTGCTGCTGAGTATTATTAGCATGATAATCTTGTGAACTGCCCTAAGATCTTTTGATGAAGGGTTGTATATAAATCTAGTAATGAATAAAGAATAAAACCCACACAGTCAATTAAATCAGGTGTTATCCTCTGATCATCACTGCCAATGTGGCAGCCTCCATTAGTTTCTGCCAGTTGGGTGGTATTTCACTGAAGTGGGCAACTCAAAGGCTCCCATTCTTTGTTGGCTGGTTTTGGAGCATCACATAAAGGTTTGGAGTTAAGCTCCATCTAGATAGGCTGTGATACACAGGGCAAATGCCATACAGCATATGCAACACTCTTGAAGAAAAATAGCTACATTTTTGCTCAGTACCATCACATTTAATAGAAATGAGGGTAATGGAATATCACCATTCATAGTTTTCCTGCATGGAAACTCCAGCAGTGTTGGAATCCAACCCTCTTTTATTTTATTATGTTGTTGTTTAACATTTACTTAAATCTTGGTTCAACTGAGTAACAAAATAGAGCAAGGAAAGTTTTTTTTCACACCATTACTTATATTTGCAAAGCTCAACATGAGAATGAAACCCTCAGATGCTAGGTTCCCCCGCCCCATGAGATGACCATTGGCATTACCCATTACTTCACCCACAGGTTTCATTCAAAGCCAATTCTTGAACTCTGCAAATATTCCGTTTTGGAAAGCATTTCCCCTCCCTCTCCCCAAAATAGAAACATCAAGTCTGGCTGCATAGCTCTAACATTTTAAAACCTTTTAAAGATGTTCTTTAACTCCATTTAATCTGGCTAGTTGGGAGCTTCTTTCTATTTGTTTTCCACTGATGTGGAAATCTTCCAGATCTTTCAAACCAATCCGATGCTTCCAGCATCTGGAGACAACATCAAATTCATCTGATAACTGTTATCTTTGTTGCCTTGCAACGTGGAGTTCTGTCCTCAGAAGGATACTTAAAGGTAAAGTGCTTCTTGCATTCTTGAGATGGTATCACCAGGGGAGGGTTCAAACCCATGTTGACTATAAATAGCTGTAAAATGAAGTAGCACCAAGCGGGAGATGTTATCAAACATTACTGTAACCATTTCCCCCTCCAGTATAAGTGAGTTAACTGGGGCTGTTTGTCTGGATCAGTATTCTGGCCCTCTCTGTATGTTTTGGACCACAGCTTTCATCAGCCCCTAGCAAGTTGTGGCCGCTGCTAGAAGTGGCACCTGCCTTCTTTACAAATCACACTGGGGGCAGGAGAAAACAAAATTGCCACAACCAGTGCTTTATTCTTTTTTAAAAACGCTTAGAGGTACTCTCATTTTCCTACTCATATTGAAATACTGCCCCTCAGTGAGGCCAAACTTAGATTCACAAAATGTTTAGGGGTATGCATACCCCTGTGTACCCCCAGAAACAAGTAGTGGCCACAACTATAACAAAGGCAAAGTCAGGAGATTCTAGAGCAGAGCAGCTGTGAAAAAGCTGAATTCCATGCTACGGATCATTAGGAAAGGGGTTGAAAATAAAACTGCCAGAATCATAATGCTGTTATACAAATTTCTGGTGAGACCACCTGCTATGTACTAACCTTGGATCCTAGAACAATAGGCAAGTAGGATCCTAGAATGCAACAACTGATTGGCTTGCAGGAGAAGACCAATTAGGCTCCAGGAAGAAGTTAATCAGTCTATTAGGCTGGTAGGATTGTAGAATGCAACAACTCATTGGCCTGCAGGACAAGACCAATCAGGCTCCAGGAGGGAAGCAGAATCAGCCAATTAGATGGGACTCATTGTGTAAATAATGTATATAAAAGCCTGAGGTTTGGAGGCAATTCAATCACTGTTTTACAAGCTGCAATAAAGAGCATGAAATCACTACAGGACTCCGAGTATATTTCACCACACTTGGAATGGAGAGCAGCAGGGGTCCCTGAAGTCTCTCAGTGCTCTGAGACTGGGTTCTGCACAACAACATGGATCTGACTCAGCTCAGTCTTTGCTGGGACTGACTTCAGGGATGCTAGAACTCTAAGAAAAGAATGGACAGAAAATAACGTTCTTCATAGACAGGGAATGTTTTCATAGGATTTAACTGCATTTCCTCCTTTCATTTTATAAGAGATTTGGAGGAACGGGGGGAAATAAATAAACATTTCCTAATATGATCTACCTCTTGTGGCTTTTCTCTTTGTTGTGGCAGGGTTTCCTGTGTATGTTTGGGCTGAAAGAATAATTGCAGCAGATCAGAGGCTATGAAAAGCTGGAATTACTATTTGTGTATAAAATTATTCAAGGTGCAGAGAAATTGGATAGGGAGGCATTTTTCTCCCCTTCTCATAATCCTAGAACCAGGGGTCGTCCCAATGAAGCTGAACAGTGGGAGAGTCAGGCAAGAAGTACTGTATTTTTCACTCTATAAGACACACTTTTTCCCTCCTAAAAAGTAAGGGGAAATGTGTGTGCGTCTTATGGAGCGAATGTAGGCTGCGCAGCTATCCCAGAAGCCAGAACAGCAAGAGGGGTCCATTGCTTTCACTGCACAGAGATCCCTCTTGCTGTTCTGGCTTCTGGGATTCAAAATATTTTTTTTCTTGTTTTCCTCCTCCAAAAACTAGGTGCATCTTATGGTCTGGTGCATCTTACAGAGAGAAAAATACGGTACTTCCTTGCACAGGGCATAGCTAAGCTGCAGAATTGGCTCCTTCAAGATGTAGCGGTGGCTGCCAATGGAAGCAGATATCAAAGGGGAGTAGATTAATTCAGGGAGGGTAATGTTATCAGGAGCTACTAATCATAATGGCTATATTACCTAAGTATTAGAAACATCTGAAAAATAAGTTAAGCCCAGCAGTACCATTCGGGTACATCTCATTCCAAATCAATTCCAAGAAGCAGCAGATAAGAGGTCAATCACTGCAATCACACACCCAAGTCAAAGCAATGCTGGTGTTAGCCCCTGGCATCACATCACAATGATCCTGGGCCCTCCTAGCAGCAAACTTGTTTGCCTCGAGCAAGACAATTACCAGCAGAAACAGGAGATAGCAAAACAACCCTGGCAGTCACTCCCCTAGCTTCCATGTCAACGCTCCCACCAGTTACAACACTGATTTGCACACCAGCAGCGCCTTACCCACTCAGGGAAGCCTCAGATCAAGGCACAAAAATGGTTGAATGCCAGGATGATGCTATGGAACTCTGTAGGCCCAACTTTTCACATAAGGCATCCATCCAGGTGCCTCAGCACCTCCACTGCCCATGTTGCAGTGGAAGAGATAGCAGAAACCAGCAGATTCTTGTAGCTGCAGACTCTAGGCCTCCTCTCAGACAAGAATTTAGAAGCTCACACAGAAGCAGCCTGATAATAATCTCTTGCCAGGCAAACATCTAGGGCCAACCAGGGAAAGAAGCAGTTACTATTCCATACTATGAGTGTGGCCCTCCAGTTTTCCTGGACTACAACTCCAATCATCCCTGACCATTGCCCATGATGGCTGAGGCTGCTGGGAGTTGGTGTGCAACAACAGTGGAAGGACATTTTGGGATACACTAAGAGCGAGACAAAATGTGGTTTTCAGAATGATGTGTTAGCTGGAGGTGCTTCATCTTTATTTTTTAATTGCTGTTTTTAGATATGTTGTGGTGTATTTTAATTATTGTTTATAACTAGTTTGCTTTATTATTTCATATTTTATAACTGATGTTTTGAAATGTTGCAAGCTGCCTTGAATCCAAACTTGGGAGAAAGGTAGGATCGAAATGGATTAAATCCAATCAATCAATCAATCATGGAACTCCAATGGGATTTTCTGCCTGCCTCCTTCCTTCCAATATGTAAATAAAGGAAATACTACAGGAACACTGTAAGCCTCCAGGGCTCACTGCTCCAGAGGGAACTCAGTGCTGGAGCATGGAGCATCCAATCCCTCATGGAAGTGGGGAAACATTTAATACTGCATTGCAAGGGGAAATGTAGCATACAAAGCAGCCCTTAAGTGACAGGTGAAATAAAGCAGAGAGACCTTCTCTCCCTCCCTCCCTCCCTCCCTCCCTCCCTCTCTCCCTCTCTCTCCTCATTTACTTATTTAAACTACCCCTCTGCAAGAACTAAGAGGACTTGCTCTCCTTTGGACCTATTCCCAAGGAGATCCTAAGCAACTTGTAACCTGTTTACAGGACCTCACAAGCAAAGGAGCCATGCCACGTGAGTTCAAGGGGAAAGTACTTCTCTGAAATGTTATCAGTCAATACAAGACTTGCTACAGGATGGCTCTCCAACTTCCTGCACATGCTTTCCACATGACCTCATAAAAATTCTCTTTGAGGTTAATAGTTTTAATCATTGACAGCACAGCACAATGTCCATCTGATCTCACATAACTTTATAGTTTTGTCGTTGCTTCTCTCGGGTAATTCCATTTCTGATAGAATTCAAGGAGACAATTAGTTTGAAACTGAGATGTACTTGGATGCAAGAACATGAGAAAAGCCATTCTGGATCAAGTCAACTGGTATTCAGAAGCATTATTGCCTCTGTTTGTTGAGGCAGAGCGTAGCCATTATGGCTAGTCGCCAACGATAGCCTTCACCTCCATTAACCTAAAGTCTAAAGATTTATGGAGATTCTAGGAGAGAAGTCTGATTCCAGGAATTGAGGAGAGTTCTTGGAGACAAGAACAATCAGTGCTTTTTTTCAGGGGGTACACAAGTGTACGCAGTACCGGAAAAGCACTGAGAACAATCATGCAGAAAAAGGAAGTCAGAAGTACTGATTATAACCCTCTTCAGGCATTCTCCTTGTGTCTAACAGCATCTTTAGAAACAAGAAACAAGATGAATTTTAATAGGGAGAAATGTAAAGTATTGCACTTGGGCAAAAAAAACGAGAGGCACAAATACAAGATGGGTGACACCTGGCTTGAGAGCAGTACATGTGAAAAGGATCTAGGAGTCTTGGTTGACCACAAACTTGACATGAGCCAACAGTGTGATACGGCAGCTAAAAAAGCCAATGCAATTCTGGGCTGCATCAATAGGAATATTGCATCTAGATCAAGGGAAGTAATAGTGCCACTGTATTCTGCTCTGGTCAGACCTCACCTGGAGTACTGTGTCCAGTTCTGGGCACCACAGTTCAAGAAGGACACTGACAAACTGGAACGTGTCCAGAGGAGGGCAACCAAAATGGTCAAAGGCCTGGAAACGATGCCTTATGAGGAACGGCTAAGGGAGCTGGGCATGTTTAGCCTGGAGAAGAGGAGGTTAAGGGGTGATATGATAGCCATGTTCAAATATATAAAAGGATGTCACATAGAGGAGGGAGAAAGGTTGTTTTCTGCTGCTCCAGAGAAGCGGACACGGAGCAATGGTTCCAAACTACAAGAAAGAAGATTCCACCTAAACATTAGGAAGAACTTCCTGACAGTAAGAGCTGTTCGACAGTGGAATTTGCTGCCAAGGAGTGTGGTGGAGTCTCCTTCTTTGGAGGTCTTTAAGCAGAGGCTTGACAACCATATGTCAGGAGTGCTCTGATGGTGTTTCCTTCTTTGGCAGGGGGTTGGACTCGATGGCCCTTGTGGTCTCTTCCAACTCTATGATTCTATGATTCTATCTTGGCTGTGAGTCCTGGAAGATGGGCTCCCTGCCTTGCAGGCCTTTTTTCCACCTGGGGTTGGAGGGTGGGATGCTGAGTGACTCTAGTTACAAAAGCTGAGGCTAAAGACTCTTAGTGCAGACCCAGGTCATTGAGCCTGAGCTTCCACAGCCCCCACCTGCCACAAACCACCATTGACAGGATTAGACTGCAAAAGCAGCAGATATATTCTATGCTTACGATAATATTTTTATCTTTTGTCAGTTATGCTGTTTTAAATGTGCATTTTATCTTTGACTTCCTTTAGTAATGTTTTCCTTTGAAATGTTTAAGATAATATTTTACTTTCCTGTTATTCATTTTCATTAATTCATTCAGCCTTTATTGGCATAATGGTTTCCTATTAATTAGGTTGCTTTGAATGTATATTTTATACTTGACTTTATTCAGTAATGACTTGTTCTGGATTGTTTTATTTGATGTTTGAATGTGTTGCAAACTGCTTTGAGATTTCTTTTCCTTAAAAATATTAAGTGGTATGGAATGAAATTAATAAAAATAACAAATCCCTCAACTGTCCCGGGAAAACCGGGACATCCTGTTTTTTTGCGTGAGAGCACAGCAGCCATTTGGGGTGCTATGATCTCAACCCCCCCCCAAAAAAGGTGTTTTGGGGGGGCATGATCTCATACAGGTCCTGTTACTCTATCAGGAGCACAGCCCAGAAGATGTGCAACCCAGTTTTGGGCCTGAACAAAGTGAGAAGATTCCTGTACTCATGGAGATGCCTCACTTCTGAAGTTTCCCCTCCAATTTATGGAAGGCTACCAGGCTGTCAGCAGGGAGGACAGAGCTTAGCCCACTCGTCCTCGCTTCTGTAATGTTTTTACATGCAACGTGAATACCTGAAATGTACGGAAGTGTGTTTTCTACCCAAGACACATGTATGACTGTGAATGAGAGTTCTATCATTATATTTACACAGAGCTTGAGAGGTGCATCCACTTATTTCCTATTGAAGCAATGTAAGAAGTGGGCTTGTGTTTTGCTCATGGGGCAGTTGGGAATTTCAGTAAACAGCAATTGTGATGCCACTGAGAAATCCCAAATACCGGTAATTCATGTTGTTCTTATCTAGTTGCCTGAGCCTATTTTTCTACAATTCTACGCTGGGAACAAAGGCCTTTCACTTAAGCAAATGGAATTAGTTAATCTCCTCTGAAGGAATCTCTTTATGGGTTAGCAATTAGCCCATATTCATAACATGAACCAGGAACTTGAACAACATCTAAAATGTTGAAGGAAAATACACCTCATTCCTCTCAAGCCACAGGGCTTAGTGCCCCCCCCCCTCACCCCACACACTGCTCAATGGCATGGCTTTCGTGGTTGACCAATATTTAATCACCCCCAATTCCCATGATGCAAAACCTGCCCAGTGCCATAGAAGATTAATGTATTAATAGGGAGGTGGCTGACAAAACTGCAAACTTCTTCACAACAAATATTTACTTGTACTACTGTGGCAATATACTCTGTTTGGTGCCAAGAGGAAGATTCCTTCTTAGGGTAACATTACAACAGAAAACCAGATAATTTACAAATGCTAGTACCACACATTACTTATAGCTTAGTTCCCCCAGCCTGCTCCAAAGAAAGGGCAATTTAAGCTCACCTGACATTTTTCCAAGGCATGAATGTCTGTCAGCTAAGGTGGCTTAAGCAGTGGGCTCTGCTTCAAGCATTCAGTCCTAAAAATTATTGTGGAGCTGCTAAGAGAACAGCCCTCCAAAAATAGAAAAAAATACAAAACTTCTTGAAGCAAGGCTGAGTACACATGGCCACAGCCAACTTTTTGTGTGTCTGTTTGTGGTGAAGAGGTATTGGCACCACACTGCTATTTTCCTATGGTGCTTTTCCATCCTAATTTCACAGCTGGCTCACTCCTTTCCCAGGATAGGGACTTTCTAAATGCTAGAACTCATGGTCATCCAATAAAACTGAAGGTTGGAAGATGATAGATAGATAGATAGGTAGATGATAGATGATAGATGATAGATGATAGATGATAGAGAGATAGATAGATAGATAGATAGATAGATAGATAGATAGATAGATAGATGATAGTTAGATGATAGATAGATAGATGATAGATAGATAGATAGATAGATAGATAGATAGATAGATAGATAGATAGATAGATGATAGATAGAAAATAGATGATAGATAGATAGATAGATAATAGATAGATAGATAGATGATAGATAGATAGATAGATAGATAGATAGATAGATAATAGATAAATAGATAGATAGATAGATAGATAGATAGATAGATAGATAGATAGATGATAGATAGAGATAGACTTGCACTTATGTACCACTGTTGTGCTTTACAATTTTAAAATAGTAAAACACTGATTTTAAAAAAATGTTCTCTTCTTCTTGCTCAAAGGGCAGATGGTGCCCATTGACAGAAGTCATCAGATTCAGGGCTGACAGAAGAAAGCACGTTTTCGCCCAGGTCATATTTGGTTTACCCAGTTCATGGATGGTTTTGAAAGACAAGCTCATGGACGATAAGGCTATCTTCTACCTCCACTGTCAAAGGCAGTATGCCTCAGATTACCAATTGCTAAGAATCCCAAGCGAGAAGAGTGCTGTTGCACTCAGGGTCTTCTTGGCTTCCCCTAGAAATCTGGTTGGTCATTGTGAGAACAGGATGCTGGATGAAAAGGGCCTTTGGACTGATCCAGCAGGGCTCTCCTTGTGGTCTTATGACATCGCACAGAAAAGGAGGAAAGCCTGTAGATATCAAGGTCTGGCTGGTTCACTCACAGGCAGCTATGAAATGCCTGTCTTTCCTGTGTGGCAGAGTCTGAGAGTGGCATTTCAGGGTGATGAGATTCTTGACCTAACCATTTTCACCTCTTTGATTAAAGGGATTGCCAGTTCCTACCCCACTTCCAACACCTCTTGTCAGTTGTGTGAATTATTTTGCAGGTGTTCAAATGCTTGCCCTTCACTTTTCATAAAACGAAAGTACTTTTATTACACCAGAAAATGTTAGGCAGCTATGAAGTGGGGCACCAGAATCTTTATGAGATTCACCATAATTTCCAACATTCTGTTAACTGTGAGCCACACACCTTTAGTCAACTCTAGTTTGGCTGAAGAAGTCGTTATGATTTAGCTTAAATGCCACATGTGAACATTTTTTAATGGGGAATAGCCTGGGTGGGGGCATTTTGAAACCAAAAGCCATTCTAGCCAATGTATACTTTGTATTCGCATATCAGGCCAATTTAACGCAAAGGGATTTGCATGTTGTTCCCACTGTTTATCTCTACAGCTCCCAGTTATGTAATTCACAGTCAGGAGTTCTGCAACCTGCCATGATTACTGCTTTCCGCCATGAACTAATAGCTCAATTTATTATTAGCCTTGGGAGCTTGCACTGAAAATGCTGACGGGACCATAAACAGCAGGTTTATCTGACAGCAAAACAAAGTGCATCCAGACATGCTGCGGGGGGAGAAAGGGCAAAATAATGCCAAACAGAGCAATGAAATCCATACTCTCCAAAGTTCCGTAAACAAATATAAGGCGATGCTTTTTGTACTCACAATACAAAGTATTACTTCAAGGGCCACACACAGTGAAAGAATACGTGAGGGGTTGAGCAGGCTGGCTCCACCTCCAGTGTAAGCAGTGGCCACACTTGAGTTCATGAGCCCATGAATTTGGCTGGCATGCAAAGGGGCTTTGAGTACATACTGGAGTGCATCTGTAGAATGCCAGTCCAATGCCCGGATGGTGTGGTGGGTTGTGCATGGTGGGAATGTGACTAGCCTGCATGGCCCCAGTCCCTTTCATGCATGGAGCAGTGTCTGAACCCTCCATTAGACTACCAACAGTTATAGACTGCAGCAGCTGCTAGGCATGGAGTAGCATGCTGTGTGCATGGTGCCTTGATGTTCTTACACATGCATGCATGAGTGCTAGAGATGGTGAATCTTCTCTCCACTTCAAGAGACCCTGGGAACAGCAGCAGAGGAAGTCGCTTGGGCACGTGGAGTGGCGCGCCCAGGGGCGGAGCAAGCTGCCCACAGGGGCGGAGCGAGGGTGGGGCCTCTGGAGTCTGCCTGCCTTCCACTCAGCTACCCTACAGCTGAGGGGGAGGCAGCAGGCAGACTGTTTGGGCAGTGCAGAGCTTGCACGTGCCCGGTGAGTGCCACCTGGCATTTTGTCACCCCCCTCCGTGGTGACACCTGGGGCGGTCCACACCCTCTGCACCCCCCTTCCTCTGCCCCTGCCTGGGAAGGAAGCTGAGGCCCAAAGAATGACGCATCAGGCAATTCACAATGACAATAACAAGACATCCCTAAAAGGCAAAATTAGAGTCGTAATAAGGAGAGTGATTTTTCCCCTCAAATTAGGGCCTAGCAAACTTGGGCACTTGGAGTGAATGTAAACCTCTAGGGCATATCCAGACGACCATTTTATTACACAGGGCTCTGAAAACACAGAGCCGGAACGCAGACTATAACACTGGATCAGATTGAGAGAGCACAGGGGCCAAGCTGTGGGGCAAGTGGGTCTGGTTCAGAAATTCAGAATGTCTTCCACACGGTGGAGGCTCCCTCAGAGTCTTGGGTGGGTGTGTACACTTGGCATCACACAAATGATAGCATCTCATGAACTCCGCAGTTGTGTGTCAGCTTGCATGGTGCTGCTCACAAACCATTTTGAACTTGGGATTTAAACTCTGGTTACTGTTGCTCCAAGCTCAACATTATGTATGCTGAGCTACGAAGAGTAATGCACAGATTATAAAAGTATGCTCATTATGTGTGGCACACATGCACACCCCGTGCAGCTTACTTGCAGCAAAAGGCTTGTTTTACGTTTTCTTACCATTTCCTATGCAAGGGGTCAGCTGGAGCCCTGACTGATTTCACAAGCTAATGATCAAACTCTATGGAGGCCAATTACCAAGAATTGTTGGTTGTGTTAATTATAATTAGGCACTTACCAAAATAATTAACACCTACCTATCTCAATTTTCTATTCTCAGCTGAAGATTATCTCTCTTTCTCTCTCTCTCCAAACATTTAAATTTAGTACATGGGAAGGTGGAATTACGCAGACCTTTAAAAGTTAGAAGCAAGAAGTTGTGTTTTATTTCCTATTGTCTTTTAAAAGCATCTGTTCAATAAATTTGTCAAAAATACAGAATGCTACATATTAAGCACCATAAAAAAATGAAGATCAAACAAACATGCAGCCCAAGAGTGAGTTGTTGTTGTTTAGTCGTTTAGTCGTGTCCGACTCTTTGTGACCCCATGGACCAGAGCATGCCAGGCACAAGAGTTAGTACTTAATTGAAATTGCAGATATAAACTATTACGTTTTAAATGGTTTATTTATCAAAGTAAAGATATATCCAAGCAGCTTCATCATGACATTGCATTATGTCTGCAATGGTATGGAGATATATTGAAATCCTTGGAGAAGTGTTTGGCTTTTCTTCTTTAAAGAAAATGCTTATTTATTAATTTAACATATTTCTAACATGCCTTATTAATACAATTAATAAATCATAAATAATTCCCATGCATGGAGCCAAGCCAATGAGTGGATGGGAAGAAAATCCAAGTTAAGTAGTTTATCAATCAGGAAAGCAAGAAAGAAAGCAGGTGACATTAAAAAAATGGATACGAACCATGGGGGACCACAAAGAGACCTCTGGGATTAGCAGGGATATAAGGGATCAGGCAATCCCTGAAGTATCCTGGACCCAAACTGTTAAGGACTGGGGAGTCAGCTACATTAGTAAAGAAACACTGATTTGAATGCACTATAAACATGCAACACCAGATGGCGCCAGAGAGCAGGAAATTTCAAAACACAACTTTCCATAGAGATTTTTTCTTTTGTTAAAATGATCCAATTTCTGACCTATTTATAGCAGTTTTCCCCCTGCGTTTAGATCGACCCCTGGTAAATTAAAACAACAAGCTTAAGTCTGGCCTGGTAGCATATGGGCAACCACGGCAAGCATTTGAGCGCCAGAGTTATGTGTTGGTGGCAGTCTGTCCGCATCAACAGTTTAGCCACAGCAATTTTCACCAGCTGAAGCTTCCAAGCCAAGCCAAAGAAAAGCCTCCTATAGCGTGCATTGCAATAATTGAGCTGTGAGGTTACCAGTGCATGAATCACCGTGTTCCTGTATGGCTAACTAACTCAAAAGAACTTAAGATCTCTCAGAAACAGATGTCCTTGCTCGTTGGCAGCGTTCATATTACTGAGGTTGCTTGACACAGTTTAACGTGCTGTGAATTGTTTGTAGCACAGCAGCTCAGTCAAATTGTGATTGTTAATGTGCATCCGGTACACTGCATGAGCCACTGGTCTAGATGAACCAGACAGTTCTTGGAGTAGCAGCTACCTGACTTCAGCAGCAGAGGGTGCTTGTGATGCCGCCGTGTGTGTTGGCGCCTGTGCCAGGTGTCAGAATGCATCATCATTTCATCATCATATTTCACATGCTGTGACATATTTGGGCTTGGGTGTGTGGATCAGTTAGGTAGGCGTATGTTTGTTTAGATGAAAGTCAGCAGTGGTGAAGAGGACAGAAGCGAAGATCAGTGATGGTTTGTTTGCTTGAGATGTTTCCATAGGAATATGCATTGCTTTAAAATGAGAGGTACCTGAAGCAATAATATATACCGTTATCTACCTCAAAGTGTGCTCATACATAAGCAACACATTTAAGGGAAACATGTATTTGAGGCAGGTGGTTTTGTTAAAGAGATTAAATTGAAATCACAAAGAAGGGCTGCAAATCTACTTCACATTTGACTAGTGATATGTGTTTTCTGAATTGGAAAGTTGTCCAGAAAAAAGGGGGGGGTGAGTTGCTGCAGTGCTTACAAACATTTAAATAGATATCCGTGTCAAAGTCTCTAATCCCTTTTTGCTCAAATAAAGAAAAAGAGATAGAGAAAAGGGTGTTTGTGTGACCCATGCTGAAAGCATCCTTGTAACTATTGTAAGGTATATACTGAACTTCGTGGAGCTTCCTTCTGAATATACATGTACAGGAGAGAGGCTCAAAGGTACTGTGATGTTTCTGGGATTCTTTGCCCCTGTTTTTTCCGTTCCCAAAAGTTCATTAGATAAGCTAAATGAGGGGTGTTTAAGTTGGTCCAGGTTTATTACTGGGACTAGATCTACCCTAAAATACTAAAGTATTAACAGAACCGCACCCACAGGATTAATGAGCAGGAGCATTCTTGTGTGGGAGAGATTTCACTGGGTTATCGTGTTACAATGCTGCCAGTTCCCAGTCCTTACCGATACCATTTCCTTTGAATGTGCTAATTCTCTTTTTTAGTACTTTTGTTGGAAAGGCCGAAGTATTAACTTGGGGTGAGACAGGGTCAGCCCAATACATTTTGCCACCAGAGACAAAGCCCCAAATCAGGTGCTCCTCTCACTGCCAGGGAAGAAGGGGTGAATGCAGACTGACATCCAGAAACAAGGTGATGGGAAGAAAGATCAACATCGGGATCTGCTGCCACTGGGAACCCTGCTGCCTGAGGCAATCTCCTCACCTGGTCTCATGGGTGGGCCAGCCCTGGGGTGAAATATGGTTATTTAGAATCTGCCCCTATCAAAACACATGGAATCCAAAGACCTTAACTTCTCCTAGCTCCCAATAGAAGACATTTTAACATAAGACTGGGTGGTACATCGATAGGAAATTGCCTGTGACAGCTGATGTAATGGCAGGACCTACTTAGCCTATAAAACAGGGGTGAAACAAAGGTCTACCAATTGCAACAAGTGACTGACAGTTTGGTCCCATAGAAAGGCAGGCAGAACTGAGTTTGGGATAAACAATGCTGTCAAGATTTACTTCTGCCTTTTAGAAAGGAATGGGGAAGGCAGGTTGGGAGTCTGGGTGAAGCAGGTGTCAAATTCTGAATTACAATACGGTATATAAAACTGAATTTCTACAGTTTAACCTTTTGCACCCATCACTAACAGGTACTTTATTGTGCTTTACAGATCTTAATTTTAAGGTGGATTTCCAATTAGTTCTTGTGAGTGACCCAGATTAATAAAGCACCTAACCCAGTGCTGGGACGTGGGTGGCACTGTGGGCTAAACCACAGAGCCTAGGACTTGCCAATCAGAAGGTCGGTTGGGTCGAATCCCCGCGACGGGGTGAGCTCCCGTTGTTCAGTCCCTGCTCCTGCCCACCTAGCAGTTCGAAGGGACGTCAAAGTGCAAGTAGATAAATAGGTACCACTCCGGTGGGAAGGTAAACGGCGTTTCTGTGCACTGCTCTGGTTCACTAGAAGCAGCTTAGTCATGCTGGCCACATGACCTGGAAGCTGTACGCCGGCTCCCTCGGCCAATAAAGCGAGATGAGCGCCGCAACTCCAGAGTCGGTCACGACTGGACCTAATGGTCAGGGGTCCCTTTACCTTTACCTTTAACTGAGTGCTGGCTGTGGGTTTGAGAGGTACCTCTGCTGGGCTTCTTCTCTAGTGGGCTAACCTGGCTGTGGCAGACAGCAACAGTCCAAGCAGTGCAGGTGGCCAGGCCTAGCCACCATTTTGATTTCCCATATTGCCCTGGAATGACAATATGTCAAGGGCATTGTGGATAATTAAAGCAGTGGCTCAACCCAGCTGTCCCATGATGATCAGAGTATTGGGCCTGGAAAAAATGTAAAGTGGTGTGGGGGCAAGGAAGGCCTTGGTGGTGGGCACTGCCAGGCACTGAGATCCTGACAGAACCACAAGGTTCCCATGTGTGGACACTGGCTCTGGTATCGAGGAAGGACAGAACAGGAAAGTAGGGCTGTGGGTGCCCAACCCTTGAATCTCACTAGCTGTCACTGTTGTGAGAGTTTTAGTGAATGTTTTGAAATCTAACTTCTTATATAAGTGCCAAGTATTGTTATTGTGAAATTGTGTTTTCCATGAGGCATACAGTGGCTTTTCAGCAACAAGCTAAATTTATCCCTGCGGTAGCTCCAGTGACTTGAATTTCTCCTGCTATGCCTGAGTGTTTCCAAATGTACAGAAATCTGGACTATTGCTTGGGCTAACAAGGAGGTAATGATTTTTAATATGTGGAATATGATATCACCCGATTTACATCCATGTGTTGGATCTCTGCCCGTCTCCTCTTATCTTGCAACTCTCACATTTCATTGCATCATTAAATGAGCTTTTAACTCTAAAATGTAGCAAGTGCCTAAAACCACCAAATCCACATAAAACAAGCCTAACCTCAAAAGATTCCCTCTGACGTCCTCCTTTGATGGCGTGGCTCACGAACCCTAAGATCCTTCCACTGTGAAACTCTCTGCGCAAAGTTCCAAGCAAAGATGGGAATCAAAACAGCCATTCATCAATCAGCACCACACCATTTCGAGGATGGGAAGCGCTCGTAAAACACAATCAGCTGTTGGCATTGCTTCTAGCACACAGCAAATATTTAAGGAGAGGGTGGAACTCATTTCAAAAGATTCTATCCGTTTAATTGATGATGTAGAAGCTAAACAACTTTTTAAAAGCCCAGCTACGTTGTGCAGTTCTTGCTAAGGTACAGCCTGTTGCATTTCTGAGGATTTCTGAGCACTCTGCAATTTTTTTAAAAAATGATCTGCCCTAGAGGAGATGTTGCAATATCTATGACTTAGGAGATCAGTTTTTCCATGTGAGGGCTGTGTACATACAATGTTTTATTCTAGAATTAGTGGAAACTGAGCCCTTGTTTTTGCTGTGTAGTCCACACTTCACTTGGAAACAGAAGTAGGTAACCCCAGAAATGGAGAGTGTAGGTGGACATAACACCGAGATCACAATCACCAACTTCCTTCTTCAGTCACCTGGGACATGCGCAAGAAGGAAAAGACATGGATAACCTAATCAAGGGGAAGGTTTTCAAATGTGTATCAAGTAACCACACTCACTCTTGTGGACAGCAAGATCTAGAACCAGGGCTCCCAAACTGCGGTCCTTGGACCGCTGGTGGTCTGCAAACTTCATTCAGGTGGTCTGCAGTGTGTCTGTAAAAATACAGTTTAAATCATCAGCATCTAGCACAATGTGTTACAATTGCTCCAATGGGTAGAAAAATCATTAAGTTGTCTCCCAAGAATCTCAATGATTTTCAAGTGGTCTGGGGCAGGGAGGGGTGTAGTTTGGGAACCAATGATCTAGAATCATTCTAGACTAGAAACAGCATGTTGAGTGTCAGTATGAAGACTCTGGATTTTTTTATATATGAAAAAGCTTTTGCTGACACAGCATTCTGTTGCATGAGACAAGTGGGACAAGTCCATCCAGTTAGGCAGTCATGCTTGATCTGTAGCTGGTTATGCCAAAATCGGTTGGCATAAAGCTGGAGTCATCTTATCTAGAAAACTAGAATACAGGTCACTAGATTGTGAAAGTGGAAAGTCAATAGAGGTATGTATTGCTTCACTGCCTCTATAAATCTTAGCTTATCCTTCACTCCTTTTTTTTTTAAAGGATGGCATCTGCAGCAACTTCTCATGCACATGGATGGGCGAACACATACACATTCATAAATGCATACTATGATCACTGGTACGGCACATAGTCTGATCAGATAATAATGGATAAATCAGTGATTGTGGATGGGGAAGGCAGAAAGCATGAATGGCAGAGATGTTGCTAGGTACTTTAAAGATCCAACGCACAGGCCTGTGATGCAACTTTGCATAAAACCAGCTAATTCTCATTTATGTATTTGTAGATACATGGAAATTTTCAGCTCTTAATTTAATTATTTGATTATTTAAAATATCTCTAAGTGGTGTACAAAAGAAACTGAAGCAACAACAGGCAACTTAGACAAAATATCACAAAAATACATAATTACATATAAAATTACATATAAAAATGCTATTTGTGGTATTGGGCTTGGCTAGATAAGGGCTGATTTGTAGAAAATCCGAAACTGGGTTTGCTGAGATCTTTGTGAGGTGATGTTGTAGGTTCTTCATTAAGTCACTCGCCAGGATCTTATGTATTTCGTCATTCACCATCAGAGACCGTTTCACTCTTGACGTGCCCAAAGATTCGCCAACTGTACACGTTGACTCTGCAGGAGGCTGACATTCTAGGAAAGGAGCTAATGAAACTAAAAGCAGGAAGTGATCACTTTCAGTTCTTACCAGTACAGTACGTCAACTATTTTCACCAGGCTGAAGAGTGGTGGTGAAACTGACCCTGATGTTGGGAAAGATGGAGGGCACAAGGAGAAGGGGATGACTATGAGATGGTTGGACAGTGTTCTCGAAGCTACCAGCATGAGTTTGACTAAACTGCGGGAGGCCACGAATTCGGACACGACTAAATGAATAAACAACAACAAATGACACTTCCTCCCTCACTATGTAAGAAAGTGAGTTGGCCCTTGGAGGTGTCAGCTAGGCATCCATTTAATATCAAGAAACTGTGCAGAAAAACCCATTCTAGGAGTTTCAGTTCTTGAGGGTTAACTTTCTTATCCATGGAAGTACGAGTAAAGGGGAAAATGTCATCCAGATCTATTCCACGTGATGTTAGGCTTCCCTCTGGGCCATCGCCAATGCGGGCATTAAAGTTCCCACATAGTAGGCTTTGGTCATCTGAGTATTTCACCTTTATCTGCTTTATAGGGCTTGTTAGATCAGTTCAAATCTTAACCACCACTGAGATTCAGATTTTTTTTTTCTTGTTTTCCTCCTCCAAAAACTAGGTATGTCTTGTGGTCTGGTGCGTCCTATAGAGCGAAAAATACGTAAGTAAAATAGTGGTCAATTGGAAAGTTGATTCGGACATTTAAGCTGGCACATTCTACCTGAGAACCCATCACTATCCTATCGTACGCAACAAATAATTCTTAGGAGATGTGATTGTGGTTTATTGTATCTGCAGTGCTTGAGGTTTTTATGGTTTTTATGGTTATTGTTGCTTTTTCTTTTTGTTCCCTTTGTGAATGATGCCATGGCCTTTGGCTAGCACAATAAAGTTTATGATGATGGTGGTGGTGATGATACATATAAAAATGTAACATTATTTTTATTGTTGCTGCTGGCATCCATCTGACTCAAGAGACAATAGAGTATGCCTCGGGGGGGGGAGTGTCAAATGGTTGTATTAGCAGCACTGAAGTAACCTCCCTAGGGTGTAAGCCTGGGCTTTCCAGATGACAAGTCCCCTCTCTCAGCCTCACTAATGTGGTCCAAAATAAAGCAGAGCTATACTTCTGGCACCAACTTGGCTGCAGGAGATGCTGGAAGGAGGTGTACAAGGCACCATCCAACCATCTTAGGGACTGAAAACTTAGCATTCTGAAGAAGATATCCCGCAAGGCAGCAGAGGTTTGGGATCACAATTTTCTTCTCCTGGATGGGTTACCTTCCCAGGCTGATGAGTCCCATCTGCCCCTCGCTTCCCTCAACAGCATGTGCACAAACTGCCTTCTGTGGGGCCCACTATCGGTCTCGTCCACTTGATCTGCCGGAGCCTGTCATTGCAATACATACTGTATTTTTCGCTCTGTAACACGCACCCGACCATAACACGCACATAGTTTTTAGAGGAGGAAAACAAGAAAAAAATATTCTAAATGAAACAGTGGATTTTTTATTTTTGTGGTTCATGCTGTGGCCACAGACATGTGATCTGACAGTGAGTTTAGAGTAGCCCAATGCAAAAATCCTGAGGATCCATGTGGATCCATGCTTTGTAACCACGTTTTTGCACCACTGCGGCCCCAGGCAACAGTGGGTGCGTGATTTTTTTGGTGCAAGATGTAGCCGTGGACATGCTATGTGATCTGATGGTGAATTTGGGGTGACCCAGTGCAAAAGTCCTGAGGATCCATGTGGATCCGTGCTTTGTAACCACGTTTTAAGTGGGAAGGGAAGGAAAAGCACTCAAGGGACAAGGAGCATGCATGGGGTGGGTGGAGAAGGATGCTGCTAATAATGAAGAAGAGGGGTATAAGGGGAGAAGGCTCCTCTCCTCTCCCGCTTTGCTCCTTTAAAGAAGCAGGCTCTCTGTCCCTCTCTCCTCCCCACTCAGCGGCTCTTCTTCCGCTTTGCTGTTTCAAAGCGAGCCACGGAGGAGGGAAGGGGAACCATGGATCCTCTGCTCACGACTGCAGCTGATCCCCCCCGCCACCCGTAGGCATTCGCTCCATAACACGCACAGACATTTCCCCTTACTTTCTAGGAGGAAAAAAGTGAGTGTTGTGGTGCAAAAAATACGGTACCTCCAGTTTCTAACTCACCAAGGGTTTGAGACCCATCGGCTACCCACACCTGGTTTAGCTGGCCACTTGAAACCATTCGTAATGTAACTTGGTTACATTAATACAAAGTTAACTAAAGGTAAAGGGACCCCTGACCATTAGGTCCAGTCATGACCGACTCTGGGGTTGCGGCACTCATCTCGCTTTATTGGCTGAGGGAGCCGGCATACAGTTTCCGGCTCATGTGGCCAGCATGACTAAGCCGCTTCTGGCAAACCAGAGCAGCGCACGGAAACGCCGTTTACCTTCCCGCCTACCTCTCCTCCTCCTCCAGCTGCTTAACAAATGAAAGTGGTGGCTGACTGGGCACTGCACTTTGTAACATACCCAGAAGCCTTGTAAGCATAAAAAACTAGTTTGTTTTTTTAAAGGGGGGTGGGTGGGACAGAAGATCCAAGGCCAGTGCAAATGATGGAAGAATCAGGGGCTCTGAGCTACCCACTAACAATACCCCTGAAAAATGGGGAAGGGGATTTTAGGAAAGAGCCAAGGAGACCCTGCAGCCTCGCTGGCTGAAACCAATTAGAGTTGCAGTCAAGAACATCTGGAGGGCATCTGAAGGATGGCAAAGGCTGGTGTAGCATCCACCCCATGTGTGTATCTAAAACTGAGGGTCACAAGCATCTGGTGAAGTGGACCTCTGCCCACCAAAGTTTCCAGCACAATAAATTCATTATTCTTTAAGGGGGCACCATGAGGCTCTTGGTTGTTGCTGTTCTCAAAGCAATCACATGTTATTTCTCCATATGAAAAAAGATAAATTTGCCTAAATAAGGCAAGCCCAACCTCAAAATTCCATGGAGCATATTTAATTGATTCTCATTCCGTACTTACAGCCGTCAGTGTCTGTGAACACACAAAATATACTTAATATGGCATTCTGTAATATGGTTTGACATGGGGATCACATGTAAGATAACACAAAAGGATGCAGTGTGTATTTTTCCTTACTCTTGAATGCCCACCTAAGGATTAGACAGCTCCACAAAAGTGGAAGGGTTATTGAGAAAGTTCCAGAATGCTGAGAGGCTGTATAAGAATTTATCTAAAATGAAAGAAAGGCTATAAATATGCATCCTATGCATGTGGATTCCACCAGGGTATATTGCAAGCAAGGGAGTTCACCAAGGGATAAACTAGATGTGACATTAATTGTATTATTGCCCATTCTTCACTAAAATTTTTTCAGCCATAGCAGGGAAGGTGGAGAGAGGAAGCAATTCAGATGAGGATAGCGGCAGGGAAGGAAAGCAGCTTTAACACTCTACCATGGCCTAACTTGATTCCAGTGCTCTGGAATCAGCAAGGCCAGACATCAGCAAGGCCAAAAAATGAATGTTCTGGGACATGGCTGGGATCCAAAGGATATTAAGACCTCACAGTCCTCCATACCTCCAAGTGAGGGCCAAATTTAGACATGCTTCAGCCCATCTTTAAACGCTTCCTCCCCTTAGGATTGTAACCTCAATAAAGCACTCCCATTGCTTCTAGAATGTGATATCTGTATATAAAGGGTTTAAAAAAACAACCATCTACTTCCTTATTCAATAACTGTCATGTAACCATTTTAAGGGGTCAGGCAATGGTTGGCTGTCTTGGGCTGGTTCTCTTGCTTAATGTAAACAATGACACAAATGTCAGTCTGTCCTCTATAAAACCACCATGGGGTCAAAAGTTGTGCCTTCCGGACTTTGCGTTGGAATGAGTTTTGAAAGTGTTTTCATCTCTTCCTTAAAATACAGTTAAAGTCCTTCTCTCCAAACAAGAATCTGCTGCGTCAGTTGATAATCGTCGCAACACTCCACAAAATCTCCGTGTTGCTCTTCATTGTCAGGACTACAAATGAGCCTCTGGATTTAGTTTCACCCACAAATGGGTGCGATGTCATTCCTCTTCCTATTTGGTCCTTGATAATGAAGGGGTCTGGCCTGATTCATGGGCAGCTGATCTTCCGTCATCCTCTACTAACCACTTCATGGACAGACTCCTAACACTCTTTGCCAGACTGAGAATGATAGCTTGATGTTTGTTTTTTTAAGGCTTAGGGAATTTCAAATGGGAAATCCCAAGCCAGCCCCATGTTTGAGAGGTCTCTCAGCACAGTGGCCTCTGTGGGGCCTGCTCCTACATGGGCTTACCTGACAAAAGTCACAAGCTTACCTGACCACCTGACGTGGTGTGAGTCCAGGGCACTGAGGAAATTAAAATGGTCACCTACAACTGCCACTGTCAGGGACATTGATGGGCCCTGCTGGGGTCCTGGCAGCTGCCCCAGGATGCTGATTCTGGGCTGGGAAAACCAAATTTCCTATTTACCACATAGAGCACATTGTAACACTATTTAAGTCCAGTGCAATCCTAAGTGTGCTTTCTCAGGTATCCCGAGTTTAACAAAAGATGCTCCCTAGTGCAAGTGTAGCCAACATGGTGCTTTCCCAAGGGGTTGAACAACAACTGCCATCATCTATGGGTTTTGTTTCTATTTAGAACTATTAAAAAAACTAACTAACAAGGATAGTGAAACTGCACAAACGTAATATCTTCTATCCTGATGCAGAAATGGCCCTTTTTTGCACTCCTGAGAGCTATGCTATTCTCCAAACAGTGATCCAAGGATTGCAAATGTATTTTACCTCACAAACTGACCCTTCTGTCAGTGCTTGTGATCCAGAATATACTTACTGACATCTGACAGGAAGGGTTTCTAAGCTATGGTGAACATGCACTCAGCTCAGCACTACATGCAGACATGTACAGTGGTATCTTGGGTTACATATGCTTCAGGTTACAGACTCCGCTAACCCAGAAATATTACCTCGGGTTAAGAACTTTGCTTCAGGATGAGAACAGAAATCGTGTTCCAGCAGCGTGGCAGCAGCAAGAGGCCCCATTAGCTAAAGTGGTGCTTCAGGTTAAGAACAGTTTCAGGTTAAGAACAGACCTCCAGAACAAATTAAGTTCTTAACCTGAGGTACCACTGTATATCAAATATTGTGCACATTTATATCCAGGATTCAAAGTGGAGATGTAGGATTGCATTCAGTGGCTTTGTACTTGCAGCAAATGTTTGCCTGTTCAAGATGGGTGATTCAGTTCTTCACCTTACCCCTCTACCTACTTCAACCCTCTGCACTATTTGTTCTAAATCATTCTGAGCGAGGTCCCCCAAACCTCAGGAGCTGCTTGAGAGCCAGTGTGGTGAAGTGGTTAAGACTCGTAATCTGGTGAACGGGGTTCGCGTCTCCGCTCCTCCACATGCAGCTGCTGGGTGACCTTGGGCCAGTCACGCTTCTTTGAAGTCTCTCAGCCCCACTCACCTCACAGAGAGTTTGTTGCGGGGGAGGAAGGGAAAGGAGAATGTTAGCCGCTTTGAGACTCCTTCAGGTAGTGATAAAGCGGCATATCAAATCCAAACTCTTCTTCTTCTTTTCATGGGACATGGTGGGGGACTGCACTGGGTAGGTGGAATCTGTGAAAAATAAAGTGAATAATCAAGTTGGCTGGAAGAGTCCAGACTGTATCTTTCATGTTACATCCTTTCAGTACCGATTCTCATAACTCAGTAGTTTCAGTGCCCATTTGTATTATGCAATAATTGTATTATATGGATTGTATGTAACAAACCTTACCTTTTACCTACAGAGTCCCTGTTTTGAAACTCCTTGGTTGCCGAGAAAGATCTATAAATATACAACAGTATACCTTTTCCCCCTGAATTGCATCGCTGAGGTTCTCCTACCATGGAAAGCTTTACTCTTGGCAGCATATTCCCAGAATAATGACACAACAGGGGCTGGTGTGGAGCAAAGCCACATCAGAAGAAACCTCTGCCTTTGAAAAGCATCCAGAAGGGTTTTCGTTCCCAGTTACTGAATTCCATTATCAACAAATTCAACACCAAAATGCACAACCATTACATGCGGGGTGCACAATAATGGCAATTCTCCACCATCACAGCAGGCTTCCCATCTTTGACATCACAGTGGTTTCTGAGTCGCTCTGATAGCAAGCCAGCTGGACAGGGTCAAAGCAAGGCACTTCTAACTGTAAGCTAGAAAGCTAGACAGAGACTGTCCTGCTCCTCTGATCAAAAGCCTCACCTTTGGAAACCTCATCTTTACCAAGGTCCGTTCAACATTTTTCTTTAGCTTCTCCTGGTGTTTCTTATCCTCACTTTTATCAGCACTTTATTTCTTCCCAATATGTGCCAGAGGAAGAAAGAGGCCTCCTTAATCTGTAGTACAGGTTAGCTGAATGTTGAGGCTTCAAAGGAATGTGTCGCCTGACTTCATTGTTAAGTCCGCTGATGGGCAGCCCCACCTACCTGTCCAGTCTGACCTGCAGTGTGTCCGGGACATAAAGATCTGCATCCATTGGCCAGATCCAGTTCCCTACTCTGAGATATATCATTGTGGAAAGTTACATCTTCCTTTCATACTCTCCACCCCCCCCCCTGCTTTTTTATATGCAGTTTTATATCCGCTGGAAAAAAGACTTTAAAAGGAGGTGTCAAGACCAAGGACATCTCTCGATATTGAAGGAGCAAAGGAAAATGCCTTGTTCCGCTTACAGAGCTCATAAATAAATGTGATTGAGTAATGTTTTAAAACAATGGTCATGGCTTGTGAACACAGTGAAAAGGACTCTGTGTGCTCAGCATGCAGACAAAATTCCAATCTTCTTTCTACACCAAGTAAATCCAGAGTAGATTTGGGGAGAGGTGCATTGCCTCTGGGCCTTGTACCCCCATGTGCTGCTACTCAGATGAAGGGGAAAGCAAGGCAGGAACACTCCTGCTCCCTGCATGCGACTGTTAGTCCCACCTCTGCTTGCCAGGGAGGAAGGGAGGGTATTTGGGGAAAGGGCTGTTGCAGAGGGTCTGGGGGGAAAGGGGGAGGGGAGGGCCACCTGAGATGGTGGGAAGGATGCCAGGAATTCTTTAACTATTTTTATCTGAGCTGGAGAAGAATGTGAGGGCTTAGGAAGCTCACCAAAATTCTTCTCTAAGCCTGGCCTAGATGAACTTTGCCAGCATCTCAAGCTAACAGAGAACCACAGAGCACTGGAGCCTCACCTAGGACACAGAACTAATTCAAAGAGGGGTCTACAAATCAGGTTTGTCCTTTTTTTGCTTTTTTTACATTTAAATGGATCACACCATTATGTCTCCAGAGAATGCACACTTCCCTCACCATTTTAACTCAGTGGTTTCTTTATAATCCATTCTCTTTAAACACCCCATTTCCCTTTGTATCTGGCAGCACTCACTCAACACCCTGTGGGACCCATGCAGTGGTGTCCAAACTTTTTTCAAAGAAGGCCAGATCTGATGAAGTGAAGGGCCATGAGGGCCAACCAAAGTTGTTGCCCAGGAAATAAATTGACACAGCAGCTGGATTGAACCGACCGATGGGCCAGATTAGGCCCCTGAAATGGACTTTGGACATGCCTGCACTACTGGAAGGGGACAAGCAGTTCAGACATAATGGCCATGCAAATAAACCCTGTGTGAGTTGAGTGACTTGTGAAGGGGCCGTGCGCCACGCCTACTGTCCCCCACTGCAAATGAGCAACTAGAACCTCTGCTGTGTCAGCAGCTCCCTACGCAGGGAACTTTGACGCAGTCCAGTGCTGGTTTGCCAAAAGCTGTTACGGGTTCACTTTTGTTTTTGTGTCGCAACTGTTTTTCTTATGACTCTTACCACAAGGTTAAGGTCCTCAAGTAGCAAAGCAAATTAACAAAGATGTAAGCAGCCCAGAGAAATGCGTAAATTGTTTCGTTGTGGGGTTTCTATATCTCCATATATCTATTAAGTCCAGATTTTCTTCCAGATCACTGAAAGATTTTGGTAATTTCCCTTGGTTTAAATTTTTTTTCCTTGTATTTCTATCTAGTTCTGGTGTCGGTACCGCATTTAAATCTCCAAGTAGAACTAATTTATTGTTATCTAGATCTAATAGAAGTTGTTCCAATTTTTCAAAAAACTCCATTCTATTTGAGTTTGGGGCGTAAACTGTTACCACATTTATTTTCTCTCCCTGGTAATTAATTTGGATCCCTAGGATTCTTCCTTCCTCATCCTTACATATTTGTTTGGGTTCTAATTTCTCTTTCGCATAGATTACTACTCCTCTCTTTTTCTTAGAGTCTGAATTGATAAATTCTATTCCCAACCTTTTATTTATTAAAATATGCTTGTGTTTTTTGGCAACATGGGTTTCTTGGCACCAAATGACATCAATGTTTTTTTTCTTTATAATCCGTTCAAATTTATTTCTCTTGGACTTGTCGTTAAAGCCGTTCACATTCCATGAAAAAAATTTAAGAGACATTTCGGGTTATTACTGAATTCACTTTATCCTTATTTCTGCTTTATAATCTGGTATTATTCTTTCTTTTAGATTCTCTGCTTTCTCCTTCTTCTTCTTCCTCCGACCCTGAGTCCTCCGTCTCCCTCCCCGACCCCCCGTCCCCAGCCCCGTGTCCCCCCGCCCCCCCCGCAACCAAATCACCTGCTCGCTGTCCTACCTCCTCTCTACCTAAATCTTTTTCGTATCTTCTCAGGAACTTTTCTGCTTCAAGTGTATCTGTCAACTTGAATTTTTTGTTCTTGTAATAAAACGAAACCCCTTCTGGAAATTCCCATTTGTATTGGATTGCGTTTCTTTTCAACAAATTACTCTTCCTATTCCAGAACATTCCAATAATTAGGGGAATTGCAATATTTAAAGAATGGCACAGATTACTATCCAAATTTATTTGGCGGGGGAAAAGACCCAGAATTAAATTCAAATTGCTTACAGATCTAAGAGATAGGGGGGGGTTTGCGGTTCCAAATCTGAGGTTATATTATGAGGCCGCATGCCTTTGTTGGGTAAAAGATTGGATCGTTATCAAAAATAAAGAGTTGTTAGACCTAGAGGGGTTCAATTTAAGATTTGGATGGCATGCCTATTTATGGCGAGACAAGGGAAGGGTCCATAAAGGTTTTTCTAACCATATCTTCAGAGGGCCACTACTGGAAGTCTGGGAAAGGAATAAAAAATTGCTGGAGCAGAAAACACCCTGGTGGCTATCACCAATTGATATTTTAACAATTAAAAAATCAAATCTTGAGGGGGAACGGTGGACATATGAGGACCTACTAACCAAAACAGAATCCGGGTGGAGGATTAGACCATATGAAGAAATAAAAAATAAGTTGACTGGTTGGATTCAATATCATCAAATAAATTCAATATGGACGGAAGACAAAAAGATTGGAATAAGTGAGAAAAAATCCAGATTCCAGATTGAAATAATAGAAAGTAAAACAAAATTACTATCAAAAATGTACAACCAGTTGCTTGAGTGGGACACCAAGGACGAGGAAGTAAAGGAGGTGATGGTGAAGTGGGCGGTAGATCTAGGGTATAACAGAATTTGATAAATGGGAAGCTTTATGGCGCAAAGATATGAATTATTCAGCATGCACGACACTCAAAGAAAACATGTACAAGATGATGTACAGATGGTACATAACGCCGATAAAATTACATAAAATTTATAGAATAGGTGATAAATTGTGTTGGAAATGCAAGAACAAGGAGGGCGAATTCTTCCACATGTGGTGGACGTGCGAGATTCTCAAAAAATTTTGGGAATCTATTTATAATGAATTAAAAAAAATTCTCAAATATACGTTTGTCAAAAAGCCTGAAGCCTTCCTGCTGGGGATAATTGGCAAGGATATCAAAGAAGAAGATAGGACCTTTTTCCAATACGCAACAGCTGCCGCTAGAACCCTCATAGCACAGTGCTGGAAAACACCAAAAATCCCAACATTAAAGGAGTGGCAATTTAAATTATTGGATTATTTAGAATTGGCAAAATTGACACAAAAAATAAGAAATCAAAAACGTACAAAATTTAGTAATGAATGGGATAAATTTAGAACATATATGGAAATAGAGATAAGGGGTACATCAAAATGTTAATCAGAAATATATATGTATCAAAAAAAAAAAAATCACAGTAGGCATGAAATAACGCTTACTACGTTACAAATGTCATTTTGGAATAGATACAGCAGATAGACAACTAAGATAACATTATCCGAAATCGAGATAAAGGGAAGTCGATCAATGTTGTTGTAAAATTAATGTTAAGTTGTGTTGTTTGGGTAGTATGTATTGTATGTCTTTTTTCTTTTTTATGTTTGTCTTATTTACTTTTGTCTTTTGTATGTTTGTGAAATATACTTATGCAAAACTTAATAAAAATTAAAAAAAAAAAAACAAAGATGTAAGCAGCCTCTGCAGCAGAGACATAGATGTGGCATAGTGTCATCCATTTTGATCCATCATGGTTGCCCTACTGTGTGCATGTAACATACCCTAACTACCACCTACTCTCAGCAGCCAGAAACATCATAACCAGACACTGGAGAGACCTGTCAGGAGTAAGCATGGACCAATGGTACCAAATAGTATGGGGAACAGCCTTACTAGAAAAATTAACCAATAAACTGAAACTGACATGGGGACAAATAGAAGAAGATGCCTTCACCCTGTTATGGCTCCAGCCAATCAGAAGCTGCAGAAGCCCTGTGGGACATTCAGGTTCCAAAATCACTTCTGGGTTTGCGGCGTTCGGGAGCCAAAACGTCTGAGTACCAAGGCCTTCGGGATCCAAGATATTACTGTATGTGATTTCTAGATCAATACAATTTGAAGATATTTTCACAGAGAAGTGGGGACAGATCATAAATGATGGAAATCTGGAACTTCCCCAGGGACTCATAAATAGTGGGTGAGAAGGCCGCAATTGACAGGCCATCTCAGTGTCTGCTTGCAAAGCACAGACTATTGGGTTTATGGGCTTGAGATAATGCCCCTCTCTCTCCACCGAACCCTTTTGCTGTGGAACCCACTACAAAGAAATGTGAAATTATACTGAAAAATAATGAAGTGGAATGTAATCCCTCAACAGTGCTAATGGGTTTGCCAGTCTCCTTATAATGAGGCACTACTTGAGCTAATTAACAGTATTTAGCACATACTACGTGATCCTTTGTCTGGCCTCCCATTCAATTAACACATCTCTTCTTCCTCTTCCCCTTTCCACTGAATTACACAGAGGGCAGGGTGACCTGCCAGGACTTAAAATCACCTGACCTGAGGGGAGAGTTGACTGGTCTATGTTGAAAAGCTGGCCTATGCTTTTACCTTGGGAGAGAAAGTATGACTATGCAGGTGTCATTATGGGAGAAAAGATTCTGTATCCCCTACAGGTATGTCTGACAAGGCACCTATTATGTTATCTTTTGATGGGCAATTTTGAGTCCACTTCAAGCTGCCTGCAAACTGGAATCATCTATGTCAGGGGTGAAGAACATTTTTCACCCAGGGCTGTATTCCCTTCTGGGCAGCCTTCTGAAAGTCATATACCCACAGCCTCCAACTGCCCCTATTTTAACGAGACATTCCTGAAATTAGAGAAGTCATCCTGGCTTCTGATTTGATCCTAGAACTACAACTCTCATCAGCCCCAGCAAGTATCAACAATGGTCAGAGATGATGGGAATTGCAGTTTATCAACATCTGGAGGGCCAAAGGTTCCCCATGGCTGGTATAGGAGAGTCCTAAAGAAAGGGGTTATCTGCCCTTTCCAGAGACACTTCCTGTGTTTTCAAGTGTGCATTATGATACTTGGCGTGGGTGCATGGATAACTTCCATGTGAAGGTGCCATTTATCTCACTTCCACCGGCACAAACAGATCAATTTGCAAGAGCAGGGAAAGAAAATAACAAAAAAACGTGTAGGCATGTAAAATTGGAGGGCATTTTCATAGCTACATTTTATTGGTTGCTAAGAATGCCTAGTGTATAAAAGAGCTATTTATATGCTTGTTACATGTTTGCAATGTAGATACATTTTTTTTTCATTCAATATTAATCATAAATATGCATAATATTTGACTTGGCACAGAGACCGAGCTATACCTAAAGGGTTCCTCCAAACTTTCTGGTTTAATACGACAGTGTGGAAATAGGAGCATGGGATGCATCCTGAGGAACATAGTTTTACTTTGGACACATCAGCAAGAAGCCAGGTACATGGGTTGTGCAACCCACCGTATCTCTCATACGTAGATTGCAGGAATAAAGATTGCCAGAAGTGCTGCCATTCCCTGGAGTGCTTTTGTCAAGCCCTTAGGTATAACCAGCATTAGACCTACTACAAAGCACCACATTGCACATTGCCTTGGAGCTCATTCCATGCAGATAAGGACTGATTCATCCTTGCACATCAATCACTCAGGGACTTGCAGCAAGACATGTGTAGCGTTTGAGGTGAAGTCAGTTGTGGAATGCAAACTCTGACTCTGTTATGACTGTGATTTATTTTCACTGCATGGATGTGAGGCAATGTTGCATGTGCAAGTAGGGCTTCCCTGTTGCTCACAGTGCGGGATATTTTTTTATTGTGGAGTGCCATCTACCATGGGGGGAGCCCCATGTATGCATGAAAACACAATAGCCACTGTATTAAAATCAGCAGCAGGCGTATGTGCATGCTGTCTGCCATTGCCGGTTTTGACAACACTAGTGTATTGGGGCAGTGCATGCGCATTTCTGATACACCAGGTCGGCAGCTCTAGATATTGCATGTGAGAGCTCTATGTTTGGACTTGGATTAGATATCCTGCCTTTCACTCCCCTTCAGTAGTCTCAAAGCGGCTAACATTCTCCTTTCCTTTCCTCCCCCCCAACAAACACTCTGTGAGGTGAGTGGGGCTGAGAGACTTCACAGAAGTGTGACTGGCCCAAGGTCACCCAGCAGCTGCATGTGGAGGAGCGGAGACGCGAACCCGGTTCACCAGATTAGGAGACTACCGCTCTTAACCACTACACCACACTGCATGAAGCACTCTTTTGGATGAGCAAAAGGAGGAATGGGGATGCAATGAGGAAAGAGACTGTGCACTACCTTGAACACCTTTGGAGGAAGAGTGAGGTAATAATGTAATTAATAACAATTCACGAGGCTAACCAAATAAATGATGCAAGGAGAGAGCTGCAGCCCAAGATAGGAAAGGAGGTGGTGAGGGAACACCTGGCTACTTTAAATGAATTCAGCTCTCCAGAGCCTGCTGAGCTGCACCCAAGTGTTCTAAAGAAGCTTGTGGATGTAATCTCAGAGACTGTCTATAACCTTTGAGAATTCTTGGGGAACAGGTGAGGTCCCTGCAGACCGGAGGTGGGCAAATATTGTCCCCATCTTCAAAAGTGGGACGGGGGGAGAAGACCCACATAACTACTAACCAGGAAGCTTGACACTGATACAGGGAACAGATAATTAAACTGTTGGTCTGTGAGCACTTAGAAAAGGATGTTGTGATTAGTAAGACCCAACATGAATTTCTCCCCACCCCCCCAAAAAAGTAATGTGAAACTAATCTCATTTCTTCTTAGACTAGGACCAATGGAAGGAGATTCCATCTAAACATCAGAAAGAACTTTCTGATGGTAAGAGCTGTTTGACAGTAGAACAGATTCCTTCAGAAGGTGGTGGACTCAACTTCCTTTGAGATTTTTAAGCAGAGGTTGGATGGCCATCTGCCATGGATGTTTTAGTTGAGATTCCTGCATCACAACGGATTGGACTAAATGACCCTCAGGGTCCCTTCCAACTCTAGGATTCTAGTGCATTTCCGAGCACAATTCAAAGTGTTGGTGCTGACCTTTAAAGCCCTAAATGGCCTCGGCCCAGTATACCTGAAGGAGTGTCTCCTCCCTCATCGTTCAGCCAGGACACTGAGGTCCAATGCCAAGGGCCTTCTGACGGTTCCCTCACTGCAAAATGTGTGGTTACAGGGAACCAGGCAGAGGGCCTTCTCAGTAGTGGCGCCTTCCCTGTGGAACAGCCACCCTTCAGATGTCAAGGAAATAAACTACTATCTGACTTTTACGTAGTAGACATCTGAAGACAATCCTGTATTGGGAAGTTTTTTTATGTTGGATGGTTTAGTATGTTTTGATATATGCTGTGAGCTGCCCAGAGTGGCTGAGGAAACCCAGCCAGATGGGTGGGGTATAAATAATAAAGTTGTTGTTGTTGTAAGATACAATTCTGAAAGACCCACACAATCTGATTCTGAACTCTTAGAAGGCAGGCCTGCACAATGTGGAACCCATAAAGCTGAATACAGTCCATAATCCATATACCATCTCGATACCTGCACAAGCTCATGCTGTAAGCTTCTTGCTTGCCCAGAACAATTTTAAAAATCACCAAATGTTTTAAGGATGGTGAACTTTCTGCCTCTGGTAAGATACCTGCACAGCTTTGGCTATATAAAAGGCGCCAGTCAGAATGTTAGTCCTGAAAATGCTTGCCTGTTTAGGTAGAAAATTATTAGCATAGTTTCCTTGTTATCTAACACTGGGCTTACTTCCAGGAATGGGATAAAGTCATCTTCATTCTTTTCAGTTCTACCAAATAAACAGCATTCCTCATTCCTTGTTGTTACTATTTGGAACTGAGGTGATCTGGTTTTCTTCGTTATTGTGATGTCCCCCTGTAACTAATCAGCAATGAATCCAGACCTGTTCTACCCATGAAGCAGATTGAAATTGCAGGATGGACCATAACTTCTTTAGTGAGCAGGTGAGGAGCTTTGCATTAAAAAGAAGTTTTGAAATGGTCTGGAACAATATGCAAGCTCAGTCTGTTTCTTGCATGCAAATTTTCTATGTGTGGAGGGGTGAATCCTGCCCCCTGCCCAACATAGGGAATTCCATGAAAATGTGATTCTGCCATTTGGGGCATGAAATGGTACAGTTCATTCTCCCATCTTGAAACTTTGCCACCATGTTTCCATCGCATTCTGCTGCAGGTGTAGATAAAAATTTGGAGAACTCGCCCATCTCTAGAAATAATGCCATAGTTTTTCTGGCAATAGCACTTGTAACCTAAATATAACAGTTCCCTCTGATACGATTACACAGGTGTCAGGCTGCTGCCAGCGACTCCCAGCTGGTTGCCCAGGAACGTACAAAGACAAGGGAATGTTTCTTACCCTCCACTTTTTATTCAGTATTTACAGAGAGAGGCCATAGAACCCAGCCTCTTGGATAATGGTGTTGTCTTGAGTGAATCTCCACCCCCCCCATCTCTCCCACTTCCTCATTCGTCATTCTCATAGTCTCTCCTACTGGTGCTGCTATATGCCCTCAGTCTAAGAGCTCTTTGCTCTCCTACTTTCAAGGCTCACTGGGTTCTGGGAGATGGAGCACCTGGGATGCTTTCTAAAGACACTGTGTCTGTAAGCTGTTGCACCCCTGGTGCTTCCTTCTCCTCCTCTCCCATTATTTCCCAACTTTCGCCCTCATCTGCCTCTGAGCTGTGACCTCCCTCAAACCCCTGTTCTAAATCTAAACTGTCCTCCTCTTCCTCCTCCCTGGAAGGGTCAAGCTGGGGAGACAGTCTCCACCATTTCTCCTCTGCCCAGTCCCTGACAGCAGACTTGCTTAAAGAACGGGGCCAAGGCTGAAAATTGATGACATTGGCTTCCACTGACACATTCAGCTCAATCATCTTCTTAGTTTTGTGATATGTGGAAGATATACCTTTCTAACCAGAAATGTGACACATGAGATACAGGGCTGTTGTTGTTTTTGAATGAAGAAGAAGAAGAAGAAGAAGAAGAAGAAGAAGAAGAAGAAGAAGAAGAGTAGAGTTGGAAGGGACCCCGGGGGTCATCTAGTCCAACTATTGAATTCAGTGGACTTACTCCTGGGTAAGTGGGGTTAGGACTGCACCCTAAGCCTAGGAGACAGTCACATTCAACTCAAAGGGAATTACTTCTGAGTAGGCATATAAAGCATTGTGCTGCATGACTAAAACCTAAGCATATTTATTTGGTAGTAAATTGGGCTGATGCTGATGAGATTTTGTTAGGACTGGGTTGTAAATTCTGTCACCCTTCGTTAGCAAAATTCGATTTGGGTGAAAAGTCACCAGTTCTCAACACAGAGTTCAAGCAAACTCTTTACAGTGCAGTCTTAAAACGAGACTAGTAAGGCACAAAGGATGTGGATGCTGAAACTATTATGAATAATGATCTGGATGTGTCGATTTTAATTTGGTTGCAACACAGAAGTATTTTCTGCTGGCCTTCATTTAAAAAGTTGCTCAATATGTGAGTAATTGCAGTGCATCCGAAAGGGTGACTTTGAACTTATGGAAAAATTTCTTGGCTCTGAAAAGAGAACAATATGATTTGGGTTTGGGGTGGAAAATACGTTAGGTAAAGCAGAGCAGTGAAGAACTCAAGGCTGAACTGTTGTTGCCAGACACTACTCTTTTGGCACAGCATCTTCAGTCTCTGAAGTGGTTTTGGCAGTCTTGACATCTCTCTTAGAGCTACAGTGTTGTATATAGGAATATATTGCTACATTACTTCAATCCATAACAAAGGAATGAGATTCAAGGAAGCTGCAGCATATGTATAGAACAGAAATGGGATAAATGCATGAGCAATCAGTTATTGAGATAGTGCTTTTATTCAGTGATCTGTAATCAAAGACCTACATATAAATATACTTCAGGCTAGACAGTATTATACGTTCTCTTCTGCAATATTCTCTTGCTTTTCCCAATGTCATCTTAAGTAGCTGAAATCCATTTCTACCTCCAGCATTGCTATTTTCTTTAATGAGAAAACAAAAGAAGAACAAGCCACTGTAAGAAGAACACTACTAGAATGGGCCAGTGGTCCATCTCATTCAGCTTCTTGTTTCCATATTGACTAATCAGCTGTTCCTAAGAAGTCCAAAGGCAACAGACATCTCCCTGCATTGCTTCCCAGCAGAAGGTTGTATATAGCCAGCATAACTTGGAGCTATTAACAGATTCATCCTTGGTAATCAAATCATTGGAATTCCAAAATGGGGCTGGATGATTTCTGCTGACCTTTTTCATTTAATGCACCTATTGAAGTTCACTTCTGTCTGAACCTCAGCAATAGTCGGCTTGTAGCATTTACTTCTACCTACAGGCAAAGAGATGCTATCTTAATTGACCATGGTAGTCAAATAAAAAACACTTTATGGGTGAACAGCTTGTACTTTAAATTGTTTTGTGAATATTAATTTGTTTGCTATATTTATATGTCACCTTTCTGCCAATGCACACAAAGCATTTTAGTCTTTTTCTCACCATTGGCCTTGTTGGCTGGAGCTGGAGTCCAGCAACACCTGGAGACACCAGTTTAGTCATCCCTGCCTTAAAGACACAGATACTACATACTGCGGCCATAGTATTAACCTTTGCTTATTTTCCTCACCCCCCCCCATTTGTCAGGAGCAGGGCAGCTGTATATTGCACAAGGTAAGTGGAGTTAACTCTTTATTAGGAAAAAACAGCATCTGTAAAGAGCACAGCAACTCTTCTTTGATAGGAATTACCCCATGAAGCAGTTGCAGACTGAATGTCCCCACCTTCCCACAACTAAGTCCCCTCCTCCCCAGGGCTTTCCCCAAACAGTCTGAGACTGCACCTGTGTACCTGCTCCTCCTGTTTCATGCCTCCTCTGGTTCTGGGAGACTGCGGGGAAGTGAGCTTGTCACAGCAGGAGGGAGAGACACTCTTGCCTCTTTGCAGTCAGACTCCTCTCTGCCTCTTGGTCTCCTTCCTCTCCTGCCTTGGCTTCTGAATCTGGACTTCTTTCTGGGCACAAGATGTTGGACATAACATTATGATGGCTGACTGGGAACAGTTATGGACCACAGGTATGAAGTTTACGGCATGTAATGCCTTAAGAGAGAATATAATGAAAATGATCTACAGGTGGTACATGACGCCAGTCAAGCTTGCAAAAATTTATCATTTGCCCGATAATAAATGTTGGAAGTGTAAAGAGATTGAAGGTACATTCTTTCACCTTTGGTGGACATGCCCAAGGATTAAGACTTTCTGGGAGATGATTTATAATGAAATGAAAAAGGTATTTAAATATACCTTTCAGAAGAAACCAGAGGCCTTTCTCCTGGGCATGGTCGGCCAATTGGTGTCAAAGAAGGATAGAATGTTCTTTATGTATGCCACAACAGCAGCAAGAATACTTATTGCAAAGTACTGGAAGACACAAGATTTACCCACCCAGGAAGAATGGCAGATGAAGGTGATGGACTATATGGAACTGGTGGAAATGACTGGCAGAATTCGAGACCAAGGAGAAGAGTTGGTGGAAGAAGATTGGAAGAAATTTAAAGTTTATTTACAGAAACATTGTAAAATTAAGGAATGTTAGAAGGATGTTGGAATGAAGTTATGTGGTTTTAGCAGAAATGATATAAAGGATTAAGTAAAAATGGATTGTTAATTGGTGAAAGAAGAGAATGTAAAATTACAGTATGTTAAGATAAATTATTAGGATAAAAACAAAGATGGAAAGGATTTGTTGAAATATCTAATTGAACTAAAATACAAAAAGGGGGGTGTGAGGAGGTCAAGGAAACAAGCAAATGAAAAATAAGTTATGGGAAGGTTTGATTTGTGTTTTTTTTTCTTAATTGTTTGTATTTTTCTGTGGGTTTTTTTTGTCTGTTTGTATCTATTGTGATGTATTGTTTTGTTTTTTCTTGCTTAATTTAGTGTTTTCTTTTTGTAACCTTTAAAACTGGAATAAATATTATTTTTTTAAAAATGAATCTGGACTTCTTTCTGCCACAGACTCTTGCTGGTCATTAAACCCTGTTAGCTCTTCAGCTTCTGACACCTCCTTCTCCCAGGCCTCTCCCTTTGACCACTCATCATTGTCCCACCACCAATCCCCTGGCTCTGAGCCTTCTTCCTTTAGGGGTTTCCCAGCTGGCTCCTCCCACCATTCCTCCGCATCCAACTGGTCCTTGACACCATCTCTTTTGTAGTATGGCTACCAAATATCAATCTAGCCTTTTAAATGGGGGGGGGGCTATTTTATTTCTGTCTCACATTTATATCCCACCCATCATGGAACTGAAGGTGGTTCCCAGGTGCTCACATATCCATTGCCTGCCCAGACCTGCTTAGCTTCAACAAGGTCGTTGCCTCATGTGCCTTCCCCACCATGCCTTAAGGAGCTGAACAAGAGCCAGTAAAAAATCCTAGATACTATGGTGATTCATAGTAAGTATATTTATTAATGCGCGCACACACCCTGTGCTTATGCAGACAGTGTCTTGCTTTCTTCTCCAATGGGCTTTTAAAAATAGCCGACTGGATCTCTTCCCTTCCTTCTCCTCCATGTAGAGGCTGATGCAGTTTGTGCCAGCACCTGCATGGACTTTGTAAGCTGCAAGACAACTCATTCAGTTGCAGGTGAAACATTCCTGATATTTTCTGTTTGTCCGAGTTACGAGACGATCCATGATTCATGTCTGAACTGAATTACTAACATCATCATAACTGGTAGATACAAGCTACTCTAGTAAATATGCAACAGGGCTCCAAACACAAAATATGTTGATTGTTTTCTCAGCAGGTGGTTTAAGGTCACTAGCTTCTACAGCTGCTAGACGTACAATAGCCTCCCCCTGAATCCAGCATGGACTGATTCGTGGTAAACAATTCCTGTTAAACTGGTTGTTAGGGTTTGATGACTGTACTTCAAGCAAGGGGCAGTTGGATACGGGAAAGGAACATGTAGCAGAGTGAGAAATCTGTGTTACAGGTGAAAAAACAATTTGTCCTATAATTACCTCTCACCCACAAGCCTCTCAAAGCACTGGCTACAATAATAAATAAGGATTGGTATTATTTAAGAAAAAGTGCTACTATGATTCAAGGAAAGCTGAGATGCAGCTGGAACAGATGTCTTCCATTCAGTTTCTGATCAAGTAATCAATGAAGTGATCGTAGAAACTAAAGAAGAACTAAGTTAGACATTCTAAGTGATCTCTGTTTCTTGGGAGGGGGGAATCTGTCTGCTTCAATATACTGCCTTTTCTTAGAGAAGCAGTGGCGTAGCGTGGGGGGTGCCAGGGGTGCCGGCCGCACCGGGCGCAACTTGGGCGGGGGCGCACTCGCACTAGCAGCTCTCTGCCCCTACTAAAATCCACGGGTTAGGGAGCCCGCGCTCGCTCGGCTTGGCGAGGAGGTCGCAGAAGGGGGAGAGCAAAGCCTTCTGCCACGGGCAAAAAAAGGAGAGGAAGCCGGGCTGGCTGGCTGGCTGGCTGGCTGTCTGGCTGGGGTCTGGCTGCGCCTGCTGCTGCCGTTGCCGCTGCTGCCGGGCTTTGACAGCTTGGCGAAGCGGAGGGAGAGGAGCTTTATGGTAATTGCGGCTCTCTCTCCACTGGCCTGCCTTCTGGGTAGCGAGCCGAGCCGAGCAGGGAGTCTGGCAAGGGGGCGGGAAGAGACTTTCCCCCCTTTTTTCCACCTCGCCTGGTCAAAAAGGAGAGCGGAGTCTCCTCAGGGCGCCCTCAGGCAGGGCAGGGCAGGGCAGGGCAAGGCAAGCAGAGCGAGGAGGAGAGAGAGGGGAGGGGGGGGGAAGCAGCCAGGAAACGCCGTGGTGTGGAGGGGGAATCATTTAAGGAGAGAAAGCGAAAAGCCTTGGAGAAAGGGAAAAAAGGAAACAAAAGAGGCAGCTCCGGGAGAGCGCAGGGGAAAGAGAAGCCTCACTGCTGCTGCTTGGGAGAGTAAATTACTGTACTTGCCTTGCCCCGGGTTAGGGGGCGCAAATTACTTGCCTTGCCCCGGGTTAGGGGGCGCAAATTACTTGCCTTGCCCCGGGTGCTGATAACCCACGCTACGCCGCTGTAGAGAAGCAATAGTAAATGAATGGAGTTCTTTCACGCCATCTTTTTTGAAGTGAATTCCTTCACTGCTCTCTTTGACATCACCATACAAGCTATTTATAAGTCCTTCGTGATTTTTTTTTCTTTGTAAACTGCGTTAATAATGACTGTACTTCTTTTAATCAGTGTTATAGAACTTGTTCAGAATTCTTAGGGTGGGAAGAAAAACCTAGATAATAGGAATGATTCACTAAGTGCTTTTCACAGTGATTTCAACCTCATGCTTAACTCTTCAACTGGAATCAACAGGATTTTAGACCACTTTGGCTGGATCATACCCAATTATACTGCTACTTTAAAATGCATGCGTAGTGATAAGCTATTACGCAGGTGAGGAACTACACAAGGGATCCCCAAAAGAGGTCCCCAATTTGCCCACAATGTAAGAGGAATGGTGAGCATGTCACGACACATGAAATCTTAATAGCTTGGTTCTGGGTTCTTAAAGGATCATCTTCTCCAGTATGAACCTGACTGAAATTTAAGAGCTGCCTTGGAGACCCTCTTCCAAGTACTTCCAGTATGTGGTGACTATGGAGAAGGCCTTCTCAGTTATGGCAACCCTTAGGTATTGGCAACCCTTAGACCTATTGCAGTCGTTAAGAGTCGTCAACAGGCTCATCGCAGCTATCTGCCAATCACCCATTCCCACCACCCTTCTGAGTAATACCCCTCCCCACCTTCTCACTATATAGAAAGGTCCGGTGACTTCTGTTTCAGTGTATCTGAAGAAGTGTGCATGCACACGAAAGCTCATACCTAGAACTAACTCAGTTGGTCTTTAAGGTGCTACTGGAAGGAATTTTTTTATTTTGTTTTGACCATGGCAGACCAACACGGCTACCTATCTGTAACCCTTAGGTATAATACTCTTCTCCCTCAGTAGCTGAGAATGGTCTAAATTCTTTCATCATTCAGAATGCAGGTTAAGATCTTCCAGTTTTCCAAGATGTTTAGTGTCTTACAATAGCTGTTAATGCTGTGAACCCTCTTTTCTGCTGCTCTGATTTCATTTTTAAATGTTTTATTGATCTCTTCTGTTTAAAACACTTTTAATTATTGTTTGTTCTTTAGGTAGCTTTTTTTTTTTCCTCCTGCAAGCCATTCTGAGATATTGTTTTACTAGAAAGGTAACCCAGATCTCTTGGTTTCACACACTTCTAAATAAACATGTATAGTCAAGTGCTTTCACTAGATTGTCTCCTTTTGCAAACTGGTGACAACCAATTGCATAAAATATTTGGCAGGCGCAACATAGCGGCATCCAGCTACTAGGATGAAATAATTCACTATTGTATGCAGGGCCACTTAAGGCAAACTTCAAAAACCTTGTTTATCAAATGTTCAGTGGTTCCAACTTCCAAACCTGCCCTGGAACTCATCTTGAAGTCGGGCTCCTTGCAACTCTAACGACAAAAATGTTCCAAAACATATGCGGGATGGAGATCATCTGACATTCACCCCTACTAGTTAAAGTTTATGAGTCAGTTTCTCTGCCACAAACTATGCAACTCCTGTCTGTAAAGCCTTTGAACAGAATCCTTGCTTCTGCCAGCATTTATTAGCTAGCAACGGTTAATTATCTACTCGTACATTCATAGCATATGAGAATCATGTGAACTTAAGATGTAGCTTCTTCCTCCAATAAGTAGTGTGAGTCATACAAAAAAAAAGAGATGTCATTCTGATTGAGCCATACAGGCTAAATCAGACAACAGCGTCAGGTAAACTGTGGTCCCTCAGGTAAGGAGCACTCTTTTTGACTCATTTCAGTGGCATCTGCCATACTAACCTCTGGGTCTTTCAATGCAATGAGCCACAACGTGACCACCCTCCTTTTAGAAGACTTTCCATCATATTCACACAAATCCATTTTCAATGGTGATAACACAGTCTCCTGTCTGCAAGTAACAGCTGGCAGAAGAAAGGTTGTGATACTGCTTCGCCCTTTCCCTACTAAAAAAGATGACTAGATGTTTGCTTCAGCACTGGACAGAGGAAGTGCACTGCTTCCAAAGAACAATAATGGTGATATATTAAACAGTGTTTTAAATTGTTGTAGGGATGGGGTTCCTTTAGGAATGGAATTCTAACACAGCAAGAATTCTCCTTCCCTCAACACATCATGAAAAAAATGATGGCTTTAAGCATTAAGCACCCAGACCCAGAGGTGAGGCAAACCAGAAAGCTGCTGTAATTGAAATGGTGTGTGAAATAGAGATAAAATATTTCAATTTTTCTTTTATTTTCTTTTTTTTCCTTAAAGTTCATTTTATAAACATTTCTATTGTTTTCATTCATCTGGGTGAACAGCCTCAAACATTATTTCTATGTGATGGCAAAAACAAACTCAAGGTCCTTGCACTGGGGCTGGGATTCGCCTGAATCAGACAACAGTATAATCCACTGGACAAAGTATTGGACTAATTTGCAGCAAAATCCCTGTCCAGCATGATTTTGTCAGATATTCTTAGGCAGATACTCTTATTGTTTGGTTTCTTGTTGGAAGAATGATGAAGACAAGATCTGTCTTTAAAACACCATTAATACGGCAGAAATGACAACAACATACATTTCTCTTTGGTTGGTCCAATAAAATTGATCTGCATTAGCTGTTAACAGACAGGTGACTTAACTATGACTCCCAAAGTGTGAGGAAGGTCCCTTTAAGACAGACATATATCCAGATTTTATGAGGCTCTGCATTTCTTGCTGCACGTTATAGTCTCTGAGCACATTTAGAATACCTTCAGTTTTTCACTGGTCCTCTTTATTCAGCATACATAGAGCACCTTTGATGTGCTGTACTATATTTTTTAATTATAAGTTCAATGTATACAGTAAATCATCAATAAACAGAGGCAGCCATTATCAGTATTATAATTATGGGAGTCCAGAGGGTGCCAGGCATCCTTAGTTATTTGTTTGCTTTTTGAAGGCACAGTAGAACTAAAATTATGGGAAGTCAGAGGTATGGCTTGTGGATCTCATTAAGGACCCTCTGTCTCCCCCACCCTCCCATAATCCAGCCATTATTTCATTATATTCGCGGACAGTTAAAAGCAGCTGGACACTTTTGCTGACTGCTAAGGCGAAGCTACATTTACAATTAGATATATGGACGCAGAGAAGTTATCCATATGGTCACTGACTGCCAAAATCTCTGCTTGCCATGTAATCAAGTGCAATGGCACTCCATAGGTTTCAGTGAACTGAAACAGTGTGTGTTGGGTTTGTTCTCATCAGTGCCTTTTTGTTTCTATAGTACCTTGCAGTTCATTGACAGAACTGTCTACAGGGGAGGACGGCTGCAGAACTCAGTACAAGTCTGAAAGAAGGAACTGTCTCTACAAAGTAAAGACCTTGGAGTCACTCTGTCTCCGTTCCTTTTTTCTGACAGAGATTCTTTTATGGAGCATATACTCGGCTAGCCAGCCTGAGTCTGGGTCTGTGCATAGTAATTACAGCCTCACTGCTGGTTGTTGCCTCCTTCTAGAGAGGGGGTTTTGTGAGTCTATAATTGTGCAGTGTTCACAGGGGTGATCTCAGGGCAGCTGAAGTTAATTGGATTCATTTGGAGATGGGGTAATTGAATCTGCATCTGCAGGTGAAATTTGAAGGCAATGACTGAACTGGTTAAAAAGCAAGATACTGGAGAGTGTGACACTACTTCCAGATCACCTGTTTATCTTCACCAAGGTACCTTTGGGGTGGGACTAGAAGTTATGAGTCATGATGGAGTACCGACCATTCCATGCTTCTGGGAGATGCACAACTGAATGACATCATGTGTCACGCATTGTGTATTTGTCATGTTTGGAGCCTGAGAGCTCCAGTGTCTTGCTCCCAAACCTATGTAGTGCTAGTGGATGCATGTGGATACACCACTGTGCCCTACTCAGTGTGACCCCAGTCCACATTACAATGGGCGACTGATCTCACAGCCAAATATTACAAGCTGGACTAATTTGCATACCACACCAAATAATTGGAAATGTTGCTGACATCAGTAAACCTGGCAGGTCATGTCCAGGCTGGTGGGTCCAGAAGTGGGGACAATAGAAACATATAGATATATAAATAACACTTTCAGGCCGTCTATGATATTTACTGATTTTTTAGACCCTGGTACCAGTTACCTGCCAGAAGGTAGTTTTATGAGCTGCATCACTTAAAAATAATATGTGCTTGGCAGCCTTGCTTAGAAGTAGTGAAACACATTTCTACATCCACTGAAAAATTGTTGAAAATTTGTTTCTTCATTATTCTCTCTCTAGTTCTTTATTTTCATCAGCATCCAATCAGAATAGAGCTGCATTCAAGAAAATGAATGTCATTTTTCAAAAAACACAATAAAGGATTATTAACTCGTACACATTGTAAAAAAAATAGGTATCTGAGTTTTACTTCAACAGAGACTTTCACAGGGTCAACCTGGTACATCAAGGGATTAGGAACTCAAAGTGTTACACATGCACATCATTTTTTCTCCTTATTGAATTAAATGTTTTAGGTCTGGAGAAATCTAGGAGTGAATTTGTCAGCCCAGCACATAATTAGGTGTACTTTCAAAGCCAAGTTCTGTGCAAGAATGTGTTCATTCTTCAAACCTGGTTCAAGAAGGCCAACAAAACTATTTCACTTTTTAATGGCCATGGTGGTAATATGAAGTCAAACCACTCAGCAACAGTTATCTGAAAATAAGAGTCATGTTCCCATACATTAAGATACAGTTAACAGATAGCTCTCTCTTGGGAATGGCTTCTTCTAATTTACTGCTGTAGCCAAAATACTTGAAAACTGCGCACAGGCTTTTGATTACGTCATCTGGCTCACGCCACAGCTACTGATACTTTCATTTTCTTTATTGATGTTGCTTTATTGATTACTGCTTCTTAAACGGAACTTGTAAGCCACTTGAAGTACATGCAAGTGGGGTATAAATTATACATAAAACTACTGAACCATCCCCAGAGAATATCTACAACTCATACTGAATTTGAAAGGAAGCCTGTTGTAACTGTCAGGTCACTGGAGTGCTGAAGGGTTGTGCCATGCATTGTGTGAAGACGATTCCTCAAGTTCCACTCTTAAGCTGCAGTCCTATGAACATTTACCTAAGAGTAGTCTCCACTGCATACAGTAGGGTTCATCTGAATAAAATGCATACAATTGTTCTATTAGTGGGCGGGGGGACAGGACTGGACTTTCCATCCAACATTACATGTGAATCCATGTGATGGCTATTTTTGTGAGTGTGATGAGATAGCTGTACCCTAAAGGCACTGCTACACAGAGTCTATTTTTGGTAATGAGAGTATGGTTTCAACTGATTTTTTTTTATAATACTCTGACTTCTCCCCAAGATGAAGTTCACGCATATTTAGCACTGCATGTGACTTTGTGTCCTTTATTGTGACTTGTTCACTTAGAAAAACCACATATACGCAAAATTCTTGTATGTCCCTTGTGTGGAACAACAGCTTATTCTCTCGACTCACCACACACTCTGCATTTCACAAAATTCCCCATTAACTGCAACGTCATTCATTGACAAGGAAAGAGTCTTTGAAGAAATGGAATGGGAGGTGCCACTTTGCAGATGGCGTTACTAGTGCATTTATGAATTTATGAGTATCTTTTTATATTATTATTCTTTTCTAAACCAGCAAATTCACAGGCACACTCCCTGAAGGCCCAGTCCTCCATTGTCTCCCAAGACAGATGGATGTTAGCCTATACATTTGCTGGTTTAGAAAAGAATAGCATAAAAAGATACCCAAGGGAGACGATTTAATAGAACTAGTTAAATTGTATCTCTGCATAAACCTCAAAGTAATAAAAGTGTTGTGAGTTGGGGATAGGATTAGCCTGTATGCCTGAGTCCCTTCTAATTTCTGGATCCAGCAAGGGTTAAAATCTAATTGATCATTCAATTGTTGAAGTAGCTTCTTGGTAATGGTCCCAGGTATGGGTCTGTGCCAGAGAATAAAAAGGTGGGGCCCCCTCCCTCAGCTAGCTGTTAGTTAGAAAGACAAAAGCCGAAGTCGAGGTGTGAGAGAGAGTTGGAGGCTAGAATTAGGCTGGGTAGCTGAGAGACAGAGCCATGCCTGATTTCTGCAGGGACTCAAGGCTTCAGCTATGGTTGAAGCAAGACCTTCTTTTGGTGCTGATGCTGTGAGCCCCTCCACTGTAGACTCAGGTTGTATATATGTGTAAATAAACCATATATCCTAAAGACACCACAGTCTCTGCTGTTCCTCATTCTGAGGAATCCAAACCTTGGGTAAGCTCCTGGAACCCCTGGGATCTCACACTGCTTGGAGACTGGGGTGGTGTGCAACAATATTTTCTTTGTGTTCCAGAAAGATGGTAGACTTAATTTATGCAGCTCTAAAACCTTGTTGGAAGAATGGAAATAAGTATATCATTTATGAATACATAGAGTAATTTTGCTTCTATTTTAGGTCCGTTTTATCCATACAATTACTTTTCTGAGTCCTGGTTTTTCATCTGTTACAATGAAATTTAGACATCGTCTTTCACAGCAGCGCTATTGTTACAAGGAAATTGTATGTGGGAGTGAGCAAAAAGGATCACAAGTAATTAAGTGAGCGAAGTCTGAGTCAGGTCCACAAGCAGGATCAAAGCAGATACAGTTTTCCTTATTTGTTTTAGCCCAGCTGCATGCGAAAAGAATTTTACACTGCCATTGCTACAAATTTCCAGAACGCCTCAGTATTTACAAACTTCATTTTGCCAATTGCAGAGTTTAAATAGTGTTTAACAATTGTCATTTACGAATTTCATTTCTTTCTTTCTTTCTTTCTTTCTTTCTTTCTTTCTTTCTATAATTTTTATTAAATTTTCTGTTTTACAATTTAGAATACACATTTAAACAACCTTAAAAAATCAATGACTTCCCTTCTTCTCTTTCCGTGGTTCATTTTGCATAGCATAAATCCCTGCATATTATGCATAAACTAAACCATTCAGTATTCCATTATTACATCTATCAAAACTTATTTGCACTGTTGAAATTCTCTTAATGCTGCCAACATTTTCAAGTGTACACAATTCCCCCCCCCCCATATAGTCAATAAACATTTTCTATTCTAATCTTCTCGCATTACAGCCCTCTAATACGGGGCGGTCCAATGCAAGCAGCCCTCAAGGCCTTTTTGGGTGGCCCTCTGCAACATTTGATGCCCCCTCAGCCCTCACGCTGCCTTCCCAAAGCCGGGTAAGCAAAGTGCTGGGCTTCGGGGAAGGAGGTGTGAGGGATTTGACAGGGTCCTGGAGTCTTCTCTACTCCTTCTCAAAGCCTAGTTTGCATTTTCTCAGCTTTGGGAAGGAAGTGGGAGGATATCTGGGACCTTGCCAAAGCCTCATACCTCCTTCACTAAGCCTGACGCCTTGCTTCGCCACAAGGCAGTGTGCGGCCTGCGGGTCCCTTGTCAAAGTACTCTTGCGGCCCACTTGGTATGAAAAGTAGGACTGCCCTGTTCTAATAGCTCAGTGCTACGACTGTGCTCTGCATGCAGAAGGTCCCTGGGATCAGGTACATAACAGGTGGTGGCTAAGACCTCTGCCTCTGAGGCCTTGAAGAGCCGCTGCCCTATCAGAGAATATTCCTTTGGACTAGATAGGCAAATATTCTGACCTGGTGTTTTCTCTGCATTTCTGCCTGTATAGGAAAGCAAATCTGTTTCAAAGCGGGTTGGTATTTCATATTACCTCTAAATAGATTCATTGTTGCTGGGAAAAGATCTGTCTCTTAGATCACAGGTCAATTTGACATAAAGATGGGCTTGCTTCCAAGTACATTTTTTATTTATTTAGCAAAATAAGGACAAACCCATGCTTGAAGTAAGATATGCCAAATTAAGAACAGGCAAGCAAAAACAATCACCCCTCAGATGGAAAATTGGTTCCCGTATTTTGATGAAACGTATAATTAGCAACTCATCGGCCTACACTGATCTCACTCTTACGCACATAACAGTCACGGGGAAACAGGCTGTGAACACCATGGGTAGCGCATTTCACACAGGGAACGGAGTGAAGAAGGCAACCACATTGCACTTTTTCCTTAGTGGCTCTTCATTTTTCTCCTTCTCCGTCTCCAAATTAGAAATTGCAGAGAGTTGGTGGAAGTGATATTAGTTAATGAAGAAGGGACTGGTCCTTGGTCAAAGTCCTGCTGCCTTTGAAGGATGAATGTTATGAATGTTGATGGCATGCTGAACGCCTGTTAGTCTGCTACTGATAAACAATGGTAAACTTTAAACAGGATTTCTTACTGCTATGGCAAAATGGTAGGGGAGCAAGCAGTTTTCGAGATTATCTTATAGCTTTATCCTTGTATTTTATTGGTTGTTATTTGATGCATTATTATTATTATTATTATTATTATTATTAAACATTGTATACCACCTTTCATCAAGGGATCCCAGGGCGGTTCACAGAATAAAATACAAGATAAAGCGCATGTAAATAATTCAACCCAAACGCTAAAGCACTTTGTGAGGAAATTGTTTCAAAGACAAATGCTGCTTTTCAGAACAAGCAAACATTAGAAAAGAGAAGAAGCAGTCTCAGTCTACATGACCTGCCATCTAAATTTCAGGTGGGCAGCCTACACTCTTAGCCCCAAGTTCATGCCACCCTTGGCCTAATTTTAGGAGGGAAATTTTGGCAAGGAGGAAAGGGGGTGGCAATGACAAAGCAGTGTCAGAAAGAGAGAGAGAGAGAGAAGGAGGTAATTCCACTCACTTCCTTTTGGCTCAGATCCCGTCCGCTTTTGGCTCCAACTGCTGCCCACTTTTAACTCAAGCTCCACCATCATTACTGTGTGGTCTCTGACAGATCGCCATGGGAGAAATATGGTCCTTGACAGAAAAAGGATTGTTCACCCTGATTTAAATTCCCCACAATACTTTCTGGAGGGTTCACAGCTCTTATGCTAGCGTTTTTTCTTTGTTGTTTTTTTTGCACGGTTTATCTCCAGATGTTTCCCTGAAGCATGCCTATTTGAGACACATGTCCCATTAAAACCAACGGTGATACTTTTCTGATAAATGTTTGTCACTCAAGGAGATGATCTCATCTGTGCCCTTTGCAGCAAATTCCCCTGCGAGTGTTAGCGGCGTTCCCTTCCTCAAGCTCACTCTTCTGTTGTGCTGTTGTTGTAATAAGCCATTTTTCTCCTTAAGATCTCTTTAGGAGGACGGAATTTCTGCTATTTAAAGTCCTGCACATGCAAACCTCTACATCAGACTCTTAGATCACACTCTTGGCAGGCAGCCACTGAAGCAAGATAGACAGAACCTGTTTTAATGGGCATTTTGAATGCCGCAAAAAGAATGCCAACAGACAAATTGCCATAACCTGCCTGAACCAGCCCTTACCCTCCTAGAATCTAAAGCCAGAACTGTCTGGGAATTATTTATTTTGACAAGAGTTTTTTTCCCTTTTTTTCTTAAAGATAAAGAAATCAGTAGATAGTCCTAGCAATCAACAAAGTAAGTGATTTGCATGGACATTCTCTTCTGAGCCATTACAACTACTTAAGGCTAATTGGAGTTCTGTTTGCCATCCATGTTAATCACACCTGGATAGACTCCAGGCATTGCATGAGTCATGGACTTCAGCTTAGAGATCAGCCGCTGTGCTCCCTTTTGATACTGAGACTCAGGAATGTAGTTTATTATGTACCAGTTCCATGGGGGGGGGGGGGCTGTCCCACGAGAGCTGCTTTGCCATCACCTTCTTAGGCTAAGTTGTGAAAAATTACTCCATGGTGAGATTACCTGGAAGAATCATCAACCAGCTTCTACTTGAAGCCACTTTAGGCCATTTTTTATCCTCTTCACATAATCTCAAGAAATGCCAGTGCACCTCTGTTACACCATGAAGAGGTATCTGAGGACATATAGGCTTAAGGACACAATAGTATTGCAACGTATCAAGGCAGCTGCAAAAGGTTTTGCTGACTTGCAGAACTAAGGTAACTATAGATACCTTTGTTTTGTTTACCTTCTCACATATCAGTTGAGTACTGTATTGCCATTTTGCCTATTATCCATCTTGCCTTCAAGTTTGAAGCCAGATCTGTATTTATGCTACTCTAGCAAAATAAACACATTCTCAAACCTTTATTTCTCTAGACGATGTGGGCATTTCCAAAGGAGACTATGAGAGGAAGTACCTAACCTGCAATCCTTCCCTTCATGCCATGGAGTTGTATTGTGAAATGCATGAGGTGAAACTTTCCTTTAAAATCACCAGTATAATAACTGAAGAATTACTTCAGGATAACAACATTGGTCTGCTGCTGCAAAAAACAGTCCCATGGCACCTTAGATGGTGAGATATTGAATTACATTATCCGCTGAGTAGATCCATTGGATTTAACCACTGATTTCAGTGAGTCTACTCTGAGCATAACACATTTCTTCCTAACACATTTGCTGCAGTAAAAGCTTTCCTGAATTAGAGCCCCTTTCCTAAGACATGTGATCCTGGCAGATAAAAAAGAAGTGAAGCTGTTAAATTGAAGATTTAAAAACAACAACAATAACAACAACTGTGTGAACTCTTGTTCAAAGCATAAAATATTGCATCACATGCAAAGATTTAGCAATTATAGCCTCTTTGCAAATTTGTTTGACCTTTTTCTTAAATGCCATTTCTTTTGTGTTCCTTCCCTAAAGCAGGAGATGCTGTTACTAGATAAGCATGATCAAAGGCTCATATTTGCCAAGAGATTTCAGGTGAGAGCATAGTGGCTTATCCAGTTTCAAAGTATGCCCCTACATAGCATTTTAGTCTTTGCCACACAGAATTGTACCATAAACTTATGACTTTGCATTTTTCCTCTTTGTGAAATCCTGTCAAAACCCATAAACCTGTCAAGCTACAAACTAGCTATGACTTGAGAATGCCACAAATGGAATGTCAATGCTTTCTTCCTCGGGTAGGGGATAAAGTTGCAGGAAGGATTTAATCCAGATCAGAACTGTGAGTCATGGGAAGGGATATTTCCCCCCAAGCCATATTTCCATTGAAAATCCTTCTCAAAGCTATTTGCCCTGCGTTGAAAGATATGGGCTTGCAGGAACTCCCCTATATCATATGTCTAGTTTGACCTTAGAAGCTGAATGTTACAGACTAGTGGGGTGGGTAACCCCATCACCACCTCTCAGCCTAACCTACCTCATAAGGTTGTTGTGATGGAAGAAGAAGAAGAGTTTGGATTTGATATCCCGCTTTATCACTACCCTAAGGAGTCTCAAAGTAGCTAAAATTCTCCTTTCCCTTCCTCCCCCACAACAAACACTCTGAAAAGGTGGGATATAAATGTAATAATAAATAAATAAACCTGTGATTTCCTGCTTTTTTGTGGGGAGTGGTTCTTGTTGCAAAGCTGTCAATTCATTAAGAGGGCTTTTAGGCACAATCCCCAGAACTTAACCCCCTCGAAAATGGTGGGCTTACTGTACATAATCTTATGGGTTTGGGAATGGTTCTGAATGACCTCACAGAGTATCTTCTAACCCAGTGATGATAACTGTGAAAATTCCAGGATTAGCTAGGGACTGGTCTGGCAAGTTCTTTGCAGGATCTCGTCCTCAGTTAACTGATAGTTTTCAGGTGAGAGGAAACTTTTGTGAACTTACAAGAAAGGCAAACCGATGACTCATCCTTTCTAGGTATAGGCTGAGAGGACAGAGGGCTGAGCTGCACTGTTCCGTCTTCATATTTCCTTAGAAACCTGACTGGGTCATGAAGTTGGGGCATCTGTGTAAGTTAAATTGACCCTTTGCCCATGCTCAACCTGTGTATGCGCATAAATAAAGCATATATCACAAAATGCCAGCAAGTCTGAAATTAACCTGATTCCAAGGGAGACATGGCAAGAAAACACCCTTGGAGTTCTTATCACTCAGAAGATTTAGGGACATAAAATCATAGAGTTGGAAGGGATCATGAGGATCATCTAGTCCAACTGCCTGTAGCACAGGAATATTTTGCCCAATGTGGAGCTCAAACCCATGACCCTGAGATGAAGAGTCTCATGCTCTACCAACAGAGGTATCCCTCAGGACATGTGTTGTTGTTGCTGCTGCTGCTGTTGTTGTTGTTGCTATACCACCCTGACCATTTGTCTGGGTTGAAATACAAATCTGTAACAGTACATTCTGTATGCAAATGATGATGCCAGTTTCAACCAGTATGGTGTGTGTGAAACATCTTCTAGTCCTGTCTGAAGTCATACGTCGGGCATAGGCAAACTCCTAATGTTTTGGGACTACAACTCCCATCATCCCTAGCTAACAGGACCAGTGGTCAGGGATGATGGGAGCTGTAGTCCCAAAACTTCTGGAGGGCTGAGTTTGCCTATTCCTGTCATACATGTATGAAGCCATATATAAAATATGGACTAAATCTGGCTTAACTACACATCAAAGCCCCAAACAAACAAACAAAAACCAAACATTGGTTTCAGTGGAGGAAATAAGCATGTTTCTATCGCCAACCCTTCTCACTGAAATCAGTTGGAATAAGTATGCTCATCTAAGAGAGGTAGACTTGATTCTTGACGGCCAAAGGCTGTTCCCCCCGCCCCATTAAAATTGGGTGCAATGGCGGCATGATCAAAATCAGCACGGCTGTGTGATGAACAGCTACACATAATCAGTTTGCCCTAAATGTACCAAGCAAACACATACAAATATGTAAACCACATGTCTGAAACCCACAGAAAAGTCCTGAAACCATCTTCTCTTTCCCAAAATGACCTCAAATATTTCTCTGCAGGGTCGAAGGAAATGGGGAAAAACCTCCCCATTGTCTCTGTGCTCACAAATCCTGCCTTAAGGGCACATTTAAGGTGTGAATAGGGTGAGCCTGTGACCTGGATTCAGGAATTAAGTAGTTATAATAACAAAAGAGTGGCCAAAGCCCAGATAATGAAATCAGGTAACCTGCCAGACGGGAGATAACACACTCAGGATTCTGTTTTAGACCGCCCCCTGTGATGTATGTATGATGTATTGGGGGAGGTGGTCCTGGGCTACACCCCTTCTGTGATGTATGTATGATGTTCCTGGGGGTGGTCTGGAGTTTGAGGGTGGTTTGAAAAGTCTACAAAAGGTCAGGCACACCTTTGTTCTGGGTTCCTCCTCTTTCCTGCTTGTGGTGAGTGAGGACCCTGTTGCAACAGTTTAATAAAGATCAGGCTTAATAGCTGTTTTCATAGAATCATAGAATCATAGAATCATAGAATCATAGAATCATAGAATCATAGAATCATAGAATCATAGAAACATAGAAACATAGAATCATAGAGTTGGAAGAGACCACAAGGGCCATTGAGTCCAACCCCCTGCCAAGCAGGAAACACCATCAGAGCACTCCTGACATATGGTTGTCAAGCCTCTGCTTAAAGACCTCCAAAGAAAGAGACTCCACCACACTCCTTGGCAGCAAATTCCACTGTCGAACAGCTCTTACTGTCAGGAAGTTCTTCCTAATGTTTAGGTGGAATCTTCTTTCTTGTAGTTTGGAACCATTGCTCCGTGTCCGCTTCTCTGGAGCAGCAGAAAACAACCTTTCTCCCTCCTCTATGTGACATCCTTTTATATATTTGAACATGGCTATCATATCACCCCTTAACCTCCTCTTCTCCAGGCTAAACATGCCCAGCTCCCTTAGCCATTCCTCATAAGGCATCGTTTCCAGGCCTTTGACCATTTTGGTTGCCCTCCTCTGGACACGTTCCAGTTTGTCAGTGTCCTTCTTGAACTGTGGTGCCCAGAACTGGACACAGTACTCCAGCTGAGGTGTGACCAGAGCAGAATACAGTGGCACTATTACTTCCCTTGATCTAGATGCAATACTCCTATTGATGCAGCCCAGAATTGCATTGGCTTTTTTAGCTGCCACGTCACACTGTTGGCTCATGTCAAGTTTGTGGTCAACCAAGACTCCTAGATCCTTTTCACATGTACTGCTCTCAAGCCAGGTGTCACCCATCTTGTATTTGTGCCTCTCATTTTTTTTGCCCAAGTGCAATACTTTACATTTCTCCCTGTTAAAATTCATCTTGTTTGTTTTGGCCCAGTTCTCTAATCTGTCAAGGTTGTTTTGAAGTGTGATCCTGTCCTCTGGGGTGTTAGCCACCCCTCCCAGTTTGGTGTCATCTGCAAATTTGATCAGGATGCCCTTGAGTCCATCATCCAAGTCGTTGATAAAGATGTTGAATAAGACCGGGCCCAAGACAGAACCCTGTGGCACCCCACTTGTCACTCTTCTCCAGGATGAAGAGGAACCATTGATGAGCACCCTTTGGGTTCGGTCAGTCAGCCAGTTACAAATCCACTGAGTGGTAGCATAGTCAAGTCCGCATTTTACCAGCTTCTTTACAAGAATATCATGGGGCACCTTGTCAAATGCCTTGCTGAAATCAAGATAGGCTACATCCACTGCGTTCCCTTCATCTACCAGGCTTGTAATTCTGTCAAAAAACGAGATCAGGTTAGTCTGACATGACTTATTTTTCAGAAATCCATGCTGACTATTGGTGATCACAGTATTCCTTTCTAGGTGCTCACAGACTGTTTGCTTAATGATTTTGCTTCTCAATATTCTCTGGTTGGCCTCTGTTATTTCTCCTACCTACAAAAGGACTCTATATGGGCTCTTTGGTACCCCAGAACGGGAAAGGAGCAGGTTTTTTCCTCATAACAGTGGGTAAGCCCTCAGTCCCTGATTTCCTCTGTGCTAATCTGTCCAAACTTGAAAGCCTCATCATTTCATTCACTTACCAGACCTGGAAGCAGAGGCACCATCCTCTCTAGTTGATTGAGGGGGCAACATCTAAATGTCACACACGCAATGTCATGAAGAGCCAGGGGGAAGAGCTGAATGCCCCCTGAACAGCCCTATCAGAAAATACATTGGGGGGGGGGGGCAAAACTGCCTCATCCCCTAGGAGCTGGAGCCAAGGAGGGTCCATCAATTACCTTGGGGCTCTAGCCAAAGACACTACTGCTCCTGTTCTGGGGGAAAAAATATCCAGAACTCCATCCCCTCTCCAACACTCCAAATGCTCATGCCCCTGGCAGAATCCAGTTCTCTTATGTACTGTTTAGTTAAGCAATACAGTGAAACCAACTGGACACCCTAAATTTCCCTTATTGATAAATGGCTGACTCACTCAGTCAATACTATAATCAGGTGAAAGGCATTGAAGATGCATTCTTTATCCAGTCAATCCAGATTGTGGAGGAAGTGAAAAGGAGTGAACACAGGAAACTAACACAGAAGATGACTGTTGAAGAGAACTGCAGCAAGAGTCGCAAGCTGGTTTTCCATGTTAAGGACTACCAAGGTTCTACGTAAAAGGTGGTACCATTGAAATCAAGAGCTCCCCATGTATTCTAAATGAATATCAATCATTTTTGTTCCCTCTGAAGTGTTGGAAAATAAAAAATTGAACCTGGAAAAATTGTTGCTTGAATATGCACAAAATAAAACTAGTGTTTAATCAGTGGCGTAGCGTGGGTTGTCAGCACCCGGGGCAAGGCAAGTAATTTGCGCCCCCTAACCCGCGGATTTGCGCCCCCTAACCCGTGGATTTGCGCCCCCTAACCCTAACCCCCAGATGTTGCGCCCGGTGCGGCCGGCCCCCCCTGCACCCCCCACGCTACGCCACTGTGTTTAATAATAGGTGTAAAGAATGGGATCTCAGTGCCATGTAATGTTGGTTCCGTATTTGTAAGAATTTGATATTTCAGTGTAGTAGCACCTATTTTCTGTAAATCCCTGTCTATTTCATTGTTTTATTTCTGATGTCTGTCTTGACAAGCCTACCCAGAAATATAATTTTACTATGAGTATTTTTTTTTAATGTTTATTTTATCTATATTTTGGTGGTAGCTTTATTACATCCATTGTTTTTTAAAATCTGTTCTTAGTGCTATTTTTAATAAAAAATAATTTCATTTTATATAAATCACTTATAGTGTTTTGATTAAGCCGTGTATAAATCTTGTCAAATGAATGAATGGATGAAATCTTTCCCCAGTCAAGACTGGAGGAACGACAATTGGGTGACAGACTTCTGTGTCATTTCCCCTACACACATGATACCAAGCTTTTCTTAACATTACAGCAGCACTCCCTGTACGGGCCACCAAAAAACAAAACAAAAACAAAATTACATCAGCACTGTGGGACAAATCAGCTCAGATACACCTGGCATAATGCATAGAAAGCATCTTGGGTGCTCCATGAGAAAAGAGAAATGTTGCTGCTTTTTTTAAAAAAATGAAAAATACTTGGCATCTCAAAGAATTTCCTTGAAACTTGGACTTGCTTCCCGGAAATGTGTTTAAGATCAGGCTCATAATGGTTGGCAATTACTGGGCAGTTAATAATAGCCAGGCAATTTAAATTCCTCCAGCAGTATCAACAAGATGCAGCATCATTCCTTTCCTTTTTACATGCAACACATTTCTACAATGAAGCTGTCACATGCCAATGCTGGGTAGGGTTGCCTGGGAGCCCCTCATTTTCTGGGCATGTCTTTTGTTCCAAAGTACACAGAAGATAATGATCAACCTTTGTTTTAGATGAGTCACGCTTCATCGCTCTTCCAACAACAGACACTGAAACTCTGTGCAATCTCCCTTGCACATTAACATTTTAAACCAGATTGTCCACTGGGAGGGCAGACTACTATACATTTACTCAGGGGGAGAAGGAACTTGGGGGAACTGAGTTCCCTTACCTTTTTAAAATTAAGTAACTGTTTTTTGGGCAGGGATAGGGGCTGGAACAGATATACAGTGGTACCTCAGGGTACAGACGCTTCAGGTTACATATGCTTCAGGTTACAGACTCCGCTAACCCAGAAATAGTACCTCGGGTTAAGAACTTTGCTTCAGGATGAGAACAGAAATCGTGCTCCGGCAGCGTGGCAGCAGCAGGAGGCCCCATTAGCTAAAGTGGTGCTTCAGGTTAAGAACAGTTTCAGGTTAAGAACGGACCTCCGGAACGAATTAAGTACTTAACCCAAGGTACCACTGTACACCCAATGCCTGAACCAAAAATCCACCTATATCTGTAATCAATAAAGTTGTGGCCATTTCTAATCCAGGTCATCTAATCCAGTTGTGGCCAGTTCTAATCCAGATCTAATCTTACATTTAGCCACTGCCCGGGGAGGGGTGTGTGGCACTGCAACTGGGCCCACAATGAATAAGCAAGCAAGCAAACAAACAAACAAACTTCATGGTGAGTTCCCCCACCTTTTTTGGGGGGGTGGGAAGCACTGCATTTTTATACAAATCTTTTTCAGCTTCTAGAATTGTACTTCAGCTACGGTGGAACAAGCAGAGGTTTATGCTATCGTATCTAAAATGGTATCCATTATTGGGCAGATATGGGAGTGTCACCTAAGAACATAAGAACAGCCCAAGGTGGATCTGACAAACAATCTAGCCTCCTACAGTTTCTTCAGTGTTGGCCAGCAAAATGCCCCAGGGAATTTCACAAATGGAGCAAGATGAATACTGCCCTCAGCATGTGGTAATCAGAGATACAGTATACTGACCCTTGTACATGGAGGCAGGGCTCTTTGGGAGATGCTGGAAAAAACAATGGGATTGTCTTCCTGTCGAAAGCTAGCATAAGTGACCAAGAGTAGCCTTCACCAACTTTGTGTCCTCCAGGTTTTTTGGACCACAGTGCTTCTGAAGACCAGCTGTTGGAAACCACAGGAGAGGAGAGTGCTCTCATGCTCGACTCTTACTTGCTGGTTTCCTACAGGCAGCTGGTTGGCCACTGTGATAGCAAGATGCTGAACTAGGTGGACCATTGGCCTGATTCAGCAGCCCTTCTTATGTTTTTTTGTAGTCCAAAACATCTGGATGGGACCAAGGTTGAGCTAGAGGAGGGAATGAGGAGAGGAAAAAGAAGGCAGTTTGTGGATGATGCCAAATTTTGTAGGGTGGTGGGCAGGCTCCTTGTGCATTTTAGAACCCTGGTTTTCCAGGGGACAAGATGATTTGCTGTGTGTGTGTGTGGACAAATGCATGAACAGGACTTGTAAATGTAAAGTGATGACTTTGAGCCTAACCCCCCTAACTTTACATACATACTGATGGGGGCTGAGCTAGCAGAGATTGACCAGGAGAGAGAGTGGGGTGTTCTTGTTTTGTTTGTTTTTAAGTTAGGTATTTATGTGTTTTTATATTGTGAACCACCCTGTAATCCTTGGATGAAGGGTGGTATAGAAATATTGGGGTTGTAGTGGATAACCCAGTGAAAATGCCAACTGTGTGACAGTTTTGAAAAAGGCAAAATCCATGCCAGTGCCGTGACTCACAGTTGCTGATGAGAAAAAACTTGAAGAGGAGTTCTTTCCAAAGGCTTTGATGCTTTGATTATGCAGCCCACATGCAAATTGCTGACTTAATGCACTTCAGGCGATACACATGGTCGATCCTAACCACAGCTACAACAAAGATAGGGGCAGGTGCTCTAATTGTCAGAGCTTTGGGTGTTGATCCCACACTGTCATTCCCCTTGACTATCCTATATGGTAGCTCACAACTTGCATGCATTTAATTTGTCCGAATTCAGCTTTATGGGCTTGGCAATTTAACAACAAAACAATAAAAGGGGGCAGAAACAGAGCAGGCAACTGGGGGAAATAGCTTTGGCAATTGCATTGAACCCACAGAAAATGGCTACTAGCCTTCTTTCCTTCTTTCCAGTTTCATACAGGCACCAGGTTGGCCACTTTGAGAAACAGGATGTTAAATTAAATAGGGTTTTGGTCCTATTCTGCAAGCTTTTTCTGTTCTTCTGCACTCTCTTCTGTTTTTAGGTCCCTCTCTCCTCCCCCAACAAGCATTCAGAGATCTGTTATTTTTATAAATTTTTGCTGAATGCTACTCTTAAATGTTTAAGTGCTGCTATTTCAGTAATTTTAATGTATTGCTTATATTGAATTTTGTGTTTTTCGTATTATACTGTTTGACCTTTTTATAAAACCACTTTGGCTTTTTAAAACAGAAAACCTGAACATTACCCCACATGCCACTGCTGCAGTGGCATTTTACATGCCACACAAGAGACAATGAGCAGAACCCAAGTAAATGCTTTAAAGTATGCAGTGCACCAAATCAGTTTCTCTCATGAACTGCAAAGAGGAAACCAAAGTCTTTCATTTCCTTGATTATGTAAGACTCTGTTCCACTACTGTTATTATTCCTTATTATTCGTTATACAATAATTTGGCAATTACAGCTAAGGAGGTGGAATAGAAGCCATCTTCCTTTGAGCAAGTCTGGGCAGCTACAACTTGGCTCTACCACTAATGCTTCCCCTAATCTGAATTGCTTTTGTCTGGGTTTCCCCCCAGCCACTATTGTTTTCTTTCACTAACACACCTTACTCATCATTTTGCAGAAGTTCCTCTTCACCCAATGCACCTGCTATATGTTTGCTCAACCCATATTCACATGCTCATACATGGTAATTATATTTGGTGGTATTAGAGATTATTCCCTTGAAATGCAGGAAGCTGTAAGGATCCAAGGGTGTGACATTCTGATATCAATCAATACAGGTTAGTTTTTACATCTGGAAATGCCCAGACATGTCCTCTTTTGGGGGTCCTACATGCCCACCAGGGAGGGAGTTTACATTTTAAAGCAAATGTCTGGATTTTGGGATATGTGTGTGTGTGTGTGTGTGTGTGTGTGTGTGGCTCTGGGTCTGGATCCAGCATGGGTAGCCTCTTCAGAACAAAAAAATTACCAGTTGCTAGAATGTGCCCTGATCATTTACAGTTTGCAATGCCCCATTACATTTTTTTTCATACCTGCTACACTCCCTATGTTTGTAAAATGGGTGGTAAGTGAGATTGGCTGGAAATGGGGAAGAGTCAATATTTTGCAGGAAAATATTGGGTTTCGGTGAAAAAGAGCTGTATGTTTCCCTCAAAACCCATAGGCTATACTTGTGTACTTTGGGGGTTCTGAAGGACAAGAAATGGCAATGGAGGGCAAACAACAAGTTCAAGGGAGAAAGGGTAAGCAAAGTGGACAGCAAACATCTCTATTGCTACATCAGAAGTGGAGGACAAATGGCACTTAAAGTAATCAAAAGTTAGTCAAAGATTATTATTTTTTTTTAAAAAGACAAGTTAGGGGAACACACTAGAGAATTAATAAGAAGTAGAATAGAAACTGAAAAATAATTAAGAGTAAATAATATAGGGCCCGATTCAACTAACTGCAAGTTTAAGACGGCAGCTATTCATCAAATCACTTCTTTACTTTAGGCTGCAATCCTATACTCACTTACCTGGAAGAAAACCCCATTGACCTCAGTGTGGCTTACTTCTCAGTAAACATGTAAAGGATTGCACTTGTGTCCTTCTTGAAGATCCATCAGGTCTCACCTTGCCAGCATTCAATTGCTTCCTGACATTTTCCTAAATCATCTACCACTTTCAAAGGTCAGTCAAACTCTCTAAGGGCAGTCCATTCCTTGTTGGATACAATATAGCAGACTATACAATTTCTGAGAATGCACTTCCTCATTCTGCAGCTGATGTCTATTAAAACTGTTTACGTGGTCAGTGGTGTTTTCATATCCCTGTTTAGTCATGATTTAGCTCTATTTCATCTTTTATTTTGGCTTCAGTGCTGAAGTATCAGTGTATTTGCACCAATACTCTGCTGAGGTACAAGTATTCTCTCTCTCTCTCAATGTATTCTGAAGTCCATGTGACATTTCCAAAACTACATAGTAAAACTTTCATGGGCAACCTGAGTTTGGATGCTTCAAAGCACTAGGACTATAATCTCACTCTCTCTATATCCTTCATGTGAAATTGTGAACAGGCTGTCCTGCTGAATGCATGGGGGGGAAACAGCTGATTTTGTTTGGTACTTTTTGTCTGAAGAGTTTTGTTTCCTTGTGTACGCTGGACCTTGAGAGGGGAATGTACCTTCAGAAACGACCAGCGCCCTTCAAATTCTTATCTAAAGGAATCCCCCAGGAAACCTTGGAACTCTTACAAAAATTTGGGCTGTCTGTTATATATCAATTTTACAAGGACACTACTCTTTGCCTATTGTACCCTCCTGTAAATGACCAACCCCCTGTCCCCTCCCATGCTCCTTCATTGGCTTGCTTCGGTTTGTTCCATAGAGCTGTATGCAAAAGAAAAATATTAACTAAAGTGCTAGCTGCAGTTTAGCTGATGATTAGCCACTGAACGTCAAAATCAATGCCTGGCTATGTCAAGATGACACACTGTCCAGCAAACACTTGACCCAGGCTACAGTAGGTAGAATCAGCCAATAAAGGAACACCATTCTTTATTGAATGCTTAGTATTATGTTTCCTTAACCAGTGATTTCAGTATCCTCATAAGAACGTTTTTGTTATTAATGCAATATCAGTAATGCCTTTGTTGTAACTGCAGAGGTAACTTCTCTTAAAAATCTAACTGTGTTGGGTTTCATTGTACATTCATTTTCCCCCTCTCATTGGGAACCTATTCTCAAGTACCATGAATTGTGTCCCTTATTATTTGTTTAATTCACATTTAAAGCCAAATTTATCAAATTAGCCCTTTCCAAAACTATATGAAAACTGAAGCACAGTCATCCTTTGAAATTTGCATTTACCCAGATTTCTCTAACCAAAGAATGTTCACAAAATATTAGAGGGAAGTGTGCATAAAAATGAATATGTTAGTGAAGATCGTTGGGAAATAACTGGGAGATACCAATTAATCCGGAAGTCCCACATGTGTGGGAAACGACACAAGGAAAAATTGGTAAACTACCTGAATTCAAAAAATGAAGGGCTTAACTCACACTCTAGCCAAAAGAGTCCCCAGCAAAGTTTAAAGCTGAAATATATGCGGCATCTTCAAAGTGCAGGAAATATAGGTTGTTAGACCTTTAAATATCCTAGTATTAAGCACTCACAATGTGCTCTCCCTGCTTTCCCTCCTCTATCCCTCTCACAGTGAATAGACCACAAATTTAAGTAAGTTTAAATGCTTTACTTACCATAATCAGAGGTCTCACTCATGCATCATTTAATGGTACAGCAAAGTCAATAAAGGTAAAAACTATTGAGTACAAAAATACAAGAGTTAGTTTCAAACATGGAGTCTGGAGCTTGGGAGCTGCAGCCCCATGTGTCTGGTCAGCTATGGGGGGGGGCATTATTTGTTTTGTTCTGGCTCTTGATTTTATTATGTATTTTGTGTTTTTTATATTTTTTATAAAGAGGGAGAGAGAGAGAGAGAGAGAGAGAGAGAGAGAGAGAGAGAGAGAGGGAGTGGGGAAAAACTAGCCTTACTTCATCCTCCCCAAAGTTGAGGGTGTGTGACCTAGCTAAGCCTTCTCTAACAATTTACAGCTCTGTGGCCTCATTACTAACTAGCATAGACATGCATTGTAAGGTCTGACTGTAAAACCTCCCACAAAAATAACATCCAAAAATGCATTATGTTGAGAGAAATTGCTTGCAAAATGTGTTCATCAGGAGAAATTTGAACAAATATGCTGAAGAATTTTCATGAGGATTTTTAAAAAAGAAAATCTGCAAATTACTTCAGAAATGTGGTGAACTAAATCACGGAGCCTAGGGCTTGCTAATCAGAAGGTCGGCGGTTCGAATCCCCATGACAGGGTGAGCTCCCGTTGTTCAGTCCCAACTCCTGCCAACCTAGCAGTTTGAAAGCACATCAAAGTGAAAGTAGATAAATAGGTACCGCTCTGGCAGGAAGGTAAACGGCGTTTCTGTGCGCTGATCGGGTTTCGCCAGAAGCAGCTTAGTCATGCTGGCCACATGACCCAGAAAAACTGTCTGCAGACAAACGTCAGCTCCCTCGGCCAATAAAGCGAGATGAGCGCCGCAACCCCAGAGTCATTTGCGACTGGACTTAACTGTCAGTGGTCCTTTACCTTACCTTTACATTTAAAAGTGGAAAAATGAGGAAGGGAGAAAGCTGAAATTGTCAAATCCTATGTTTACTCAGAAGTCCATTGTCTACAGTGGGGCTTATTCCCACATAAATGTGCATAGGATAGAAATTTGAAAAGCTTTTTCAAAACCAGGAAGGTCTTAAAATGTGCTGGAAAGACTGGAGATTTGGTATGAGGTGGACCATCCTTGACAGGCAATTCCACAGAGTGTGGAGCCACTGCAGAGTCCCTACATCAAGCTACTCTTCTTAACTTGTTAGAAATCTTAAGAAAGGAGGATGCCCATGAAGATGGGCAGTCTCCTAAAATACGCTTACTGCAGGCTACTCAGAAGGAAGTCCCACTATAATCCATAGGAGTTATATACAGGTAAGTATGCATGGGCTGTAGATTTAAGGAGGTCTAGCAGATCAGAATAAATGTTAAATTCAGTTGTTTTCCGCACAGATTACATAGCTGCTTCTGCTTTTTTTATTTTTTTCACAACAGCACATGTAAGATCTTGCAAAGGATTTTAAAAACTCGGATTCCAGAAAAACCCACAAAGACAATTTATACAGCTAATCCCAAAACTTTCCATATCAGCAGACAGGTACATAGAATGGCTCACATTGCTTACTGTAGAAACACCACACCACAAGCCTTGCCCTTATGCTGTATTCCAGAGAGTTACACCCACGGCATTCTCCTTTTTCAGTAGGTGAAAAAATAAATACCTTTTGAATGTACCAAGACATGTGTTTTAGGGAGATGGGAATTACTAAAGGCCTACGGCTGATGTAATAAGGATGGGCAGAACATTGAGTTACTCTTCCTATTTTGTAAGCTAAACAGTACCCAAGACCTGAGCTGCTTGGAATGTCATACTGTTATGAAATCAATGCTTTAATAAAAAAAAAACAAGGAACAAAGTCTACCCTATGCATTATTCATTGACAGGGAAGAATATAACAACTTCCCAAGAATTTGCAACAAGCTATGCTGAAACTGTCAAAGGACCTTTCCAGACTATGTTTTTGTGCATTGAATATGAAGTTATAACTAATATTGGGGTGGAGGGTTGGCATCTAGATGTCATTTTTAAACGTTCAAATACTCAGTGCAATTTAAACTATAATTTCCCTCTACTGCTTGTTGAGCTTTTTTCCCTACAAACACACACACACACACAACATGTGATTTTTTTTTATTGACTTGCCTAAGATCCAGGACAAAGTGGATGTTAATTCCTGGACGTTAATTCCACCTTTGAAATCCCAGTATTGTCCGGGAAAATCCGGATGTATGGCAGCCCTACAAAAGCACCAGCGTCTGACTACATCTTAGTAGTACATCAGTCCTTCAAGAGCTAGTGTGGTGTAGTGGTTAATAATAATAATAATAATAATAATAATAATAATAATAATAATAATAATTTATTATTTGTACCCCGCCCATCTGGCTGGGTTTCCCCAGCCACTCTGGGCGGCTTCCAACAGAGATGAAAAATACACTAAAATGTCACATATTAAAAACTTCCCTGAACAGGGCTGCCTTCAGATGTCTTCTGAATGTCAGGTAGTTGTTTATCGCTTTGACATCTGATGGGAGGGCATTCCACAGGGCGGGCGCCACTACCGAGAAGGCCCTCTGCCTGGTTCCCTGTAACTTGGCCTCTCGCAGTGAGGGAACCGCCAGAAGGCCCTCAGAGCTGGACCTCAGTGTCCGGGCAGAACGATGGGGGAGGAGACGCTCCTTCAGATATACTGGACCGAGGCCATTTAGGGCTTTAAAGGTCAGCACCAACACTTTGAATTGTGCTCAGAAACGTACTGGGAGCCAATGTAGGTCTTTCAAGACCGGTGTTATATGGTCTCGGCGGCCGCTCCCAGTCACCAGTCTAGCTGCCGCATTCTGGATTAGTTGTAGTTTCCAGGTCACCTTCAAAGGTAGCCCCACGTAGAGCGCATTGCAGTAGTCCAAGCGGGAAATAACCAGAGCATGTACCACTCTGGCGAGACAGTCTGCAGGCAGATAGGGTCTCAGCCTACGTACCAGATGGAGCTGGTAAACAGCTGCCCTGGATACAGATTTGACCTGTGCCTCCATGGACAGCTGTGAGTCCAAAATGACTCCCAGGCTGCGCACCTGGTCCTTCAGGGGCACAGTTACCCCATTCAGGACCAGGGAATCCTCCACACCTGCCCGCCTCCTGTCCCCCAAAAACAGTACTTCTGTCTTGTCAGGATTCAACCTCAATCTGTTAGCCGCCATCCATCCTCCAACCGCTTCCAGACACTCACACAGGACCTTCACCGCCTTCACTGGTTCTGATTTAAAAGAGAGGTAGAGCTGGGTATCATCTGCATACTGATGAACACCCAGCCCAAACCTCCTGATGATCTCTCCCAGTGGCTGCATGTAAATGTTGAAAAGCATGGGGGAGAGGACAGAACCCTGGGGCACCCCACAAGTGAGAGCCTAGGGGTCTGAACTCTCATCCCCCACCACCACTTTCTGAACACAGCCCAGGAGGAAGGAGCGGAACCACTGTATGACAGTGCTCCCAGCTCCCAGCCCCTCAAGACGGTCCAGAAGGATGTCATGGTCGATGGTATCAAACGCCGCTGAGAGATCCAGCAGAACTAGGAAACAGCTCTCACCTTTGTCCCTAGCCCGCCGGAGATCATCAACCAGTGCGACCAAGGCAGTTTCAGTCCCATGATGAGGCCTGAATCCCGACTGGAAGGGATCCAAATGGTCCGCTTCTTCCAGGCGTGCCTGGAGTTGTTCAGCAACCACTCGCTCAATCACCTTGCCCAAGAATGGGAGGTTTGAGACTGGGCGATAATTGGCCATCGTGGCCGCATCTAAAGATGGTTTTTTTAAGAAGCGGTTTAATAACCGCCTCTTTCAGCGGGTCTGGGAATGCTCCCTCACGGAGGGAAGCATTCACCACCCCACGAAGCCCATCGCCCAGTCCTTCCCGGCTAGCTTTTATAAGCCAGGATGGGCAAGGATCCAGGAGACAGGTGGTTGGCTTCACTCGTCCAAGCAGCCTGTCCACATCCTCGGAGGTAACAGATTGAAATTGATCCCACACAACTTGACCAGACAGGACTCTAGCACTCTCCCGCCCCGGCCCTGCTCCCACGGTGGAGTCTACTTCTTCCCGAATCTGAGCGATTTTATCTGCAAAAAAATTTGCAAAATCATTGCAGGAGAACATGTGGCCCATACTGGGCCCCGATGTTACAGGTGGTTCCGCTAAATTGTGAACCACCTGAAAGAGTCTCCTGCTGCTGTTTTCTGCAGATGCAATAAAGGCGGTGAAGAAAGTCTTCTTCGCCGTCGCTATCGCCACTTGGTAGGCTCAACGTTGAGCTCTAACCTGTGTCCGGTCAGATTCGGAATGAGTTATCCGCCACCGACGCTCTAGCCGTCTCAACTATTGTTTCATTGCCCTCAGATCCGTGGAAAACCACGGGGCTCTCCAGGCTCCATGCAATCGGAGAGGGCGCTTCGGAGCCAAACAGTCAATAGCCCTGGTTAACTCCACATTCCAGCGGGCCACCAGGGAATCGGCTGAAAGGCCATCAACATGGGATAAAGCATCCCCTACCACACTCTGGAAACCATTTGGATCCATTAAGTGGCGGGGGCGGACCATCCGAATCGGTCCCACCTCCCTGCAGAGGGGATGGGTCGCAGAGAAGTCCAGTTGCACCAGGAAGTGGTCTGACCATGGCACTTCTTTCGTTTCACTTTTACTTAGTGTCAGATCACCAACATCCGTAGAGGTAAACACCAGGTCCAAGGCATGTCCGCGGCTATGGGTTGGGCCAGACTTATTCACGGACAGCTCCATGGAGGCCATGCTTTCCACGAAGTCCCGAGCGGCCCCTTGTAAGGTCATGTCGGCATGGATGTTAAAATCCCCTAGGACAACCAAGCTAGGTGTCTCCAGGAGAACATCCGCCACGACCTGAAGCAGCTCGGGCAGGGAATCTTTGGTGCAGCGAGGAGGTCGGTACACCAACAGGAATCCTGTACTGCCCCTATTGCCCAACTTCCAGAACATGCACTCAGAAAACTGGGTCTTCCCAATAGGACGCCTGGTGCAAACTAATGACTTCCTAAAAATCACTGCAACCCCCCCTCCCCGCCCACATGACCTGGGTTGCTGTGCGTAAGAGAAACCTGGTGGACAAGCAGCGGCAAGGACAGGCCCATCTGCTTCATCCAACCAAGTCTCTGTTACACATGCCAGGTCAAGTCCTCCATCCATGATCAAGTCATGGATGGCAGTGGCCTTATGAATCATTGACCTGGCATTGCACAGCAACACTTTCAGGTCATGTGGGTATCCCTTGCTGATTCCAGTATTCATCCGGTCAGGACCAGACCCGGAGGCAGGAATAGTCCTCAGACAACGACTAAACCTGCCTCCTCTGTAATGACATGGTCTGGTCTTAGCGTAACTCCTCCTCCTACCCGTGATCACCGAGATCGGTTGTCCCAGTGCATTCCCCCCTGTGAAACATATCCCAGCCATTTTGTGGGCTGGGGCCCATTCCCCGGCAGCCCTGACCCCTCCCCTTAAGAACAAAATAACCCCTTTTAAAAAAAACCACAAAAAACAACACAAATAAAACAGTACAAACAAAAAACAATAAAAATTACAAAAATTACAAAAACATAAAATCAAACAACAGCAGTGGACTTGTTAAGAGCAGTGGACTTGTAATCTGGTGAACTGGGTTCGCGTCTCCGCTCCTCCACATGCAGCTGCTGGGTGACCTTGGGCTCAGCGGCGTAGTGTGGGTTGTCAGTACCTGGGGCAAGGCAAGTAATTTGCGCCCCCTAACCCGTGGATTGCGCCCCCTAACCACACGCCTGGCACCCCCCCCCCACAGTGGGCGGCGACCCGGCGGCTCAGATCGGATTCGCACAGCCAGCACTGCAGTGAGACAGAGTGAGTGAGCCAGGTAGGGGCAGAGAGCTGCGAGTGCGAGCACGCCCCCCTCCAGATGTTGCGGCCGGTGCGGCCAGCCCCCCCTGCACCCCCACGCTACGCCACTGCTTGGGCTAGTCACACTTCTCTGAAGTCTCAGCCTCACTCACTCACAGAGTGTTTGTTGTGGGGGAGGAGGGAAAAGGAAATTGTTAGCTGCTTTGAGACCCCTTAGGGTAGTGATAAAGCAGGATATCAAATCCAAATCCAAACTCTTCAAGAGCAATGGCCCTGCCCCTTTCCATTGTGCAGTCACTTTGATTCTGATTTGATTTTAGGATGTATTTTAATTGATTGCTTGATTTTATGGTAATATGTTATATATTTGATGTTAGCCGCTCTGAGCCCGGTTTTGGCCAGGGAGGGTGTGGTATAAATAAAAATTATTATTATTATTATTATTATTATTATTATTATTATTATTATTAAACACCACTGATGTTGGATTGGTCTAGCCCAGGGGTAGGGAACCTCAGACAGGTCTAGGGGTCAAATTTGGTCCTCCATGTCTCTCTGTCTGGCCCTCCAAACCCCTTACCAGGCTGCAACCCTGCTCCACCCAAATGTTTTTGCCTAACTGTAATGTGTGCTTTTATTTTATAATGCCTCTTGCTTGTCTAGATGGAGGACAGAGAGGAATGTGTGAGAGTTGATCAAACAAAGCCTCCAGTACATTGACATTTGTTGCTCCCCTCACTTTTTCTCACTGGCTCTGATCAGCACTGGCATGATGTGGCCCTCAAAATCTAGCCCTTGGGCTGGAAAGGGTTCCTCACCCCTGAGCTAGTGTAAAGAAATATAAGCACTATCTGTATGTAAACAGCAGATGTTTCGCAAGATCAAATTCGAATTTCATTTGCAATGCGGAGTTCTAAGATGGGACCTGTATCCAACTTCTTAGGCAAAATCCTATTACAGACCACTGAATTTCACTCAAAGAGCTGAATTCCACAAAAGTTTATTATCACATATAATAAAACAGTATGAATGGCTCCACTGAGTTAAGGTTTACACAGTTTTATTCATACAAAAATATATTTGCAGCTTTGAACAAAATATGATTAAATTTTCTCTTCCATGGATATAATAAAAAGTAGAGATATTTCTAAAAAAAACTGCCGGTCACTGGGTTTATTGGTTCATGCTGAAGATGCTTGTTGTTTTCCATTGGTTTTCTGTTCTATTTTAGGACAATGTTCTTGGCAAAACCAGGAAATGCCACTTGCTTTAGAATGTACTTGAAAGCCTTGAACTGTGATAATAGCGTACTTTGTAATATATTGAGTTCTCGGTAAGCTTTGGGCAGAAAGCAATCTATGTAAAGACTGACAAACTATAGTACTGGTCATCTCACCATAACAGGTTGTAGTGCAGACACACAAATAATAACCAGAAATCCCTATAGAATAATAGAATACCTACACACTTTGCCAATGATTGTAACCTGGAAAGCAGAGTGTTCCGATGTACATTGCTAATACCTTTTGTGAAAACTGTTCTAGCGACAAAAGCTATTGCAGCATTTTCAAAAGACATTGCAGAGCCTGTCTGAATGAAAGCCACTTAATCTCCAACAATAAAAAGTACTGTTATTGTAATCTGCCCAGGAGATACATGCCTGCTGACCAGCATTAGGAGTTCCCAAACAAGACATTCAAGTTGGTGGCCGCCACTGTCTCCCGTAGGAACCAAGTTCCATCATTACCATTTTTTTTGCTCTATAAGACTGACTTTTTCCCTCCTAAAAAGTAAGGGGAAATGCGTGTGCGACTTATAGAGCGGATGCAGGCTGCGCAGCTATCCCAGAAGCCAGAACAACAAGAGGGATTGCTGCTTTCGCTGCGCAGCGATCCCTCTTGCTGTTCTGGCTTCTGAGATTCAGAATATATTTTTTCTCGTTTTCCTCCTCCCAAAACTAGGTGCATCTTATGGTCTGGTGCGTCTTATAGAGCGAAAAATACGGTAACTATGCACTCCGTGAAGAAGCACTTTCTTTTATCTGTCCTGAATCTCCCAACATTCAGCTTCATGGGATGTTCATGAGTTCTAGTGTTATGAGAGGGAGAAAAATGTTTCTTTAACCTCTTCCTCCTTGCTGTGCATATTCCACTTTTATAAGTAATGCAATCTAAGAGAGTACTAAGATTTAATACCCAGTGATGCAATAATACTCAACAGAGCCTAATACTCAGTGTTCAATGCTTCAGGCAAACTCATTCTTAGATAAAAAGGAAGACAAGTAAAGTGTTGTCAGTCTCAGCAGATGTTTCACTTCTGTGTTTGAGAAAGATATAGCAGCTGAAATTGGCCACTTGTTATAAGAATTAAATGATTTTTTTAAAATGTGATGCCAATATAAAGTAGTCTTTATGCAGACAAAACACTGCTATTCCTTTTCCCTGCTAAACTCTGTAATAAAGCTTAATATTTGCAAAATTCAACTACAAGGAAAAGATAAACAACCACACATTATCTTACTAAACTCAAATAGGAAGTGGAATGGGTCTACCAAACACCACTCTAATTAGCAGTGCCTATTTCCAGAATTTGAAACTAGTGTCTTCATTTGCATTGCATAAATGATTATACATTACTTGCATTAATAATCATACACTTCCTGAGACCCAAAACTTTTGTAGGATTATTTGATTAAGGGATATGTAAAATTCTGTCAACTACCTCAAAAGTTGTAGTGGTTATGAGTTTTTTACGGTCCAAAATCCAGGTGCCTTTTTGACATATTGGAGTAATTTACAAATTTAATCCAGTTACAGTAAAATCACAGAACCAATAGCTTCATAATTAAACCCTTTGCAGCCCCAACTGATATTAGCTGCCTATCAAATTTACTAAAGTCTGCATGCCTAAAATCGTAAGAGTTCTCAGATGGTCTCGCAGCGATACCATCTTCTAAGTATTCACTAACTGTCTATAGAAAAAATCCTACTAAATAAATTTTCTTTATGATTTATTTCTATTGTTTCTCTTTGGCAAAAGAAACGTAGGAAATTAGAAGTGAAATATTCATTGGATGTAGTCAGCATCCAATTTTAGTGGCTAAAATGTGACTAGTCACCCTCCAAATGTTGATGTACTCTAACTCCCATCAGCCCCAGCCAGCCTGGCCAATAATCAGAAATGATAGTGTAGTTCAGCAACATCTGAAGAATAATAGGCTGGCCACTCCTGAACTAGAGAATTAACCCTTTCCCTGTTATTGAGAATTAGAAGAAGACAAGTAAAATGATGTGAAGACCCCTGGGAGACACTTGGGATTTGCAAACCGAATGTCCCTAGATGTGTAGTTAGGGTATTTACATGCCTATCTAAAGCCTAAGCATCTGAAACTTACTGGCTGCGCCTAAAATTGTCACAGCAAATGAGCTGGGGGCAGGGAGATAACACCAGTTAATTTTTGGTTTAATAAGGTGTGATTTGGCAAACTCAAGAATTTTTATTTTAGGCAGCCTCTACTGTATGTTCAATAAGGCTCAAGGAGTAGGGAACTGTTCAGCAACTTTCCCTGGAACTGTGTCTCTCTCCCCAAGAAAGACAAGTCTCTACATGAGCTAAAACAGTCTTTACTGCTGAAGCAATCTATGTGCTGGGAAATAGAGGCAGATAAATCTCAGGACATCACAGAGTATTCTATACTGTGCTGCAAGTTTTCTTTTTTCTTTTGTTTGTTTGTTTGTTTGTTTGTTTGTTTGTTTTTATTAAAGATTTTCTTGATTTACAAAAGTGTGTGCAATGTCTCTCTCTCATATCCCCCCCCCCCCCGGTAACATTTTTACAAATCAGTTTCATTCATTGAGACATTAGGAAGAAAAGAGGGAAAGAGGTGGCGCAGGGAAAGATGGGTGGGGTGGGGTCAGGTGGCGATGTTTCTATTTTACTTACTATATGTAGGGTTTGGTGTCAGTGTTGCTTGTGCAGGCTCTTTGTTTTTCACTTGTGTTCCTTTGGTGGTGAGAGAGGTTGGGGTTGGCCTATGGTGTGGTTATTCATTTGTGGTTGGCTGTGGTGGTCTTTGTTTTCATGTGTGAGTGGGGTGGGTTTTGGGTCAGGTTAGCCATATTGATTTGTATGCTGTTGGTGGATTTTTGTCATTGTTTTGTTGGGCTGTGTATGTGATAAAGGGGAGCCATACCAGGGTGAAGGTGTCTTCTTCTATTTGTCCCCATGTCAGTTTCAGTTTATTGGTTAATTTTTCTAGTAGGGCTGTTTCCCATACTATTTGGTACCATTGGTCCATGCTTACTCCTGACAGGTCTCTCCAGTGTCTGGCTGTGATGCATCTAGGTCCTGGCAGTTTTCTAAAGTTCTTCCATAGCAAGAGGATGCCTTCTGTAGACAGAACTTCTGTTATTTTGAGGCATGTTTCAATCTGCATTTGCAGCAAAACCAAAAGCTCGTCTGCTTTCCCAAAACCAGTGTAGCCAATCTGCCATGAAGAATGAATGTGGCATAATGTGATCTTAAGACCAAAAGACTTTCCTGAAGCCAAAGGAAAGTCTGCCTAAACACCATTTCATTGGGCAACACACTCCCCTTTACACAAGTGATTTATGACAGTAGCTAGATAAAACACAGCTAATGTGTGCTCACAAGCCAAAGATGAATAAGCAACAGAGCACATAGCTTCTAAATAATCATTACTGGAAATGGTGGTGGGTTCATTCCTGAAGGACTAGCTCCTTCAATACAAACAATATATCCTTGTTAAGTTTTTTCATTTGGACCATTTTTTCCTTTTGAACTTCAATTTTTTTAAAAAATGGTACTGCTGGCATGATCCTTCTTAAATTTGGCTGCAACCAAGTTGTTGACAGCCCTGAGGCACCACCAGTTGAAGTGAAATAAAATACAGGCTGGCCATTCACCCAAAGAACTTGATTTAAATTTGTCTTCTGCCATGAACACTTACTGGAAATCCTGGGCCAATTTTCTTGCCATCAGCATCAGTGGCCTTTGTCAGGCTGAATGCGATATGGCTCCAAAGTATTTCAAACTCCAAAACACCCATTTAAATTCACACCATGATTGGTTAAGTCTCAAGCCATTGCTTCTGCTGCACACCTTGCTATGCTTGATCTAGAACCATTTTTTTCTGACATCTATTTGTTAATTGTGCTTGATCTAGGAAACATCTGTACAGCAAATTTGTCTTAGACACACACCTCAGCTGAAAGTCATTTCCTTTCTGGACTTGAAAGCCTGAAGCTGATGACCTATGCAAATAGTAAGAATGATTGATAATTGTGGAATTGCTCACAACCATATTATCTGTTTCTACCTCATTGTATTTTTAAAAAATTAGGTTTACTTTTAGCTATGATATTAAAGAACCCGACTTTTTCATTAACTCAACTAACAGGAAAAACTGTGGGGCCCATGTGACAGGTGTTGGGAGTGAACAATAAAGGCACTGTTTAAATAGAGCGGGTGAGAAAAAGTCAGGGAGTGGAAAAGGAGGATTTTAAAAAGAGAGAGAAAAGAGGGAAACATTTATGAGGTAAAGCGAGGCATTTTAAAATCAGAAGACAGAAACAGAGGTGCCATTTATGGAAAAGCACTTAAAGAAAAGCACAGCTCTAAGAGCACCCATGGCTAAGACAAATTCTTCCTTATAGCATAAACTGTAGCAGCTAGGGGAAATATGCCTTGTAATTCGCTGTGCCCAAGACAAGATGAGTGAAGTGAAATTTCCAAACTGAAAGGGTTTGTTGACAAGAGCAAGAGTAATTTCATGATTATGTCAACAATCACATTTTCTTTGGAAATTTCATGTCAGGAACCAGAGTCAGGAGTAGGTCAGCAATAAAAACATGCCATTAGTGAAGTTAACTCTTTATTCAAAGAAACCAAAACAGTGCAGGCCTAGTGATCACAGCTACTCTTCCCAGTAGGTTTTGCCCCACTGAGGCAGTTGCGAGGTCTGAAGGCAGCTGCCACTTTATAAGGCTCCTCCCCCAGTTCTTTCCCCAGTAGTCCAAGGCTCTGTCACCTTGTATCTTATTACTCTACCCTCTTCATATCTCTGTGTGTTCTGGGAGACCAGCAAGGAGGGGAGCTGGTCACAGCAGGAGGGGGAGACCCCCTGGATTCTTCAGCAGCCTGCCTCATCTCTGCCTCTTGGTCTGTCTCCTCTCCAGCCTCCTCTTCTACTTCTGAGCCTGAACTGCTCTCTGCCCCAGGCTCTTCCTACTCACTAACCCTGTTGCCTCTTCAGCTTTCAACACTTCCTCCTCCCAGTCTGCTTCCTCTTCTTCCTCTAACTACGCATTGTTGTCCTGCCACCAATCCCCTGGCTCTGACCCTTCTTACTAGGGGGTTCCCTTGGGGGTTTCCCAGCTGGTGCTTCCTACCCATCCAGCCACTTCATTCCGTCTTGTCTTCTGTAAAACCAATTACAAGGCATATTTTAAAAAACTAAAAATATTTTTTGCCCACTAAAATTATAGTTGTTGTTTTTCAAGAGCTGCTGCTATCCTGGGTTATAAGCTTAAAAAAAACACCCTAAAATTCAAAGGTTGTGCTATGGCTAGTAATGTTTTAGCACAGAAGAAAGGGTCTTCATGTTTTGTAGTGCAGATTTTGTTCAAATGCCAACAGTCTCGGTTAATGCCCATCTTCAGGAAGAGCACACCTATAACAGTTTATTTCTTCCATCCTCGAAACTTCCGGATGGGTAGGAACAACCAATTCCAATGTGGGCTGAGTCATAAAGGTCATGGGAAAGCCAATGTCAAGTGTTAAGGATATGGAAGTTTTATGCAATCCACAACCCAGCTATTTCGGAATACTCACAATGAAGTAAGTGGGCGCACCCTAATACCTTTTCCTCAGTGCGTAATGAAAGTTTTATATCTTGTGATGAAATGTGTTAATAATTGTGAAATACTGGAAGTTCAAATACACTAAGATAATCTACACAAAATAAAGCCCCAAACTCCACAAAAATACAAGAAACGTTGTGGTTTCTCTGTTCAATATTCTGTCAATTTAGTTTGGCTCACATCAACATTTACAATCACATGGGTGGACATATTTAGGCAATGTAGCCATTAAGGCAAAGTCACAAGTCTTTGAAACCCATTCTCTAAGTTGGTGGGTTTCATAGAATCATAGAATCATAGAGTTGGAAGAGACCACAAGGGCCATCGAGTCCAACCCCCTGCCAAGCAGGAAACACCATCAGAGCACTCCTGACATATGGTTGTCAAGCCTCTGCTTAAAGACCTCCAAAGAAGGAGACTCCACCACACTCCTTGGCAGCAAATTCCACTGTCGAACAGCTCTTACTGTCAGGAGGTTCTTCCTAATGTTTAGGTGGAATCTTCTTTCTTGTAGTTTGGAACCATTGCTCCGTGTCCGCTTCTCTGGAGCAGCAGAAAACAACCTTTCTCCCTCCTCTATGTGACATTATTTTATATATTTGAACATGGCTATCATATCACCCCTTAACCTCCTCTTCTCCAGGCTAAACATGCCCAGCTCCCTTAGCCGTTCTTCATAAGGCATCGTTTCCAGGCCTTTGACCATTTTGGTTGCCCTCCTCTGGACACGTTCCAGTTTGTCAGTGTCCTTCTTGAACTGTGGTGCCCAGAACTGGACACAGTACTCCAGGTGAGGTCTGACCAGAGCAGAATACAGTGGCACTATTACTTCCCTTGATCTAGATGCAATACTCCTATTGATGCAGCCCAGAATTGCATTGGCTTTTTTAGCTGCCGCGTCACACTGTTGGCTCATGTCAAGTTTGTGGTCAACCAAGACTCCTAGATCCTTTTCACATGTACTGCTCTCAAGCCAGGTGTCACCCATCTTGTATTTGAATCATGCAATTTAGGAACTATTAAGATTTTAACTGCAGTTAAAAATTCTACCACAAATCATAATGCTCCTGACACAGAAAGTATTTCCAATACCCTAGCGATTGATTAAATGAAAAGTCATACCCAATCACTGCACTAATCACAAAAACAGCTTCCTTCCAATATATCTTACCTTATCATAATTCCACCAAGGATAAATAAAATTAACTGTAGTTTTGGATCATTTTGTTGTTGTTGTTGTTTAGTCGTTTAGTTGTGTCCAACTCTTCGTGACCCCATGGACCAGAGCACGCCAGGCACTTCTGTCTTCCACTGCCTCCTGCAGTTTGGTCAAACTCATGCTGGTAGCTTTGAGAACACTTTGGATCATATCCACCACTTATTATTTTATTTATTTATAGAAATTTTTCTATGCCTTGATAAAATATCAAGGTAGTGTACACTGCTAAAACATCATTTTTTAATTTTAATTTAAAAAATCAATATAATTTCAAAATAAATATTTTTTATTGATTTTTAATCTCAATTAACAAAACATACCGACAAAGGGAAAACAGAGGTTAACAGTTGTTCAAGAAGAAAAGAAATATATCAGCTGGTGGTTTTGGTCTTCAACATTTCAATAAAGGCAATCAAAAATATTTGCTTTGTTAGGACAACATTCTTACTGACATTCTTTTCTTTCTTTTTTTACTAGGCAATTGTCCACTACATTGGTTGCTGCATGCAAGTGGAGAGGAATTCTGATCATCAAAATGTACATCAAATGTTTTGTTTTGCTACGTCTTGGTGGCAGGAAGAGATATAGGACAGCTGTCTATGGCAGAATGTGTTTGTTTCCAGGAATGTCTCCAGCTCCACCCCTCCACCAATTCAAGTTCTTCTTTTCACTTGACTCAAGTCTTTCTTCTTTCCCTTCCCTGCTTATGCCTGGAACACTTCCTAACACCCCTATGTGAAACTGCTTCTCGCTTACCTTAGGTGCGCAACCTGGGAGTCATTTTAGACTCGCAGCTGTCCATGGAGGCACAGGTCAATTCTGTGTCCAGAGCAGCTGTTTACCAGCTCCATCTGGTACTCAGGCTGAGAACCTATCTGCCCACGGACTGTCTCGCCAGAGTGGTGCATGCTTTAGTTGTCTCTCGCTTGGACTACTGCAATGTGCTCTTTGTGGGGCTACCTTTGAAAGTGTCCCAGAAACTACAACTAATCCAGAATGCAGCAGCTAGACTGGTGACTGGGGGCGGCTGCCGAGACCACATAACACCAGTCTTGAAAGACCTACATTGGCTCTCAGTACGTTTCCGAGCACAATTCAAAGTGTTGGTGCTCACCTTTAAAGCCCTAAATGGCTGAAGGAGCATCACCACCTCCATCGTTCTACCCAGACACTGAGGTCCAGCTCCAAGGGCCTTCTGGCGGTTCCCTCACTGCGAGAAGCCAAGTTACAGGGAACCAGGTAGAGGGCCTTCTTGGTAGTGACTCCTGCCCTGTGGAACACCCTCCCACCACATGTCAAAGAGAACAACTACCAGACTTTTAGAAGACATATGAAGGCAGCCCTGTTTAGGGAAGCTTTTAATGTTTGAGGTATTACTGCAATTTAATATTTTGTTGGAAGCCCAGCCAGATGGGCGGGGTATAAATAAATTATTATTATTATTATTATTATTATTATTATTATTATTAAAATCCTTCTGCAGAGCCTTTTCCAAGTCTTCAGCACAATTTTCATTGTGATGCCCTACTGAATCTAATGTGTGAATAACTCATCTGAATACATATTGTTTTCCTGTTTACCTTTGCCACCTTCTTGCTCACCTGTGTGAAACCAGAAACTCCTTGGGAAAAGGACCTGCCTTTTTGTCTGTTACTCCATAAACTGGCACATTGGTTGCACTAAAATAAAAAGCAAACGTCTCATCCAGATAAGGATCTGTGCAGGAAAGCATATTCCAGGCATGTTAGGTCCCTCTTGCTTCTGTAGTGAGTGAACAATCTCACTTACATCCACTTTATTCCTGACTGGCTAACCGCTAATGTAAGCCTAACACTCTAGCTAGAATTGTTTTTCAGTAGTTGTTGCATTACTTTATGGTTATCAGTACTGATTTCATCAGTCAATTTATTTCCTGGTGATATCATTTTGCAAGATCCTTCTGCGCTGTCTGCTTTGTACTTTAGTTCTTATGTAAACTGTGGATAAAGGCTGGTTTCTAAATGTGTCACAGAAAACCACCACCAAGAGTTTCTCACTTGCACACTATTAAGTATGCACAATGTTCTACATGCAATGCCAGTATTTATGAGGCGGTCCCTTACAATGAATGCAGACAAACATACAGACAAAAGAATAGTTCAAAGAAAATGAAAATATTTTCCCATGCTACTTGTCAGTTTCTGACTGAGGCTTCTATCTCATGCACATGGGAATAAGTCCCATTAGAAAAAGAAGAAGAGAACTGTTTTATACCAAGTCAGATCATTAGTTCATCCAGATCAGTATTTTCTACAGCAGTAGTCCCAGTTCCATTGGGTCCATGCAGCCATGAAACTCTTCACTGTTGCCCACAAGCAGGGGAAAGAAAGTTATGAATCAAAATGTGCAGATACCCTTCTAAGCAATGCCTATGAAATGAGTCATCCTGGCTGGTCATGCCTGTCAGTGTTTTTCCAGTGAGTGAAGTTAAATGGCTGATTGATAATTGATTTGTTTGGACACTGGGGGACAGGAATCCCTGGGGTCCTAAAGACTTTCCCCCCTCCATTTTAGTGCACTTGCCCTGCTTCTGTCTTATATTCTAGTAGTCCATGGAATCTCTGTAATTCCATCTTCCCCCCCTAGCAACCAAAATGCATCCTTCCTGTGGTGATTTTGTCTGGGATCAGGTACTGTGCTCCAAAGAAGTTGTTTTCAGCAAATACTACTACACAATAAAGTGTGGTGGGTGTTAAACAATCACCTCCTCAAATGGCAAATGCAAAAAGTAAAAACTTTGCAAAACAGCTTAGCCACATACTATAAATGTGTATTTCAGAAGTAAGTCTGTGTTTAATGGGGCATAAGGTAAAGGTAAAGGGACCCCTGACCATTAGGTCCAGTCGTGGCCGACTCTGGGGGTGCGGTGCTCATCTCGCTTTACTGGCCGAGGGAGCCGGCGTACAGCCAGCATGACTAAGCCGCTTCTGGTGAACCAGAGCAGCACACGGAAACGCTGTTTACCTTCCCGCCAGAGCAGTACCTATTTATCTACTTGCACTTTGACGTGCTTTCGAACTGCTAGGTTCGCAGGAGCAGAGACCAAGCAACGGGAGCTTACCCCGTCGCGGGGATTCAAACCACCGACCTTCTGATCGGCAAGTCCTAGGCTCTGTGGTTTAACCCACAGTGCCACCTGTGTCCCTTAATGGGGCATACTCCCAGGTAAATTGGTATAGGATGGGAGCCTAGGTCTTGCTTTAGGGATGACAATGGGGAAATATTGTTCTTGTGACTTTAACAGCTGTATCTCCACAATGAGGACCAGCAGGACACAGCTGACTTCCAAAGGTAAACATGAAGCTGTCTGTGATGGTGAGAAGCAGTAATGCCTGCAACTCTTTATAACTTTCTTTTATCCTTAAATGTGTGAGACCTCACATATTGGGATGAGAATGCTAATCTTTTACTTTCCACCCAGGGTGTACCTAGTAAAACATTTACAAAGTAAGTGTGGGGAAATCATTGACAGGACTGAGCCCATGCCTGGGGGAGGGGGGGCGGACTACCCACCAAACCTGAACTGTAGTCATTGAGGTTAAAGAGATGCATTTCATGATACATCGGATGAAGTGGTCTCTAGTCCATGGAAGCTTTTGCCATAATAAAACTGGTTAGCCCTTAAAAGTGCCACAAGACTCAGTTAGTTTTGCTGCTACAAACTAATATGATCACCCTCTGAAAAACGGAGGTAGAAAAAGCAAGCATGTTTTGTTCTTTGAGAAAATATGCTTACCTCCAAATGTTAAGTGAGAAAATATTACTCTAGATATGCTTGTTATTTTTATTATGACCTGTGGGAGGGGGACAAAAATAATTTGTGTGAGAGATTTTAGACCAAGAAACAAAACTGTGTTGGACTATAGATACTGTGATTTGAAGGCTCATTTTCTACCCATTATCTCTTAACACATTCAGGTTACCATCCAGACATGCTAAAGATATACTTACATGCTGTTCTAATTTGTATTTACGCAGAAGTGCTGAATTTGGAACAAGACCATCTGGGTTCAAATCTGTGCCATCTATGAAGCTCACTGGGTAGCCTTGGAAAATATGCCATCACAGAGTCCTGAGGCTAAAATAAGCCAACCTCAAAGCTCCCCCAAAGGGTACAAATAACTAAATTTATGGGACTTGCTAACATGTTAAGTGTGAATAGGATTGTAGCCTTCTGTTGCTTCAGCACTGACTCAACTGCCAAAGCACGCTTGGGCTGCCAATCTTTCTAGGGACACTTGGGAAGCTGTGTGTGGACCTGAGAGTTTTCTGCCACAACTGTACTGCCACCCAGTCTAGGGGGGTGACACTGACTGACAGCTTCCCCCTCCTTCATCCCAGTGTTGAAATTTTAGAAGTCACCAAGGAGGAGGTTGGGGACAAAACTGGGGACCAGTTGTTTCTGCCTGTCATTGGTTCTAGCTCAACCTCCTGCTGGCACCCCTGGCTTCTATCCCACCAGTCATGAGCGTAGCCAAGGGAGGGGGCAGGGGGGCAGTTGCCCCCCTGAAATGGGTAAATCAATAAAAATACTTAACTAACTGAGATTCTGCCCCCCTTAACATAAATCCTGACTACACCCATGGCACCAGTCTCAATAATGAGCACCAGCCACCATTGAATTTGTAAGAGATGCTGGGGAAGCAGAATCTTTGGGTATCAGTTGCACTGATGCAACATGCCTGTCACCCACCCTCTAGAGACAGAGGATGAGCGAGCAGCCATAGGTGATTGGACTCTCTCTTTGGGAAGCTGAACCAGGGCAAAGTCAATCCACTCATGCTTAGAGGAAGGCAATCCCACCCACCATTCTTATTTGGCAGCCAGCATAGTGCAGTGGTTAGCAATGGACTCTGATCTGGGTGACCAGCATTAGCTCACTGGGTGACCTTAAACTGGCCACGGCCTCCCAGCCTCACCTACCGTACCTCACAGGGTTGTGGGGAGGATAAAGTGAGGAAGGGAGAACCATGTACACTGCCCTGAGCTCCTTGAGAGGAAAGGGGGAAAGAAAGGGAGGGAGATAGATAGCCCTCTGTCATTTGGTGGTGGGGCAAGGACTGGGGTGCAGCATGGAGGCCCCCACCAAAATGCACTGCTGCCAAGGGAACCAGGCCTGCCCACTACTTTTTGTGTTTTAATCTTGTATTTTTATCTGTGAATAAAGGATGTTACACAAATTTATTTTATTTTATTTTCTTCATCATCATTATTCCTTTTCCAAGCATACAGATGAGCTTCAGCTCCAGAGTGATCATTTTATCTGAGATAACGAACGTGCCTACTCTTTTGAACTTTTAAATCCACTTTTTTCTTTTTTTTTTAAACCAGTGCTGAGCCTTCCTTCAGCCCTCGGAGGGCGGGAATATGAGAGTGAAAGAGACAGACAGACGACAGACAGACACACACACACACACACACACACACACACACACACACACACACACACACTTGACGTAGGCTCCCACCCAGGTCAACGTAAGAGCAAGCAAGCACCTCGCTTAACTGCCGAGGAGCGCAGCTCGCCCCGCCCAGGCGGTGGCAGCAGCTAGCTCTGACCATTCCACGAGCTGGCACCGCGCAGGGCGGGCGCTCGGCTCCTAAATAGCTTTTCTCAGGGCGGGCCGGGGCCACTCCGTGCTGAGAGAGCGGGCTGCCGAGCGCGGGCTGGGAGAAGCTGAGAAAGAGACGGCTGTTGCCGCACGCGGCGTGGCGACCACGGCGCCCTCCCTCCGCTGCTGCTGCTGCTGCCACTGCCACCGAACGCGCCGGGACACGGAGTCCGCGCGCCACATGGGACACAGGCGGGCTGAATGAGGCTTCCCCGCTGCCTCCGTCTCTGAGGCGGGAGAACGGAGCCGCCGCCGCCACCGGCCAACCGGTAACGGCTCCGCATGCGCCGCTGGTGGAGAGGAGGTGGGGGAGCAGAAGGGCACCAAATTCAAACAGCGAAAGAGACGCGGGCAGAGAAAGGAGGATCGTCGGAAGAACGGATGGTTCGGTGGGGGGAAGCGACGAGGAGGAGGAGGAGACGGTGGGAGGAGAGCAGCCTGAAGTGAGAGGCAAATAAAAGAGGGGCTTCGGGGAGGAGGAAGGGGTGGGGAGCAGAGGCAGGCGGGCGGGCTAAGGCAAGGCAGCGCGCGAGAGTCCCTCGCATTCTCTCCAGAGGGAGCTCAGGTCTGCTCTCCGCTTCCCTCGCCAGGCACATCCCGGCGGCCGCCTCTCCTTTTCGCTGTCGCTGAGCGTCCCCCACTGGGCGCCGCCATGGTCGACAGGGGTCCCCTGCTCACGTCCGCGATCATCTTCTACCTGTCCATCGGAGCAGCGATTTTCGAAGTCTTGGAGCAGCCTTACTGGAAGCAAGCGACGCAGAGCTACAAGGACAAGAAAACGCAACTCCTCAAGGATTTCCCCTGCCTGGGCCAGGAAGGGCTGGACAAGATCCTGCAGGTGAGTTTGGGAGCGGGGAAAAAAACGCTGCTCTTCAGAAAGAAATCCGATGGAGAAGTCGCTGGGCTGGGCTGGAGTGTGGCGGCTTGTCCACGTTGGAGGCTTCCAAAGCGGAGGACTTCAAAGAGTACTGTATTACAGGTATAAGCCTAAGCAAATGGCACCTGAGGACATGAGCGCACACCTCCCGCACACGAAATAAAAAGGGGAAATACCACCCACCCATACACACACACAGAGAGAGAGAGAGTCCCCCCCCCCTTATACGGGGGCATCATTGTGGTCCTCCTGGGGGAAGGAGCCAACCCTTTGAATGAAAGCATGGGTTATTGTTTAGCTCTGTCGGTGCGTTTCAAACCCTGCACCTCCTCCCTCCCTAAATTGCACAAGCCTAACAATGCATGAACAAAATTCAAAGTACAGTAGATGAGCACCAGGAGCGATCCGAGGTTGGGAGTATGTGTTTGCAGAACAAATCGTTCTTTGAAGGGGGGGGGGACACACATTAAATGTGGCATTCAACGCGAAGCTCACTTGTAACAGCAGTCGTTTTATTTCATTCTCCCCACCCTTTCGGAGCCCTCTCATTGTACCCTCTCGACATACAAAGGCGTTTATCTTTTAAGCAGCGTTTAAGAACTGGACTTTCCCCAGAGTGCTCAGACTCAATTGGTTTGTCACACTCTTTCCCCTCTGTAAACTCCTCCTCAGTCATACGTTGCCGGTGGCTGTTATTGTGACTTTACTAAGGGGCAGGCCCAGCACAGTTTTGTACTGTTTTATGTCAGCAGCAGGTGCTTAGTTTCTCGTTTCCTCTTTTTCAAATGTTGTGCAGATGTTATCAGTACAACTTTTAAGCCTGTGAGCAGTTGAAAAGCGTGGAAGAGATTATAAAAAGAAAGGGAGTGCAAACAGGGAGAGAGGGGAAAACTTTGTGATGTGTCCTTGAAACATTGTGCAGTTTTAAGTTTTCTTTCAATATTTGAATGGCAAGGCTTGTACAGTAATAAGCAAAACACCTGTTTCATGCTTTGCATCTGGATAACTGAGCTGTGTGCAGGTGCATGAATTTTCTCCTCTTGAAAGTTCAAAGGTGAACATCTGTTTAAATTAATTCACTGGGAAATATTCCTTCCTGCAACTTCTAGCTTCTCTAGAATGTTTTCTCATTATCAGCTCAGTATGGATACTCTGGTAGATCTGAATGTGAATAGAAAGATTCCAGTCCTCAAAGAGCTCAACTTGCAGGAGCCCCATTGATTGAGCCACATGAGATCCGGAAACAAAGGATGATGCTGAATAGTTCCTGCCCTTGATCCTTTTCTTTGTTTGCCTGCCTCTTCTTATATGCTTCATAAGCTCCATTATGTGGAAAGTTTGCCTGGCACTTTTGTTAAGCTCTGGCTTGCACAGAGTGTGAGGCTAGACAGTAAAATAAAGAACTGCAGGATTCTTGTTGCAGCTGCATAAAATATCATTTAGGTTGAATCCTCACTGAACTTCTAGTAGTATATAGCAGTGGACATGTTACTGATTCTGGAACAGAGTCTTGCAGCACCTTTGAAGGCTACTCTTTATTGCAGCATAAGCTTTTGAAGACCAGCTTTTGTCTGTCCTATGCATGAAACATTGTCAGTTTTGCAAGCTCCTGTAACTGTAAACTCCTCAGGGCAGGGACCTGACCCTTTTTGTACCCTGTAAAGCACCATGTGCATTGATGATGTTATAATAACTGGCATATATGCATGTATTACATATACAGCTATAGCTGGAAAATTATAAAAGAGGGAGGCCAAAATGTCATGAAATACAGGAAGGTACAGGCATTCTGTGGTGTGTGTGTGTATTTTTAGAAAAGCTTGTTCTTCTGGCGTATTCATAGCACTTTCATCTGCTGCTGAAGTTGAAAAGGGCAACGGAAATGCTCAAGGGCCTGGAGACATTTGTCCTATGTGGAAAGGTTGCAACATCTGACGAAATGGTACAGAAGGGGGCAAATGATAGAGGTATATAATGGTGTGAAGACAGAGAAGTATTTCTAGCCTTCCTCCTAATACCCAGGGTTATCTGATGATGCTGATTGGTAGGAAATTCACCAGGGCTCTTCTTTATGCTCTTAGTGTTTGTGGGTGGAATTAAACGTGCACTATTACAAACGTTCCATCTACACAAGCAGAAGGTTTGCCAGATGGAATGATTCCACCCCCCTGCACTGTTCTGAAGGTTCTTCTGACACACACAAACCCAAGCCAATTGTGGGGAGGTGAAAAGCCTGTGTGCAGGGCTTCCACTGAAAGGGTCATTGGTATATATCTTATTCCTCCTGTGCTTCATCACTTTGAAGTTAATATAACTAGAGAGGGTTATGCAATAAGGGTCAATCAATTTATACAGCCCGGGCTGCATGACTAGAGTATTCCATGGTCTGTCTATCTGTTTTCACTTGTTTGGGGGGATACATGGAATGGATCCAATTTTCCAATTTGAAAAAAGGAAGGATGGGCTTACAATTAATTTACTCATTGTTATCATATAGCATTGCTTTTATTGACGTCAAAATGAAAATATTCTGACCACTGGATGCACTGGGATAACATTCCGTAATGTGAACTGGGGTAGTCATGGCTGATGGTTATCGCAGAAAACCTCTCTTTTAGTGTGAGGGTGAGCTAAGTAACCTTTTGGTTTAAATTCTTTTGTGCTGTCACTACTGATTTTCAGGTTTCTGTAACTTTATATCTCTGTTGGCCCCTTGGTGACCGATGTGACTGTCATCTAAGGCAGTGGATCATAAACTTGGTGTTTGCTTGTTCTTTGTGGACTTGTATTTTCTTGCCCCACACCCACGACATGGGGGGGATGCTTGACAGACTTCACATTATAAAAACTCAACTACTGCACAGCTCAGTCAAAGTTATTTGTGTGCACATGGAAGAATGATGCATGCAGCTGGTGGTTTCTTCAAAGTTTTCAGAGGGACTAGTTGCTTGGCTTTAGAGGAAAATCAATCAAGTTTATTTAAAAAAACAACAACAAACTGAAAAGTACCTCTTCAGCAAGGGATGGAAATTCAAGAAAACCTGTTGCATTTACCTCCCTTTTCACTGTTTCAGATTTCAGGTTTGGTTACACTGTTAGTCGTGTGTGTTGCACAACATTACAAATGGGTTTTGTGTAGTTGTTGAGCTAAATAATCTCTCAGCATTTTGCCTGAGGGGTCACTGTCACCAAATTTTATAACACAGTAAAGCTATGATCATTAGCCTTCCATGTATATGATGTTGCACACAGAATATGCTTCTTGATCTTGCACAATCATTGCTACATGTTCCTATAAGTAAAAGTTTCGGAGGCTTCCTGTTCAAGGGGCTAGAACTTCCTCTTTCTTTTTCAAAGTTCTTCTTCAGCAGAATTCAGAAATGCTGCTGGTACATCTATCTCCTTCCCCTTTTGCTCATGTTGTGCCCATGCTTGAATCCCTTCATTAATTTCCACTTGCCTTTGGTTTTCCCCAACCGTACTCTGTCCTGTATGTACTGTTATCTGTTTCTCTCCACTCTATTACAGTAAAGTCTCATGTCAGGTTTCTATTTCTTGTATCCTGTTTTTAGTTAGGGCTCTTCATGGTTTAATTTGAAATTGTGCAAAGTTACTAAATGTTCATAGGCTGCAATCTTACATGCATTTAGTTGGGAGTAAGCTGACATCTAAGTAAACATGAATAGGGTCTGGCTATGTATGTGTGTTCTTCATTGCTGAGGATGCAACTGAGATAAAATACCCAGTTTAGGGGGATATTTGTCACTTCTCTTATGACCTGACTCTACCTCTTCTGCTGACATTGCAGCATCCATCATGCTGCTATGCTGCACAAAGTGCTACTCCATGGGCCAGGATGGAAGTAGTGAGAAGTGTGGATTACTGCTGACCCGTGAATGTGCAGCACTGGCTCTATCACTGAGCACAGTGAAGCAGCCAACTCTGAAACTGGCAGCATGGTGTTGGAGGGCAGAGCCCTGCACACTAAGCTAGCCTCTCAGGTGTAAATCCATCACCAACACTGAAGCAAAATTCAAATGCCAGTCCAGCCAGCTTCTGTACATGGAATAGGGAGTGCCATCTCTTCCTTTGCCTTAGGCAGAAGCTTGAACCAGCTCTGGGATTATGATTTAGAACACACATAGGCCTAATTCAGTCTTAATGGTCTTCACTTATGAATAAACCACAGTGAACATTGTGCTTACTTCCCCTTTTCACCCATCAGGAGATCAGTTTTATACTAACCACAGTTCTCTGTTATGTCCTGACTAAAGTTTTACATTTGTTAGAACAAACAAGGATCTGCAATCATGATTTAATTCTGGCTTATTTTCACTAAACAAACAATCCACAGTTCCATGAATTCAGACATAATGAGGAACTGTGGTTTGTTTAAAAAAAAAGCAAGCAAAAGTTTTTCTCCAGCTCAGAGGCACACCCAGAAAGGGAGAAGAGGGGGTAAAGGTGCAAACTGGATACACATTCACATAGTGGGAAGCCATAGCTTCTATTACGTCTGATATTTACCCCTGTATCAGGGACTGGCTGGATGCAGAGGATTGGTGGGAAGTTGTAAGAATGGGTGATTCAAATCATGTATATGGTAGCGCACATAAATTCATTGCATTGTACTATAGTATCTGAACCTTCTGTTCCCATTGGGTTCACTGAGGGTTGCTCTGAAGTAACTTTGCTGAGAATTTTTTTAAAAGCTCATATGTTGTTACAGGGAAGGACAAGTCTATACTAACTGGTGATGTGTGAACTGCTATTTCAAAGCTTAGCTACCCTCCCCCTTAACTGCTTAGAGGTTTTATTACAATCAAGCAATATATGCTCAGCACTAAATACATGCAGCAGAAATTTAACAAAATAATTTGTTACATTTCACATCAGTACTTCAATCACAAAATCTACCTCTTTGCATTTCATGTCCTTTTGCTTGCAACTCCCCTCGTTCCTCTACTCGCACATATTCCAGCTGATTATAGTGGTTCATATGCCTGAGGAGGTAGATTTAATCCTGAAGATTTGAGAGAAGACCTGTGTATTTTGGCAATATACTCTGCAGCCTTTGTAGATATTCCCTCTGAAACAGTTGAAAACTCTCAGCCTCTGATTCCTCATGTATTGACATGACTTTGACTTGTGAAACTGAAGTGAGAGGCTGCCATAAAAATTATGATTGTAAAAAATCGTTATAAATGCAAAATGGCTTAATTGGGTGTGTTAAATCTTGATGGAGCTCATCAGCTTGGAACTCAGATACAGATCCTGCATTTAATTTTGTTTGCTTGCCATTTTTTTTACTTTGTTGTTCAAGGATGCATTGGAGAGGTCCCTGCTACCCTATTGTCCCTATTGTGTAAAATTGTTTAGCCAAGCATCATAGCATGTGTCCAATAGGAGTTATACTTCCAAACATCAAAAAATAAGTAGCCAGGAACTGTTTACACACTTTGGTGAGTGAACAGCTGAGACACTTGTGAATTTTTATTTCCTGGATAATTATTAAGAACTTGGGAAAGTGGAATTGGCTGAGAGCAGGTTTTCTTCCTTCCTGGCATAACTGCCAAACTAGTATTAATAACTAAATAGGACAAGACCCTATTTCCAAAAAAATGGAAGCAAAGTTCTTTCTTCCCTGGAGTAAAAACAGTTACAGGAAGTTGAGGATGCACCCCAATGCCTTCCTGTGTAGACGTTTGACATTGCTGGAAAATTTTGGGTTCCATATTTCCAGACACAGATCCTTGAAGTGCAACTAAAGCACATCACCCTACTCATGTTATGAACAACCACTGAGTCACAGAAACATGAGTAGGTTGTTGCATCATTTCCTTGGTTCTGTGTCTTGCGCAAATTAGAAATTGTGCACCTCTTGTCTTTCTCTTTCATCCCCCTCCCCTCCGCCTCTCTCTCTATAGCGTTTGTCACGTACCAATTTATTTTTCAACAAGAACTTGATTACATGTTATATTGCTATGTCAATTAAACAGATGTTAACATCTGCATTGTTGCTGATGGAGGAAGAAGAGAGGAGCAGGCACACCACACTCCCAATAACAGTATTTAACCTGTGGCCTTCAAGATATTGTTAGACTACAGCTCCCATCAGTCCCAGTTTGCATGGCCAATGGTCAAGAATGATGGAAGTTGTAATCCAACAACATTTGGAGGGCCAAAGTGTCCCAGCTCCTGCCATACTTGCTTTGAGGAAGGAATGTTTCCACCTTCATTTATAGCAAGAAGCTGTAGAATGGCTTTCTTTTCTCCACATCTCAATAAGCATTTATATTGTTGTTGAGCAAATGAGATTTTTTTCCCTCAGCAAGTGAGCCATTGCAATTTGGAGTGCTATCAAAATTATTATAATTATTAAAATGCATATACTGCCATTCATCCAAGGATCACAGGGCAGTTTGCAGTATTCTATGTAGCTCAGCAAAGGCCATGGGCATCTTATTTCCTAAATGCATATGCCATTTAGGACTGGAACATCCAAGATCCTGCCTACAAGGAGGGGTGTAAGGGCTGAAGTACAGATGAATACAGAATTTGCTGTGAAACTAATTTGCTATTCCTTGGAGTGCGACTGCTTCCCCTATCATACATGGGAGCACAAGTCATCCAGCTTTTTTAAAAAAGAGTGGAGGTCAGCAAGATGACTCCTGGCATCTTTTGTATTATTGATTATATAATGAAAACTTGTCTTTGAATTAAGAGTTACAGGACTTATCTCTAAAAGGATGGAGTAGTAGCATGACTTCATTGTCTGGATAAGCTCTGTCTCTCAACCCCATGATTAGTATAAGCCCCCTTTCACGCATGATGTGTAGATATATTCAGTGGAAAGCCTACATATGTAGAGGTCTGTAGGGCTAGCCATATTACATTTTACATTCCTACTATTTCGATACCCTCATTCCAACTTCTGTCTGACATACACTAAAGCAGATTGGCCAAGAGCTGAGCCAGTTATATTTCAGACAGTGAAATAAGGACAATGGCTATCATGACCTTTCAAGATACATACCATTGATTGTCCCAGTTGAATAAGGGGTGGGGGTGGGAAGAAGCAGCTGCAGAAAGCCTAGATAAACCTAAATGTGAACAACAAGTTTGTGGCTTCTTACAAAGAACAGGATGCTATCTTCGCCAGAGCGGTCTCTTACCCCACCCTTGATTTGCTTCTGGGTACTTTAAAAAAGACATAAGGAAGAAAAGGAAGAAGAAGAAGCACAACATCTATATCCAAGTAAATGTGTAAGTATCTTGTACACTCTTGGTGGAATTGAAGCAACATTAACTCCTCCTGAAACTTGGAAATAACTACTGAGATATCTTCAGCTCTAGGACAACGCCTGAGAGAACCACTATTTCTGCCATTTGCACTATGCAATCCATTATTTACTTAATTCATTCACCTGAAATCTGCTTTAATCTGGTCCCAGGTTGTTCAGTAATAATGCCTTGGTATTAGTTAGGTATTAGTAACAACACACTGAAGATAGTCCAGTACCGAACAGGCAGCCAGAGCAGTTTCCTCAATATAATGTAATATGTGCATATCCAAGTACTGCATTTAACAACTTCACTGCAGTATCCTGCAGCAGCAGCAGCAGCTTCCAGACCAGTCTGAAGGGAAGCCCCCAAGAGAGCACTGTGCAGTTGTGAGGATACCAATGCATGGATCATGGTGGCCAAGCTAGCCCTGTTCAGGAAAGGACACACTTGGTATACCAGCCTAAGCTGATGGTAGGTGCTCCTTGCCAAAGAGGACAAAGATTGATGCAAGAGGACCTGAAAGCTATGTAGCCATTCCTTCAGAGGGAATGCAGCCTCATCCAGAACTAGCAAGCTCATGAACTCCTGGACTTAGCTATTTTGTCAAAACTTCCAGAGAGACTTTGACACATAGTTACAATTTTACTTAATCCCACCCCCCCAAAAAAAATGTATCAGTGGCAGACTTGGGCTTTCAAATTTCAGTGGCATCCTGTGCAACGCCAACATTTGATGCGCACCCCACCCCACCCCACCCCCGCCTCTCAACATACGTTCTATAAGTCACTGTTGCGGCGCCCTCTCGGCTCTACCCCCAGTGTGGGCAAACTGTTCGTGCTCCCCTAAATCCACCTCTGAATATATGCAGCAGAGTTACATATTTCCTCCAATTGAGATGTACAGCTAAGGTCAATCATGTAATAGTAGTAGTAACATGAAATGTTTAGGGAGTAGCCAAGCTTCCATTTTACAGACATTTTAAGAATGCATATCCAGACCTCCTCCAGTATGGACAGCTGCTTACTTGGACAGAAGTCCCAACAGCTGCTCTCCTTTTTCTGGCCCACACATCATTGAGTCGATCCAGTTTCAGGCTTTATGATGCAACAGCGCTTGCAGCTGCACTTGTTTCAAAAGAAGGGTGTTACATTTTCAGTGGTTTCTGAAAATGCAAAATTGGCTAAAAGAAAGAAGTTAGAGACAGCCGTTTCCTGCACTGTTGAGGTGGGGAGGGGTAATATTTATTTATTTTTGTACTAAGCAGATGTAAAAGCTACAGAAACTGAGGACAGGGAGAAAAGAGAGCAATTAGTAGAAATTTGTTGCTTCCAGCAAAATGCGTCCTCCCGGCCATATTTTTCAAGGGCACGTTTGCCTTTCTTAGCTGCCTGCATCTAATGTGGATCTTAGTAAGAGCAGATCGTGTTAGTTCTTTGAATGGCTTATCAGCACATGCAGCTAGGCCTGTCATATGAAGCCCAACCACAAAGCAGCAACAATTTGTGTGAAACCTGAAGTTCTGAGTTCAGAAGTACATCCTGCAGGCACAACCCGGTGCTAAAAGCAAGACTGTTCAATACTGCACTCCACCATGGGGTTAGTGGTATGCTACTAACTAGAGGATGTGATTGCATTAAGGTACAGTATCACAGTGGCACAGTCCTTGTGCATATGCAGTCTTTGTGTTTATATTAATGTAAAGAAATTGCAAAGCTCACTTGTCACTGTAAGGCTTGGTTCTAATAGTACACTGAAACACTTTCTAGGGCTTTCTGTACAGTGGTACCTTGGTTCTCAAGCTTAATCCATTCCGGAAGTCCATTCCAAAACCAAAGCGTTCCAAAACCAAGGTGCGCTTTCCCATAGAAAGTAATGCAAAACAGATTAATCTGTTCCAGACTTTTAAAAACAACCCCTAAAACAGCAGTTTAAGACGAATTTTACTATCCAAAGAGAACATTGATCCATAAAATGAAAGCAGTACTGTACTATAAAATAAATAAGACAGTATTGTAGTATTGTGCTTTCATGAGCTTTTCATGTGTATCTGAAGAAGTGTGCATGCATATGAAAGCTCATACCAACAACAAACTTAGTTGGTCTCTAAGGTGCTACTGGAAGGAATTTACATATTATGACATTTGACTAGCCTGTTTGTGTCTTTGAAAGAACGATAACAGCATTTCAAAAAGTTTCTGTAGCAATCATATCGAGACTTGTAGCTGGTTACATGTTACCTTTTCTGAAGAACCACAGACGGAAACCCCCCTTTCCTTTTTCTTGCCTTCCGTGGTTATTTTGTTACTAGAACCCATGACAGCACAGGAAGTAGGTTTATTTTACACAGAGCCAGACCTTAAATAGCATTCTTTGCAAATCCCCCCCCCAAATATTGAAATTCAAAGAAATTAAGAAAATGGCAGTTAGAACTCAAACTACATCCTTGAAATAGTATATCCTCTTTCCAGACAGAACAGAGTAAAACCTCCTGACAAATAACAGAATGCCGCAGCGAGACTCCTTACGGGGTCTTCGTTGCGAGATCACATTCATCAGGTGCTATACCAGCTGCACTGGCTCCCGGTGGAGTACAGGATCAGGTTTAAGGTGCTGGTTTTAACCTTTAAAGCCCTATACGGCCTAGGACCCTCGTACCTACGAGACCGCCTCTCCTGGTATGCCCCACAGAGAAACTTACGGTCTTCAAATAAAAACATCTTGAAGGTCCCAGGCCACAGAGAAGTTAGGTTGGCCTCAACTAGAGCCAGGGCTTTTTTGGCTGTGGCTCCGACCTGGTGGAACACTCTGTCACAAGAGACTAGGGCCCTGCGGGACTTGACAAGACAGAGCTGTTCCACCAGGCCTTTGGCCAGGGCACAGCCTGACTCTCTCCCTTGGCAATCTTCGCGGAGCTCTGGCCCAATGGTGGCCAGTGGCTTGAATTTAATTAATTTTATAATGAATGATTTTAGAGTGTTGTTTGTGCTGTACATTTGTACTGTTTTATTGTTGTTAGTCGCCCTGAGCCCGGCTTCGGCTGGGGAGGGTGGGATATAAATAAAATTTATTATTAGTAATAATAATAATAATAAGAAGAAGAAGAAGAAGTTAAGCTTTTGAAAAATGTAAGTTCCTGAATATGGAACTTACATATGGAATATGCTGGCATTTTCAGGCTCTTGTGCCATTAAAGTGAAGGTATGCAAGGAGGCATCTCTCTCTACCTCCTTCAGCAGCCTTAAAACAGAACCTCACTTTTTCTACTTGGGTACACAGATCCATGTATGAAACAAACACATACGTGATCCAGCAAGTTTGAAGACCAGCTGTGCAGAATTGGGTGTGCTTCTTGCTACCACCCGCAACCACAAAATCCTCTGGAGCAGTGTTGGGAAAGAACTGGGATGATGCTACTGAGTTTTATTGTTTGTTTATAAAGTTTATTGTTTGTTTATAAAGTTTAATATCCCACTCTTGAGAACTGAAAAGCCTTGCAGTTAAGGATTAAAAATGAGGAACCAGTGGAAGCAGATAATAGGATGCAATCCAAAAAGAAACACAGACTGAAAATGAGGTATAATTTCCATGTACAGGTTCACATGTGAACTAAAACTGTATCACCCATGCAACGCAACTGGTGTTACAACTCCAGATTCTTTGCACTGTAAGACAGTGTGCTTGTTGTGCAGAATCAAAAGCAGATTACAGTACATTGGGGTGGGGAAGAGTTTCCTCCCCAGTTATCCATGCCGTTTCTTAAACCATCTGTGTTGACTGAACATGTCTCTTTAACTACAATTATTTAATGACTCCTCTAAAATAGTTATCTAAATTGCTGTTTCATGACACAGTAACCAGTTACTGGTTTGGCAATAGTTTGTTTAGCTTGGATAGTTTGTTTAGCTGCTTCTCCTTTTTTAATTATATGGGATGGATGTTCTCTTGGATTTCATTTGGTTTACATGTAGGACAACTAGATGGAAACTCACTATGAAATGATGAACTTGCTGTTTCCAGCTGAAAATAAAGATTTTGTAGAGTCAGTGTATTGTACCTACAAGTGGAGTCAACAGCGGAGCATGTGAGTCAGATACCTCCTCTCTTTGAGTGGGAGTGTGTCTAGTTTCGGTGTGAGGTCTAGTTTAGTGGGTGGGCATCCTATGGTTTTCCATATGTTGTTTCATTTCATCTCCCACCAGCCTCAGCCAACATTGCCAATGATCAGGGATGATGGGAGTTGTTGTCCAGCAACATCTAGAGGGTCACAGGCTAGCCAGCTTTGCTTTAGATACTTGTAGTCTAAACTGGGAAGTAAATACTGCTGGGGTCCATAAGGCTTGCCCAAGTAAGCGTGCACAGGATGGTAGCTTTAAGGTAATTTTTTAGGAGGAACAACGATCGAAATTGCGGTCCATTGTTGTTGTTCTTAAGAATTCAATAAGATTCCAGAGCTTTCAGGAACAGAAACCTCCTGCAGCAGCCTGTGTGTGGGTTTGTTTGGCACATCAGGTTAACTAACTTTGAAATATGTTAGCTTGCATGAGTATTGACTGTGTGCCTTTTTATTTATATTTACATTTTATAGTAGTATACTTTGCCTTTCAACCAATAGGCCCTTGATGGTGACTGTTTAGAGTGTTTTTTCATTTCTGTTAAATACTTACACCACTTGAATTTTATTTGTTGATAAAATACTAAGAGTGTGGCCTGGAGGGGGGGGGGCGGGCTTAGCTCTATAAAGTGAGCCATCTTGCTAACTGTTTTAAAGCCAAATCATTTTTGTACTTTGAATTCTCCAGTTTGGGGTCATCGCAGTGTTTTGAAATACATATAGTAGAAAAGGGCTGACACAAGGGGAAAGATTCTTCTTTTAAAATAACACCCCACAAAAGAGAAGGTTGTCTTGCCACAACAGTGGTTCTGATTTCCCAGGATATTTTTCCATTTTCTCTAAAATATTCAATCCTTGTTCTCCATGCCAAGGGGAACACTGAAGCAATGAAAGTGTGTGCTTGTGTCTTGGGAGGAGTCCTGTCCTCAGGCAGACATGCTGTGTTTGGTCAATTACTCTTCTGTAATTTTCCATGCACCGCCTATAAACATTAGAGAATTCTGCAAAACTTCATTTGCCATCTGTCTTGAAAAACCAAGCTATCATTTTTCAGAAGAACAAATATCTATCTGCTGATGATTGAGCTAGTAGATGTTTGCAAAGCTCTGCAGGGAAAACAAGATGCACCATTCTTCTGTATCTCACTTTGATTTAAGATCACACTATTTCAACAGAAGTTATCAATACTGGTGTCCATTTTTTTTTAAATACTTCTATGGTTTTTAAGGCTGTGAATTCTCTTTTAGGCAATTGAATTCCAAGCTTCTTGTCTTGAAGCAGTGTCTATGTTTTTCTTGTGTTTGAGCTTTTGGGGATTAATTATAAATAAAATTTTGTATCTAGGAGCACAGGCATCATTTGTACTTCTCATCCTCATACAGAGGCCACATATATCACACTAAGTCAAACTATGGTTTTATTAACTCAGAATTTGGTGAAACAAGCCACGCTTAAGCCACAAACCATCCAACCAACCAAACAATCCTAGGTCTGTTTTGTTTTTCATTGACTTGTTTCATCCCCCCACTTTCCTCTCCTTGCTCTCCTGAAAGCCATTGAAGTACCCTGCTCCTGCTCACTGGATCACAGTACCCCTTCCCATTGGCCAGCTGCTAGAGAGGAGGTGTGGAAATTTTCACTTGAGTGCTTCATTTGCTGTTGTCAACAGCTAATTCCCCACCTTCCCCTATCAAAGAAATACCTGGAGTTCTTAGCAGTACACAGTTTCTTAACCCTTTTACTTGCTCCACTTTGCTGCTGCAATGTTTATTGGCTTTATTTCCCCAGCTGCACTTTATAGAAAATTTAGGGAGAGTTAAAGACCACAAAGCACACCCTTGCTTAATGCACACACTGGCATCCTAGTTCACCTAGGTCAGTTCAGGGAGTGAAAGTGTGACATGATTGTGTCTGCTGCTAGCTGTGTGAATTGTTTTTGAAACCATGAACAGCAGGTATCTGGCACATAAACATGACTTGAAACCCTTCCCTACAGGTTAAAGAGGCATGTAATAAAGCTGCATTTAGTTGCAATCTTTCAACAGTGCAAACATGGACTAAGAAAATAATTCAAAAAGGTCCCTTTTAAGTTTTCCTCTGCTATGCATGTTGCAGCTGTGAAACAAAAACCACATTGGTAGGGAAACTGATATTGTTACCAGGCAGAGTTGGCAGTGACAATGGCTTAGCACTGAGAGCAATTTTGCTTTACAGCTGCTCTTGCATAGTGTCTCTGCTTGGTGGGCAATGTCGATTGTCAAATCACACTTAAAGCATAGTTAAGGAAGTCCCCATGTTTGCACATAATGTTAAATCATAGTTAAGTTCAGTAAGCCAACAAATATCCATGGCTTATCTCCATTAATGAACCATAGTTAATAAGCTATAGTTATGGCACTGGGCTTGGTTTGCACATAATTCTAAACCATGGTCCATGCAAATCAGGCCACATGAATTAGGGTTTTAAGTTGTACTCTGACAAATACGACACTGGGATAGCCACATTTTAATGGTAGTTCATTTAAATATTTTGATTTTGTGCAGATTTTATAATATGCTTTAACACTTTAAATAGAATTATGTACTGAAGAAATCTGCCCACACCAAGTTGTTCGGCTTTCTGACAGCAGGCTTTTTCTCAACTGCTGCTTGTTTGTCTTTAACCACTGTTGACACTGATTTATGTTTTCTGTTCTGAAGTACTCTCTAGACTTCATGACAGGGAGATAATTCTTGGCTGTTTTAAATGGGGGGAAATCATCCAAATTTGGAAGGCCATTCCCCACCCCCCACTCCAGTTGTCTCAGAAGTAAAACATGTCCATTGTGTAGCTATGTCAACTTGCAGAATTAGTATCTGTTAAGAGGACTGGTAATCAGTCATAGCTCTTCTAGTCAAGGATGCTTGTAACTTATTAACTAGAAATGGCTTCTGCAGTTGGGGGAAAAGAAATAGAAAGTAAGTTCAGTGTTAAACCAACATGTAAGGATGGAATAATTGTGCTTTCATCCTAGCTTCTGCTTATTTGCTCTGACATCATGCAAGTAGGTCAAAAGTTCAAGGATGACAGTGATTTGCTCTGGGTGTGATCCAGCAGTCTGTGATGCCTGGTAACCTTTTGTTGGCAGTATGGTGTTCATTTGCACTGTAAGCTGCAGGACAATGGACAAACAGAGGACCCAATTTATAGTTGCCAATTTACATGCCATGATTTAAGTTTTCTTTTATCTTTTTTGTTAATGCATGTGAGGACAGCATGCGTAACCTTTCCCTATCGCAATGTCTTCATGAACATAGGTTCATATAGTAATGAGTTTGTGGATGCCAGATCCTCCCCTAAATTCCTGGGTCTAGTGGTTCTTGGAGTTTAATCAATGCTTAGAGTCTTAACATGGGTTGCCAGGTGTTGAATTTAGCAGTGTCAAAACTCAGGTCAAACCAGTTTTTCAGTGCTCAGGAAATCACCTGGGAGAAGAGCCATAATGGAGAACAAAAGAAAGGTAATGGGCAACCAAACAAAGCAGATACGCTGTGCTGGACAGCAGATGGGTGTGAGCCCCCACTTCCACTGAGAGATAGTTAGCAGGAAAAAAGCAGAGTTGTATTTGGATTGCAGTTGGTTGGGATATGGGCTAGAGAGAGAGAAGTGTCAGGCTGTTAAATGCAGCAAGCTGAGCAGAGGGTCAGAGAGACATCATTTCTTTCTGGATCCAAGGCTGCAGCAATGAGAGAAACAGGACCCTCTTGGAGTGTAATGCTTTACACCCTTCCATCATCATAGGCTCAGGTTGTATATGTGTGATTTTATCATAAAGAGACCACAGTCTTTGCTGTGCCTCAGTTCCAAAGGAAACAAGAACCCTGGGTAAGCAACTGGACCCCTGGAATCTCACACCACTCAGAGACTGGAATGGTGTGCAACAACATGTTGTCAGATACTGCTGGCTTGCCACCACAATGCAATCTTTTTTATGTTTTCTGGTAGCATTTTATCAGTAACCTATGAAGAAACAGATTAGGGAACTATATAATGCCCCAACGAGGAATCAAAAAGAAGTATTTAATATATAGTAAATGTATGTAAAGATATCCTTTGCTTCTAAAGCTGCCTGTAACATTGGCACTGAAGCAGCGTGGTTTTAGCTTGTTTTAAACAGCTATTTATGTTGAGTGCCAACATTAATTGCTCTGATTCTGCCCCCAGCTTAACAGTGCAAAGTTCAGACTTGTTCAAAGGAAAACCAATTGCTGCAGATCCTCTAAGATCCAGGTATCCTTTAAGCTTAATTGTTACCATCTTCACTTTACATGCATATTCTAAAACCTGGTTTGTTTGTTAGTTTGTTTATTAGATTTTTTACCCACTCCTTCACCATGGTATACAATAATAGAAACAATTACAATTCTAAAACACATAAAACCATTCCAAGTGGAACAGAAACATTTGCCTTGTTCATTTTAGTTTAGTTATGCCTCGTATCTCAGGTCGTGCTTTATTCCTTTCCCTGGAGCCTGAGTGATTCCAGCATTCAGTGCAATGGAAACTGCTCTGGTTTTGTGGGCTTCTGGTGAGTCTCACTGAGGTACATATGTTTTGGTTTTTACATTTTTAAATTTTTATTGCACTGAAGTTGTTGTTCACCCATTGGTTAATAAATAGTGCTTGTAACAGAGCTGTTGTTAGGACATACAGTGGTACCTCGGGTTAAGAACTTCATTCATTCCGGAGATCCGTTCTTAACCTGAAACTGTTCTGAACCTGAAGCACCACTTTAGCTAATGGGGCCTCCTGCTGCTGCCGCGCCGCCGGAGCACAATTTCTGTTCTCATCCTGAAGCAAAGTTCTTAACCCGAGGTACTATTTACGGGTTAGAGGAGTCTGTAACCTGAAGTGTATGTAACCTGAAGCATATGTAATCCAAGGTACCACTGTATAGATATAGAGATATAGATAGACAGATATAATCACAAAGGCTGGTGATGAAGCAGAGTATAGCTACTATGAAACATGACTCCCCTCCCTCTCCCATTTCCTTTTTTAAAAATGGAGTATTCCTAAATCTCTGGCAAATCAGCTGGTAGATAATAAAATAACAAAATCTTGGACGACATCTCCTCCCTCCCTCTCCTGCAGCAATCAGAAGTAAAACTATGCCCAGTGTGTGTAGTTCTGTTACATAAGAAATAAACAAGAAACCCGGCAGCATTTACTTGCATGCTTTAGATTTCAGACTTTGCCACAAGCTCTGGGCGCTTTGTTAGGTAAGAAACAGAGGTTTGTTCAGATGCAAGTCTAGGCTGCTGGCACAGTAAATAACAGACGAACAGCAATAAATGAGACATCGTGCCTTGAAGCCCCAAAATATGTGAACACTCAGTAGTACTGTTATATAAATGCTACAAAAAGGATCTGAAAGAGGAAAGCTGTTCTCTCAAAGTATGATTTGGTTTCTCGGTGCTTTTTGCATTAAAAAGCCATTATTGGGGAGGAACAGCAGGGGAGGGCTTTTGTCTTCATAGCCAGCTGTAGACTTCCCAGAAGAACCAGACCGCCCAAAGTTGAATCAAGGATGTTGGACTACATACACTCTGATCCAGCAGGAGTTGTTACATATATTTGTGTTGTTGAGATGCAGATTTTATTATCCACTTGCTCATTAATCAGTTGATAGGTTTAACAGGTAGCCCAAATCTAGCTATATTTATTCCAACGTAGGTCCTACAGATTCCAACCAAATGTGTTCGCAAATAAGCATCGTTAGGATTGCAACCTTAAATTTTGTGTTGGATGTTTTAACTTCACTTTTCTCTGCAGTGGTGTTACTCACTTTGGTTCTTTAAAAAACCTGTGCAGCACATAGGCCAGCTGATAAGAGGGGGAGCATAGCCAAATTTTTAATTTGATTATAGCCTGACTCACCAGGTAATCCACTTTATGCGGTGCATAAAGTTCTCCAGCTGCACCTGCACAGCTGAGAAAAGTTCACGTTTCAGTGGAGAAATTGCAACAGCACTTTGAACTTTGATTCCATTCCTTTGAAAGATAACTGCAAGTCAAAACAACTGCTGAAATGATTAAACGGTATCTGCTAGCAACAATCAGTTCTTCACAATAGGCAATAACAGATGAAAACCTGAATAAGGCCTTAGCAAATTTAAACAGCTATCAAAGAGTGCAAATAGTATTAACGTCTGTACTTTGAACACTCCCCGCTTTTCTCCCCCCTTGCTTCTCTCTTGCTTGGGTGGAGCAGCAAAACTGGCAGCAATTCTTATATATCTCATAGATAGCTTAGTCTTCCAGAAACTGCAATAGTGTATAGGGGGGGAGTCAACATGCACCTCCTAATGCAGGTCCACTTCATGCGATGGCCCTGTTTTTTCATGCATTTCAGAAACTAGATGTCGGGGAGTAGTGCCACTTGCAGCAGTAAAATCTGAATCCACTCCTCTGAAGGGAGGTGAACAATTTTCACAGCTATTTTTCAGTGTTTGCAATGAATACCTAGGTGCTAGAGAGGGCCACACACAGTGTAAGGAATACATAGTGTTTTCCAAGTGAAATTTGACTGTCCATCAGTGGCTGCTAGCCATGATGACCAAGTCACAGCTGGGGAGGGTCCTGCTTGCATAGGCACCTGGTTGGTCACTGTGAGAACAGAATGGGGGACTAGATGAGACTTTGACCTGATCCAACAGCATACATTACATTAATAATAATAATAATAATTTATTATTTGTACCCCGCCCATCTGGCTGGGTTTCCCCAGCCACTCTGGGCGGCTTCCATAAAAACCAGAAATACACTAAAATATCACAGATTAAAAACTTCCCTGAACAGGGCTGCCTTAAGATGTCTTCTGAATGTCAGGTAGTTATTTATCGCTTTGACATCTGATGGGAGGGCGTTCCACAAGGCGGGTGCCACTACCGAGAAGGCCCTCTGCCTGGTTCCCTGTAGCTTTGCTTCTCGTAATGAGGGAACCGCCAGAAGGCCCTCGGCGCTGGACCTCAGCGTCCGGGCAGAACGATGGGGGTGGAGACGCTCCTTCAGGTATACTGGGCCGAGGCCGTTTAGGGCTTTAAAGGTCAACACCAGCACTTTGAATTGTGCTCGGAAACGTACTGGGAGCCAATGTAGGTCTTTCAAGACCGGTGTTATGTGGTCTCGGCGGCTGCCCCCAGTCACCAGTCTAGCTGCCGCATTCTGGATTAGTTGTAGTTTCCGAGTCACCTTCAAAGGTAGCCCCACGTAGAGCGCATTGCAGTAGTCCAAGCGGGAGATAACTAGAGCATGCACCACTCTGGCGAGACAATCCGCGGGCAGGTAGGGTCTCAGCCTGCGTACCAGGTGGAGTTGGTAGACAGCTGCCCTGGATACAGAATTGACCTGCGCCTCCATGGACAGCTGTGAGTCCAAAATGACTCCCAGGCTGCGCACCTGGTCCTTCAGGGGCACAGTTACCCCATTCAGGACCAGGGAGTCCTCCACACCAGCCCGCCCCCTGTCCCCCAAAAACAGTACTTCTGTCTTGTCAGGATTCAACCTCAATCCATTAGCCGCCATCCATCCTCCAACCGCCTCCAGGCACTCACACAGGACCTTCACCGCCTTCACTGGTTCTGATTTGAAAGAGAGGTAGAGCTGGGTATCATCTGCATATTGATGGACACCCAGTCCAAACCCCCTGATGATCTCTCCCAGCGGCTTCATATAGATGTTAAAAAGCATGGGGGAGAGGACGGAACCCTGAGGCACCCCACAAGTGAGGGCCCAGGGGTCTGAACACTCATCCCCCACCACCACTTTCTGAACACGGCCCAGGAGGAAGGAGCGAAACCACTGTATAACAGTGCCCCCAGCTCCCAGCCCCTCTAGACGGTCCAGAAGGATGTTATGGTCGATTGTATCAAAGGCCGCTGAGAGATCCAGCAGAACTAGGAAACAACTCTCACCTTTGTCCCTAGCTCGCCGGAGATCATCAACCAGCGCGACCAAGGCAGTTTCAGTCCCATGATGAGGCCTGAATCCCGATTGGAAGGGATCCAAATGGTCTGCATCCTCCAGGCGTGCCTGGAGTTGTTCAGCAACCACCATTACGTTTGTATCTTCCATTTCTAAGGGTCATGCTGTACGTAACTACTGTTTGGAAGTCAGCATTTTATGAATATAGATATGATCTGCCAGGACATTATGTGAACTTTTCCCAGTTTCCTGCTCTATTTACCTGGCTCCCATTATGCCTTTGGGCTAATTCACAGTAAAGTTTCCCTATAAGAAATAAGCCAAAGCTCTTTTAAATTGTCTTCAGATGGAGTTAGCTAAATTTATGCTCAATTAATTTTATACTGCATCACTCTGCCAATGAAGCAGAAGAGGGTGTGGGGTTCTAATCTCAAGAGTCTCATGCTCTTGCTATGAATCTTCTGAAAGGAAGTAAGTTATACACTATCTTCCTAATATATCAGCTAGGCTGGGGCAATGATTAAATTAGAAATAGCATTTTGCTCCTTATAGGTTTCTCATGCGTAAGGAGACCCACGTATTCAGATGTTTATGTCCCTGTCATTTTGGCAACATTACAAGTAAAGTGTATGATAATGCTTTGCAGGGAGATGGGTGATAAGATTGGATGTTGACAGTTAAAAGTTGGTGATCCAGTTAGATCTCCAAACAAAGTAACTAGTCTTCATACCATATAAGACTTCCCATTGTTCTCATTTCAAGAGATGATGCCAGAAGACTGATTTATAGGGTGTGAGGGGTTCAGTTTAGTAAATGTGAAGTAGACTTCCACACCTAATGCATATGTTTCTCTGCCAAGAAGATGGTACAAACTTTGCAGGGGACCATGACATGGGCCATGATGAAGAGAACAACAAGATTTGGGGGAAATTGAGTTTAGCAAACAGCCACTTGTGGCTGAAGCAGATAGACAGGAAATGCTTCTCAAAACATTGCATCTTTGCCGCCTGAGGCAAAATGGGAAAGTAGCTGTAGCCTAACTTACCGGGGATCACATGGTGGTGGGTTCCAGCAAGATCTCTTGAGATTTCTTGAAAACCCTCACAAGTTCTCGCCAGAAGCCACTTCTCCTCACTTCTCCAGCAGTGACACCCCTTGGATTCTGCCTCCTAAGCCAGCTGCCTCAGTCCACCTCATGGGTGGGCCAGCCCTGGGATCTGTAGCCCAGCTTCATCTGGGTGGGCCACAAGTTCCCCACCCCTACTAATGAGCCTGTTAAAGTAATCCCTGCTGATATGGGAATTGGTATATGCAGCTACTTATCATCTCAGAGTATCTCTGGCTTTTGCATATATATATATATATATATATATGATTAATGGCCCACTCTTCCTTCAGTACAAGTGCACATGAATGTTGATGCTGACTCATATCCTGGACTCTTTCACCCCTAAGCCCTTCGAATTTTGCTTTTCTATTAAGGTCAGTTAAGTGAAAGTGTAAAATTCCCCACAGGTTGCAAACCTCTAGGGTGTTGCCTGCCAGCTTGAGACAATGCAATTCACCTGTTTGTTTTTCTCTCACCCCCGAAGGTCACTGAGCATTCCCAGAAAAGTCAAGTATCAAACAGAATCTCAAATAATGTTACTAGGTGGGAAGTAAGAGGGAAGCAGAGAGTGATTTAACAGCCATCCTAAGTCAATTTCCTAGAGTCCCTGAGAGACTGCTGTGTCAAGTGCCTGAGGCTGCTTATAAGAGTTGCTTGTTTGGCTGTTTGCTCCTGACCCTGGTCATGTGCCAGTAGGTTTCAAGCAGCTGGGGAGGCAGAGGCCAAGTGAACATTCATAACATTACCATTTATGTCTGAGATGGGAAATTGGGATGGGCAGTAACCAAAGGCCTGAGTGCTCATGATTTGGATACACTCTGAGGAAGTCCTAATTCCTAGGAATGTATTTGTTACGCACACATTTGCACATACGCATCTGGCCTCCTATTCAGTGCTTGGAAAGGAGTTGACACCTTAAGTGACGGTTAAGAAAAGTGGTGAAGCTTATCTCCCAAGTTGCATGTGATCTGGTCATTTGCCCCTTTTTTGCAGCTTCTTTTCGCTCCGCACCAAAGTTCTTTGCTTCAGCCTCTTTCCACCCTTTCTCTAGCGTCAAAATGCTGTGTTTATAAAATTTCTGGTTACAAACTTATCTGGGGAAAATAGAAAGAAGAGGAAAATCCCCTTTCTTGTGTGTGAAGAAGTTTCTGTCTCCAGACTGCTGGTTTGTGTTGCTATTTTTATGTAGACCCATGTGATTATGTTTTATCCAACCTCTGGGTCCCCTTTCTTGTTTGTTGCCTTGATCTGTCATCCTTCTCTCCAAAGGGCTAGTGATGAAATCAAAGGCAGGACTGCAGGGAGAGTGGCTGGAGGGCTTATTGTCTCCTACTATTTTGCTCTGTTGCTGCTGGCTTCTGTTAAAATAAAAAACTGCTGAAAGAGGAACAGTGATATGAAGTTTCATCCGATTATAAATTCAAACCCCATGCTCCTGGGCTGTTTTGTTGTGATTGGCTAAATCGTTGGTATTTTGTGTGTTCCTCTGATTAGATAACAGATCCACAGACATTCCACTATCTTGAAAGAAATTACATAAGGGGCTTGGAAGCAGGCATTAAATGCATATTCTCGTTTCTAAAATTTGAGTGTTTCATCAAATAAGGAAAATAATAGTACAACAGGGTCACATAGGACAAATACATATAACATGGATAATGATATATAAAAAGATACATATAAAAAAGCAAACATTAGAAACAAGTGACATTTTACTAAAAATTACTGGTGTTATTTTCTTTTTTATCAACAACTATACTTACTGAAATCACATGCAAAAATTGCATTCCTGGGTAGGCTTGCTGAAACAAATTTATTTTTAGCAGATGCCAAAAAATGCAGTAAAAGTTCCTGCCTAATATTAATGGGCAGGGAATTCCAAGTGTTGGGTCCTTTCATATTAAAGGATAGATTTCTTGCAACTGCAGAACAAACCTTTTGTGGCACTAGAGAGGCAGTGTGTTCCTGGTTAGTTAGCATTGACCACAGGACCAGAAATCATTGCCATTTCTCTAACTCAGCTACTTTTGGCATCATCTCACTGACTGTCTGTCTAATTGGCTAGGACCACTAAAGTGGATATCAGAGCAGAGAAATGGTACTGAATTATTTGCAGTCCAGGAGAAAAAATAGCTGTGAACAATGCTAGGGAACCTCCACCCATAAAAATAAGCAGGTTTGGGGCAATATTTTGAACCCCTCAAAGGCTCATTTGCCCTGAAAATATTTCTAGGCTAACATTTCAACACATCCCTATCTGAAAACTGTATAGCCTTTATATTGCAAGGTGTTCAGTCTAGCTCTTTACTAGAGCTTAATTTTGTCACTGCCTGTGTTGCTATTCCTGCTTGTGTTGACTTGTAAACAGCCTTGTGCCAAGGTGTATAAGTATAAGCATCATCTGATGAAACCTATTGCAGCAAAACAAGTTTTATATGACCATAATCTTCTGCTTTATCTGAACAGATAAGAATTGTGACTGTGCTAGCATACCTTCTGATAATACAGTATTGTGCAGTTGTAAAAAAACACCAAGCTGTTTTATAAGGCTTTAGCTGGACTTGGGAGCTGCCATTTTGTCAGGGAATCAGGTGATTCCTTTGCAGTGTTGAAATTTTTCAGGCGTGCTTCTAGCCTTTATGATAGAAGAGAAGCTGAGGAATCTGGAAGCATCTCTTTGAAGCCTCAGGAGCAGCTGAAAAACTGGGCAGTGCTTCTATTATGCACATGTTGGTGCTTCAGCTCTGCTTTCAGCTCTGCCCTTTAGGCTCTTTATTCTGAAACTTTTAAAGCAACCTTTCACAGCCAAATTTAAGAAAATCTGAAACCCGACGCTTGCTAGTTAAATTGTTTGAATCACCCAAATATTATTTACTTCAGTGTGTTGTGGAATGTCTTCAGCTCAGAGTTGTTACTTTCTTTTTATACCATGCAACAATATTCACTTCTTTCCGGCCTCGTGATTCCTTTATTTTTAATCTCAGTTGTGTAAGTTGTGTCTGCTTCAAGGTTGTACATGTATCCTAAGGCATTGTAAGCAACAATTAACATAGCTGAGGTGAGATTGTAATTTTGGAAGAGATCCCTGTTGGTTCTGTGCTCTTAGAACTATAATTTATTTGTTTAAAACTTAACCCCTGTTTCCTTAAAGGCTTAGGGTGGATAACAGCAATTTTAAAGTTTGAGGAACTCGAATTGCAGGAGCCATGTGACTAAGCTTTGTGGGTAGGTTACCATGTGCCTTTAAACATGAGTTGTGTGTATGGCTTCTAGCTATATGCTGGCAAGCATAGCAGTTTTGCTTCATGTTCCAAGAAGAAAATGCCAAGGAGCCTACACCAATCCAGAAAGGAGTCCCTAAGACAGTTGGATGGCACCTCGTACACCTCATTCCAGCAACTCCTGCAGCCAAGCTGATACCAAACCTATTGCTCTTGGGGAGTTCATGTCAGTGCTGCTAACACAGTGGTTTGTCTTCGTCCCTGGAGGCACACTCTTGAGATCAATGAATGGCAACCACCACTGCAACAACAATAGGAGTTGGCACAAAATAAGGCCCATGTACTGAATTATGCTGAAGAGAATCGGAAGAAATTATGAAATAAAAGCAGGTTTCCAATTATTTAGGAAAAATCCTACACACATGCATGTATGCAATGTATGCAAAAACATGACTAACAGAAACAAGACTTGCAAGTTTCCATTTCTAAATAAAAATTGCATGCCTTTAGGATAAAACTCTAGATACCCTGATAATAACTAAGCCCTCTCAAAAAGACAAACAAACAGGACAATGCCTGCTCTGTGTTCCAGAAGTGTCCTGAATTTTTATGGCTCGATTGTGTATTTTGAAATGGACTCCATATTGCTTCAGTTCCATGTTGAGATTTATTATAGCCAAAAGACATGAGGAAAAGAATGAAAGCCATGTCAAGCAAGGCTCATCCTAGGTAAAAGCATGCCAATGGGGACAAGAGGGAGGTGCAGCTTTGGCAGAAGAACAGCTGTGAGAGCGAACTTGTGAAATGTTGACACAGCAGTGAGAAGAGTTGGCCCTGTAGCTTCTCAGGATATGAACTGCATTGATATGCTCTTCCTCTCCATCTGCTGATTTATGCCTCCCGCCTCTTTACCCTGAAACACAAGCACTTGAAGATTGTGTCTGCTATTTCATATATGAGGAATAGGAGAAAGCCAATTTGGAAGAAGTTGTATTAACCATCACCTGTTAATGCTGTCATAAATCTAATTAATTTTGAGGGGAGGAGAAGGTGCCTCAGTTTAACAGCAACATATCCAAAATTCTGTGAGCCCAGAAGTTTCGGGTGGCCTGTTGTAAGATTGAAACTTTTCAGTGTAGTCATCTGTATGTGAGAGGAAGAAGAAACTATCATGTGTTGCTTCACTGACTCTTTGAATTGCAGACAAGGGTATAGATTGAAATGCATAATTGAACAGAGATTGTGGTTAATGAAGTTATCTGCATAAGACTTAGCATATTGGGCTGTTTCAGACATTGTCATAAACCATTGTTTTACATGACAGAATTGAGCCACATTGAACCTTATGCTTGTCCCCTCCCCTCTCTCCCTCTGGCACAGTCATATGAATATTTCACTTCTGCTTTTTATTATGATTAATAAGCACAGCTGCTTGTTTTGCCCAGCCCAACAAACCATGCTTAATCTTAACTCTGGTTTTCCGTGCAACAAGCCAAATTTAAGCCATGGTTAAGAAGCTGCCTTGTATTTTTTTAAACAAACCATAGTTAAGGTTAGCCACAATTTACGGTTTGGGTGTTACACTAAACTGAGGTCAATCAAAAAATGGAAGTGAAAGCTTCCGATCTCCCCTTTGCAACCCTGTCAGAGGAGAGGGGTAGTGGATAAGACCACGGTTTATTATGTAACAATAAATCCTGGTTTATCATGACATCCAGGATGGCCCAACAGCATAATGCATAGTGGCATTCAGATTCTTTGATTTTGCTGTGGGAGTCTGAGGTAATGAAATATCACTTGGCCTTAAGAGAGGAGTGACGGGGAGAGATAATGGAATTGCTACACCTCTTCCTAAAAGGGCTCTGGGCAGTTCAAACAGTCCACTTAGTTGTGTGGAGCCCGTGCTGTGCAGCAGTGCTGCATGTTTTTCTGATAACTTAAATCATACCCATGCAAACCAATTTTGTTCTGGCATTTTAGAGACCACATAGTGAAAATCGCCAAAGTCATGCCACAAATGGCTTGCCTCATTAGACCATGCTCCCTGTGGTTGCGTTCCACTAGTTTTCTGAGTGCGGCCTTAACTGATTGTGGAATCAGTTAAGAAAAACAAAATTATTGGTTCGTTGGCTCCAATCAATGCATATCTCTTGCTGGGATCAATATATGCAATCTACAATGGACCAATAAAAAAGTTTGGAAGTGCAGTGTGTTCCAAAGTAATGCCTACAAAAAGTTGAGGTCACCCTTGTTAAAAACTGCTGTACTTGGAGAAATGTTTAAAACACTGAAATGCTTAAGTCGCAGGAATGGGCTCGCTTGCCACAAAATGCCCAAAATAAATATTTAGTGTTCAAATTGGGACAGCAAGTCTGAAAGTTTCTTTGCACTCAGTTCCCTTTCTCAGTTAGCCCTGATAGCATGAAATTCATTTAGGAAATGAGGCAAAGAAAAATAAACTGAAAAGCCTGGTTTCATGGAGGCTTGCCTGAGCACAGCAAGTGTACAAGCACTCCACTGTGCTTGTACTGTTTTCATTTGAACAGCTTTGCCAAAAGACTCCATTCACCATGCTTACGCTCTGGCCTTGATAAGACCCAAAACAACATTGCGTGTTCTTTAAAGCAACACCAAGAAATCATTCTCAAATTCAGTTTAGCGCTTACTGCATTTGAAAACTGGACTATAGACTATCCCAAGTGTTTTTATGACTGCAGAATCTAATACAAAAGATAGCTCTACAGCTTTGAATAGTTACTCTTTTAATTCCAATGACTTCCAAAATCTACAGCTATTAAATACTATAGAGTTTTGAAAAATATTATAAGCTGGGAGGTACTAGATTTTCTTGCCAATCTTAAAATTATCACTGATAAATTGATAAAATTGAACATGTGTGAATGGGGTAAAATATATTTTGAAGACTGCATTTTATTTTCGTAAAGGAAAAAATATTTTTGTAATGGAAGAATGGCTTGTCTTGTTTAACTCTCTGGGTGCATTTTGAGTGACCGCTGTCATTTTTTCTATAGGTGGTATCAGAAGCTGCTGGACAAGGGGTTTCTATTGATGCCAATGACACCTTCAACTACTGGAACTGGCCTAATGCTGTCATCTTTGCTGCTACTGTGATTACAACCATTGGTGAGTATTGGCTTGCTCTTGCTTTCTGAATATTCTCCTTCTTAAAGCTCTGGTGAATAAAGAATGCATAAATCCCCCATGACATTGTTGCAAAGAAGGTGGCAAAATGTGGGTTGAGTGAGGTAACTGTTAGGTGGATTTGTAGCTGGTTGACTGACCAAACCCTAATAGTGCTCTCTAATAGTGCTCTACATTATCCTGGAAAAAATAGACAATTTGGGTGACTGAAGGTTCTGTTCTGACCCCATTGGTGTTCAATATCTTTATAAATGACTTGGATGAAGGAATTGAAGGGATGCTCATCATATTTGCAGATGACAGCAAACTGGGAAGGGTAACCAATGGTGCAGAAGACAGAATAGGCATTCAAGAGGACCTTAACCAATTGGAGAACTGGGCCTGAACTAACAAAATGAATTTCAGTAGGGACAAATGTCAGGTTCTTCCCTTAGGCAGGAATAACCAGCTGCACAAATATAAGATGGGGGACACGTGGATTGCCAGCAGTACATGTGAAAAGGAACAAGGGTTCTTAGTAGACCACAAGCTTAACATGAGTCAACAGTGTGATGCTGCAGCAAAAAGAAGAAGCTATTGCTATTCTAGGCTGCGTCCGTGGAAGTATAAGTGCCACAATCACAGTCATAGTCCTGCTCTATTCTGCCATGGTTAGATCACACCTAAAGTATTGTGTCGAGTTCTGGGTACCACAATTTTGGGTCACAAAAGTGATTCAAAGCGACTAAAATGAGTTGCCACAATCAAACCAATAAAAAGCTTTATGTATTATTTGTGCCTCATTCCCAAGCTAGAGAGAGAATGAGAGAAAACAGTGTTAAAGGGTTTATTTATGCTGTTTTTTGTTTTGCAAAATTTTTCATGTTGTTAAAAAAAATCTTGTAAGATGTAGGAAAACATCAGAGTCTGTTTGTTTGTCTTGAGAAAGAACATGCTTAGTGTTAGAAAACATACTGACCAGAGTAGGTGGGCAAGGGGAGGTAGAAACCTTACTGCATAACCAAATAAAGCACTATGTTCTACTTGTTACCATTATTTAAAATAATTTGAAGGAAACTTGACATTCTTTCCTCCTCCCCCTGCCCAGAAAAACTTTGTATAAACAGTTCAAGAAAGCAGAAACTGGTTTAAACTTGAATATTCTTATTGACTTACAACACATGGGCTCTGCTCTCCCTAGGTCCTTGTTTAGTGTATTTTCAGCCACGAGGACTGAAAGCATAAGAGAATTGTTTTTGTCTTTCTCTCTTTCAGTGGCAGGTGGCTGAGCAATTTGGTATATGCCATATAGTATTTAATAAAGCTTGGGTGCCAGTTTTTGTGCCAGTTTTCATGGCATATGTAACCTGTCTGAATCCTTAAACAAAATATCTTCTGATCCCATCTTCATAACCATGTAGAACAGCACAGAACAGAGGTGTTTGCACAGAGCAGCAGCTAAGTGAGGTGGTTCCTCCACCAGCATTGCAGATCAGTCATGAGATGACAGCCTGGCAAATACAATGTCTTGTTCAGTATTCCGCTGCATGGTTACTGACTGGCTTCTGAAATTTCACTGTCTATCCACTCATTTTCAAACGTCTTTATTAAGGGCTGAAAACTTTATTTGTTTTAAACCGGAAAGCAAAGAATCTTAGGACTCAGAATTCTGAGGCCAGCTTCTGCGGATGCAATGTGTAATCACAGAATCTTTAGCCCAGTTCATATCCTATTACTGTTTGCAGTGAGTGCCCATGTGTGTCCGATATGTATATGCAGGCTATGATAATACCGACTTGTGACTTACTAAATGATCATATGTTAGACAGTAGAGGCAAGTAAAAATCTTGCAGGACGTCAGACCCAAAACTGTCATGTGTGAGCAAGCTCAAAAACTTTCACAGAGAAGAAATTATTATTGTTTGGTGCTTGAAAATGGCATAGGTAACTTTTAATACAATGTTCTTTTTCAGGATATGGAAATGTTGCTCCAAAGACTGTAGCTGGACGACTTTTCTGTATATTTTATGGACTCTTTGGTGTTCCTCTCTGCTTAACATGGATCAGTGCTTTGGGGAAGTTTTTTGGAGGACGTGCCAAGAGACTGGGCCAGTTCCTGACAAAGAGAGGAGTAAGCCTGGTACGAAATGAATTTCTGATTATCTTACTGCTGGCACAGGATGCATGGAACTCTGAAGACCTTTAAAATCAATCTGTGAGACAGATGATGCAGAAAACATTTCCTTTATTTAGAAGTAACTCGGATGCAATGGATCACCTTTCCTTACTGATAACAGTATTGATGCACGCCATAACTGCTTGCAGTATAAATTAGTACTGGACAGAATTAAAACCAAGGCAACTAAGCAGCTTGAAATTTTAGTATAAATTCCTATGCATGAGCTACACAAAAAATAAAAAGGCTATGTATAGGGAAATTAGCCATAATTCACATATCAGCATATCAGAAACAATTTTAGATGATTGGGAATGTGAATTTCCCCCCTTGGTAGCTATTCCCAGCCTTCCATTCTGCCCCAACTTCCCCTCTTTCCTCTGTTCCCTACTTTCTATAGTCCGAAGACTGTCCATACATTGCAGCTAGAATACATTGCTCAAATATGCAGCTAGAATGCATTGCCCAGATTCTTCACGTAAGTTCTAAATAAGGGCCAATAAAAAAGAGTGCAGAACCAGAACTGTCATTGGCTTCCTGCTGTTGCTTAGCAAAGAATCCGAATGGGTGGCATATGCTTCAGAATGTAAAAGGTTGGAACCCTGTCCAGATCTGTTAAAATAATATTTCCTTGCCCTTTGTACCATCATCATGTCTCACAGTATTTCTGTACTCTTCTGTTTCCCTCTAAATTCCCTGTTTTGAGGGGCTCAGGCTTATCTTAGTTGAAAAAAATACATTATGTTCTTGTAGGATTGAGCAATCCCATCTTTCTGCTAGATGGGGTTTCTTTTGGTTTGTTTGTTTCCCTCTTTCTTGGGTGCTGGGTGAATCTTCACTGGCTAGAAAGAACTTGCTAATGGTTTAAACTTCATCACATTGTGTCATATAGTTTTATTACAACACAGGTTTTGCATTGTGTATTTGCCATGTCTTTTTTTATTTGCTCTGCTGAGGTATTCATGTAAAAGAACCTCCATCTCAAAAAATCTACAAGTGAGAAACTTGAGAGAGAATGATAGTTACTAAGAGGCTTCTCTCATTTAACTCTTAAACTGTGGGGCAGGTTCCACACAAATGCTTCACAAAGCGAAAATGCTATGGGAAAATCCATGGTGTGATGGTTTTATGCCAAGATGCTACTTGTTTTACCAGCAAGAAAACAGAAGAAGAAGAAAACATGTCCGGAAATAACCAAAAATTCAAATGAACCTGATTTTACTCATTTACTTCCTATATTTACTTCCTTCAGTTTGGCTGCAGTTGCTACATTCTTGCCACAGGATAGACAGTTATTGTGGTTTTGTTTGTTTCGTTAATGCAAAATGCACAAGAAGAGAACAAAATAATTTATCTTTATCTCTCCTTCCCCCCCCCCCTTTCATTTATTGCAGAGAAAAGCACAAATTACATGCACTGCTATTTTCATCCTTTGGGGAGTCCTGATCCACCTGGTTCTTCCTCCCTTTGTCTTTATGGTGACTGAAGGCTGGGATTATATTGAAGGACTCTACTTCTCATTCATCACTATTACCACCATAGGATTTGGAGACTACGTTGCTGGTCAGTAACAATTCATGACACCCTGGCAGCTAATTAACATTAATACTTTGCAAGTTTGCAGCACTTCTTAACACAACCGCCAATCACAAAGTCAATGTGCGGAGTTGCAAGAGTGATTTCCTATATAAGTGACTCATCTCCACTTTTTATTGGCATTGGAATTGTCAGTTCTGCAAAGAAGAAAAATCTCGTGGGCTGTCATGTGGGTGGTTGTTGGTGCATGCACAACTGACATAAACAATCAGATTACATTGGAAGGGCAAATTATTAAGCTGAGAACAGCGGTTGCAGTCTTTCTTTCATTTTATCCCACAAGCAAGCATATCTCATTGTGTGGTGACACACTGAGGGCCGCCTTTGTCATGAATGCGGGATCTTTTCCCCCTTGAGGCACTGGCAGCTCTTACATTACTGGGATCCCACCCCATTTAAAGAAGTATAGGCTCAGCCATGTGTTTGGCATTATGTTACTGTGTGAGGCTCAGTATTACTTGAAGCACTGCTGCTGTGTATGGTTATGGTGCCATATTTGGTTCTGTTGCAATGTTTGCTTCAATGGATTGCTCTTGTAAACATTTTATTGGTTGTGTTTTGGGACTTGACTGACATTTTGCAAACCACCTGCTTTGTGAACTGAACAAAAAATAATAATAATACTGGTGTGAGGAATAATTTCACCCTGATTGGGGAGAGTAAAATACTAACCACAGCACTAACTCTTTGGTAATGCTACCACCCCCCTTCCACTAAGCTAGTGAGATGCAGGGACTCACCATTTCCTTCAGTTGTTTAATTTGGAAAATAAGGAAACAGCCAGCAGACCCACTTCAGTCACGCTGGGCATAAAAGTCCATCCATCCCCTCTTTCTTCCCAATGTGCCCACTCAGTAGCTTGAGGGCAAGTAGTTAGACATAAGGGGCAGGTACAAATGAGCAGTCACAAATGCATGCCAAATCCCAAAAGCCATCTTATAGATACTTTTATTAAGAATAATAATTTAGAGACTCTGTCAAGAAGCTTTCTGAATGACAGGTTGCTCCAGATAACCAACCAGTAGGTCTGAAAGAAACGCATATTAGGGCTAGAAACTGGGCAGCCAATGTGTTACGTGATGAGGAGATTGCCTAGGTACTCATTGATAGACAAGATCCTGTACAAAGAAGGCTCCAGCTATGGAAACATCTGTCAGCATATATGTGCAGTTATTGGAATTTAAATATGTGACAAGACTTTTTAATCTTGGACACTCGATGTTTGCAGAACAGACTGTTGGGGTTTGGTACTTGATCTCAGGCACAAAGGCTGACCCTGATCCCAAAGTACCATATGACTATTTTAAGTTATGAGAGGTACTACAAATTAGACCCTACAATTAGTTGTTCACATTTAAAAAAATCTCCTTTTTAGTGGGTTGGAAGCACAACTTGCCTGTGTTTCTTGTGAAACATGAAAATGTCAATCTAATGTTAAGGCATGTATGTATGTATGTATGTATGCATGATCCTATAATTTTTTTTCTGTTTTTTCCCCTTTCAGGTGTGAATCCAAATATGACCTACCATTCACTCTACAGATACTTTGTGGAGCTGTGGATCTACCTAGGCTTAGCATGGCTTTCTCTCTTTGTTAACTGGAAGGTCAGCATGTTTGTTGAGGTCCACAAAGCAATCAAGAAACGAAGGAAAAAAAGGAAGGAGTCCTTTGAGACCCACCCTCCTACAAAAAAAGCTCTTCAGATGTCTAACCCAAAAGATGTGAACATTTTTAGCTTCCTTTCCAAGAAGCAAGAGACTTACAATGATCTCATCAAGCAGATTGGAAAGAAGGGTCTGAAAACAAGCAATGACAAAATCCTAAATGGAGAGCCAGTGAAGCCAGCCTTGCAACATTCTAGCCAAGATGCCAAAGTGATGTACACAAGGAGCAAGTTATTTGACTATGATGAGGTTTCTCTGGGACTCCAAAACTTTCATGTTATGAGGCATCTAACTGATAGGCGTATTGGGGATAGCCCAATTGAGGGCAGTGGGTTTGTAAATCAACTGGATCGGATCAGTGAGGAAGAAGGAGAAGCATGGGACTCCAGGGACTATCGACCCCTGATCTTTGAAAATGCCAATATAACTTTTGTAAATGAAGATGAGGATGAAGAGGATATTTCAGATGATGAAGAAACTTCAAAGTCGTCTATGGATGACAATCTTGCAGAGGAACCAGAGTCTCCCAAAAAACTGGTGACATTTTCATCCTCTGATGAATCTACGTTTACTAATAATGATTTAGAGATATCTGTGCCTTATGAGCAGCTAATGAATGAATACAACATAGTGAATACTGCAAAAGCTGCAACGTGAACAACAGCTTTTTCTTTTTTGTTACTGGCTTCCTGAAGATCATTTAACACAGATTTGAACAGATGAACATGCATGAGGAGGAAAAAGAGGAAGGTGTACCATGTTTGGCATTTTCTACTGCCACCACCTCCTTGCATTAGCATACTGAAAGCGTTCAACAGCTGGATGTTATCTCTAGTTGTTTGTTACTCAGTTTGATTACTCACTGTGAAGTGACAATTCTAAAACTTGAGGGTTCCTTTTCCCTTTGGGGAGTTGGTCGTGCTTGAAGTTAGGAAGAAAAGCCTAGAGTTATTGGGCCTATTCAGTATTTGATGAAGAATGACGTTCTGATATTGAAATCAGACTGGTTTGGATTGATTGTATGTATGACGTGGCTGGTTACTGCACTAACTCTTGATTTCTGAAAAACTGAATTCAGATCACATCTAGGCTCAGAGTGGAAAATGATGATTGTTTCATGCAAGCTCAAAATCGCACAATGAAGCTCTCTTTCCATTCTCCTTCAAAGGGATGCTTTGAACCAGAAGGGCTGAGTATCTAAAGGTCAGAGTTGAGATACATTGGCAGTCCTGACTAGGGAACTTGAACAATAACTGCTCAAGTTATGCCAGTTCTGCTGAGTCGTGAGCTGAAGGTCCATGAACAAAAGCACTAACTTAGACACAGAACCAATTTTATGGAGACATTATATCTTCTATTGTACAAGAAACTATCTGCAGTTAAACCTGGTTATAATGAAAAGTACATATGACTAATATTTAAAATTTAGTAACAGATTGGTGCGAGGAGATTGCAGATGACAGATTTAAAATGAAGAAAAGCACAGTGGCAAACAGTTTTGCATCAGAAGTGCCCTTCCATTGTCCATAGTCTACAGAAAATACTTGAATTTCATGTGCTCGTGTCTCCTAAGTGAAGTTTGGTGACACTGCCCTTTTGACTGACTGGTTTTTAGATATATAAAAAATGCAAAACACAGCCTGAATACCTTGATGTTTGTCTGAACAGCCGAAGAGCTGCTTTGTTATATTCATTGTCTCTCTGATTCTAAAACATTCCATTTTTATCCACTCCATTTGATACTTTAGAGTAGATGTATATTTGTTATGGGCACACAATGTTGTTGGTTTTTCATATATTTCTGCTGTATTTCAACTGCTTTCTAAGTAAAATGAAAATGTTAACTGTAATTTGGGGAGAGTATGAGAAGACTTATAAAAGCAGCCGAAGCTGGATATCATGGCAAAGGGCTTTATCTGATAACTGGCTTTACATGGCAGAGAAATAATTAACTCAGTGGTTGGTATTCCTTTTTAAATTACATATATCTTTGGAGCAGAGTTACATTGGTGAACAATCTAAGCAAGTGTTCTAGCCTAAGTGTTCTAGATCACAGTCCTAGAGATGTTTGAGAATCAGGTTGTGAGTCACTCCAGTGTAGATTTTAATTGTACTTCCTCCTGTTTTGATCTGAAATGGAAGAATTAGTGGATGATGAAAATCTTGGAGGGAGGATTTTTGAATCTGACATGGTAAGAAGGGCCAAGTGGAATTTTTGCAGTGCTGATCTTGAATGATTAGATATACTCAAAACTTCTCTTTTTGACTACTGTTTGGCTTCTGAAGAGTGGGGAAGAGGTGTGTAGTATTCCCTTTCTTAGAAAATGTCTGCAGAAGGACAGCTCAAAGGCATTACCTGCAAAAGATGGTCTGTTCATTTCTGTTTGGAAATGTGTACTGTATATACAAAGAAGGTTGCAGGAGGAGAAAAGAAATTAAGAAGGAACCCAAAACTTCTATTTTCTCACACTTTTCTAGACAGGAAATTGTTCAATTGGATTTGCCAGTGTTATCTTATGCATTATGTAATGTATAGCTGAAATAAGGCCAGGAGGCTAGTGATGTTTCTCTTAGAGGCTTTGTGGCTACTTTTTAATAGTTAGACTGATCCTTTGCAGGCATGACTTATTTTTACCTCTGTAAAACAACATTTGGCATCAAACAGTTTCACAACTCAAAAAATGTCGTCCTGCTGTTTTTATCAGTGACAGTGTTCCTCATACAGATAGGTAGCCGTGTTGGTCTGCCATAGTCAAAACAAAACCCTCCCCACCTTCTCACTATATAGAAGGGTCTGGAAACTTCTGTTTCAGTGTATCTGAAGAAGTGTGCATGCACACGAAAGCTCATACCAAGAACTGACTTAGTTGGTCTTTAAGGTGCTACTGGAAGGAATTTGTAGTGTTCCTCATATTAATAGCAGTTAATACACTAAGTACTGAACTGTGTCCCATTTTTGTTACAGAAGTGCAAATCATTTTTATGAAAATAACTTCATAATGTTGACATTGCAATCTGTTGTGTCTTCCATGAATGAATGACTTAAAGGTTTCTCTCTGTACTAAAAGAGGTACAGAACGGTGCACACTTCTTTTAGTGTCGAGATCAGTATAGGAACAGCCAAGAAACAACGTATAATTCCCTTGAAACATTATGTCTTCTTGGTGTGACTGTTGTGTTGTTTAGTGCATAGGCAGACAGAAACAAAATAATAGGAACTTGAAGCTGAGGTCTCCATCTTAAGGCTCACCTGTACATCTACAGGTGAGCTTGTGTGTCCTGATGAAAACATAGGTTAGGTACTGCTCTTTAGATGTGATTAACACCTTCCTAGGAAATATTCTGCATTTTAGGAACTTTACCCACTTTCAAGGAAACCTTATCCTTGTTTTAAGTGAAGACAAATTTGATAGATACAAAGACTTCAGTGTTCTGCCTAGTGCCTGGTTAAAATCAAAGTGGACATGTGAGAAACAGCTGGATCATCTGGTAGAATCTTACCTCTCAACAAATCCACCATGTGCCTTGCGGAGGGGGTTTTTTGGTCATAAAGTGGCCAGCCCAAAAGGCTATATGCATAACTTACTGGATCATGGTTTTTAGTTGCTGAAAGCTATTCATTTTCCCTTCACTGTTCTATGATTCTACCAGTTAGTTGTTGGTTTCTTTCTTTACCTAGCATTCATTAAACAATGGAGTCACCTTAGACCTACCAGAGGACTTGTTTGCCTTAGCACTCTCCTGGTCTGAAGTACTGTCTTCCATGTTTAGTGGAGCTTCAGTCTTTTCAGTCTAAGTCCCTTTGAAGTGCCTTTGCCTAGCTTGAATTCTCAGCCAAGTATTGAGAAGGATTTCCATAATATGAAAACAAGCGAAAGTGTTAGGTTTGGAAACTTCTTCTCCTCCTCCGGCCTGAGAGTGGGGAATCTCCACTTTATGTTCATGTTATAGGTGTTTATGGAAGGGATTTTTTTTTTTTAAAAAAAAAGGAAAGCTGCTAACCTTCAAAAGCACCAGAGCATCAATCTTATGCATGTGTTTCAGTAGGGAAAGGGAGGAGTCTCCTTCCCACTTATCTCTACCAAGCTGTGGATCATGAAACCTTGGTACTGCTGCTTTACCTTTCGTCCCACCGCTACTGTTGTCACTGGGCTCAGAACAACCCAGAACGCTGGCAATAGCTGCTAAGCTTCATAGTGTTATTGAGAGGAAATACAGTTCCATAAATTGGACCAAACAACCCACCAACTCTCCTTCTTTTTGCTTAACAGTCTATAGCAGTGGTTTTCAACCAGTGTGCCTTGAATGGTGGTCAGGGGTGCCGTGGGCAACACTAGCCTCTGTTCCTCTTTCCCTCCCTTCCTCTGATGCCCTTTCACATCTCTGCATCCCAGAGACTTACACAGCTGTTTATTGCAGCAGCTCTGGCTATAAGATCTGCGAGCGAATGGTGCCTCTGGGAAGCACCTCTCTTTGGGGCGGGCAGCTCAGACACCAGGGACTGCAGCAGTAGCTGCCCGGATGACTCCCAAGGAGAGGGGGAAAGAGAGGAGGCTGAGGCAACACCCCACAAGGGAGGGTGTCCAAAAAAGGGTGAGAGGCTGCCAGCTCTACACACAAGGGGTGACACTACTGGACTCCTGAGTCCCACAGGGGTGCCACAGAAAGAATGCAGTTGGTCAAGGACCTTTTGTGGGGCACAAAAGGTTGAAAACCTCTGGTGTAGAGGATATTCTCATGACCAGAATTAGCCAAACATTGGGGTCATTCCTGGGACTGAGATTGGGTATTCAACTGTCTTATAGTAGGGTGGCAACTGGGTGAAAATTTGCTCTGAAAAAATACAGGAAAAGCTTTACAACCCACCCGCCAGATTGATGTTTGATTGATATGCATATCCACTGCAAAACTGACCCATAGATAGTGTAAATGAGTATATCACTCTAGCTTTTCTTTTAAAGGGAGTCACTAAATGAAGCTCTGAAACACTTGCTTACACAACTGTTATGAATTTAATACAGTGGTATGAAACTTTTAAGCAACATTTTTATTGGTTCTTCATAATCTGAATACATAGTTGACTCCATTGCTGGCAATGGGTGTTTCAAAACATATAAACTAAAGTTTTCTGCCCTGAGCATGATCTGATACTCCCCTTATTTTATTGATATGGTACAAGTGAAAATGTACTAGTATCTTCTCTGGAAAAAGTATTATGTATCCCTGCTGATTTTAAAAGTTGCCTAGAGCCTTTAATTTTCATGCTTTCTATGCTGCAGTGAATTTTAAAATGAGGGTCTCCATTTTCATATGCTTCAGGAAGTGTGCACAGACCTAATGATCTCATCTCTCACTCCATCACATGAATAGACACAATTCCTGTTTCAGTCTGTACTTTTGTTTGCTGATTTGTGTCACTGGAATCACTGTATGTACATATTAGACTTTGTAAAATGTAATTTATTTTAACTCTTTTTCAATAAAAAGTGATTGTTATTTTTAAAAAAGAAGTTTTTCTTCCTGACACTTAATGGACATTGCCAAAAGGAAATGACATACTAGACTGAATTCAAAAAAGTTGTAGTGGGAAAACATACTGTGTGGTACTCAACTGGGTTTTACTCGAGAGAGTAGGCCTGCTGAAATTAACATGATTAATACAGTGGATCTGCTCAGAGTAGATATTAGTTAACGCCACTCTATAAAATAGAAGGCACATTATCTTTATTTTAAAGTCATTCCCAAGACGCTACTTTTTCCTAAGACATCAGGAGATACACTTTCAACTTAACTTTAAAAGGAGCCACTTTAAGCTTCAGAAACCCAAGTGTGATACATTCAAGAAGCCTTGAAAATAAGCTAGGATCCATGTTGTTCCTAAAAATAGGACAATTGTGGTTTTTGTTGGTCATAAACATAGTTTAAGCATTTTAAAAAATAAATAGGTGGAGTGTGTTCCTTCAATACTCATTCACCATCATTTGAGATGATAAAGTCATTGGAGACCTGTAGTGTTAGCAGCTAACAGTTGCATAAGCTGCTTGGTTTTATTGTAGAGAGATGGGATACCACCTTTTAATGGCTTTTTTCCCCAGGTAGAAAGAAAGCTTTGCTTTACACCTCTCTCCAGTGGAGGTAAAGGTAAAGACAAATGATCAGAGAGCTGCGTTAAAGGGAACCACATGTTTTTATGTCATGTCACTAACCCATTCTGATCTTGACTAACCAACTAGCCTGCGAGGTTGGTGCAACCTTAATCAAGGAAATGCTGCAGTTTTTTTGCCTCTTTGCGATCATATACTGGGATGACTGCTCTGAACAAGCAAAAGCAACCTAAACTGGGATCAGAAGAGCCTGCATGCCTTGCTCCTGATAGCCGGTTTATGGCCTCATGCTCCACTGATTACATCTCTGTACAGCTCAGTCAGTTTCTGGGTGTGTAAGGAAACACTGCTTTCTAGTGATAATTAAAAGGAAGCCATTGTATCGGCCGAGTTTTGTTTTGTGTTGATTGTGGCAAGGATGCACTGCTGAGCCTGATGATAGGCAAGGCTTCTGAAGAGACAGTGCAGTGTAGTCATCAAAGAGTAAGGCTAGGACTAAAGGCAGCTGGGTTCAAATGCCCACTTAGCCACAGGATGACCTTAGATTAGTAACAGGGGTCAGCAAACTTTTTCAGCAGGGGGCCAGTCCACTGTCCCTCAGACCTTGTGGGGGGCCAGACTATATTTTTTTGGGGGGGGGAATGAACGAATTCTTATGCCCCCCATGTAACAGCCAACCAGCAGCAAAACTAACAGGCAACAAGAAAGTCCAGTTGAGGTGCAAAAGATGCACCACAGATGCGCTGAAGTAAATGTTGCACCTGCAAGAAATATGACATCCCCATGGAGGGCTCACTATTCCTATTGTGCTTCACAGGTGGGGAATAGTGGGTATGGCATATTTCTTGCAGGTGTAACATTTACTTCAAATATTTCACCAAGAGATGGGGAACCTGCAGCTCTCTAGATGTTGTTGGACTCCCAGCTCCCACCGGCGTCAGCCAGAACGGCCAATGTTCAGGGATCTTGGTAATCATAATCCAACAACATCTAGAGGGTCCTAATAAAAATTAATTAGACAGAACTTCTAGAGGGCCATGGGCTCCTCATCCCTGTGTTACAGAATAGTTTTGAGATTCTTGGTTCTTGCAATCCAAGCAGGTCTGTCTCAGCTGGTAGATCTATAAATGACTACAGAGCCTGGCCTTGTACCAGTGTGAGGAAACCAATGTCACAATCACAGTAATAAGGAGAGTTCTCTTGAGAAGCCTACAGCTACCCAAACCAATTTTTTTTTTTTTTTTGGCAAGATACTTGCCTGGAACTGATGTATTAGGAAACCATGGTCTCACTTGTTGGTTACAATCACCATTGTTGAAGTCCTATAGCATGCTAATTTGAATTGTGAAGGGCTGTGATGGCTAAACCTGACATAGCCTCATTGCTTGAGCAGATTCTAACATTCCCTGCTCTGTTTTAAAGTCTATTTAAATAATAAGTTAGCAACTATAAACATATCAGGGTTATACTTGTATCTGTAGCTGTTTTTTTGCTGTTTCACATTAACTCATGATGTGCACCCTACACATAGTTTATCCTTAGGCCTCTTCACCAAAACATTTCTGGCCATGGGCTTCAATATAAAGGTAAAGGTAAAGGTAAAGGGACCCCTGACCATTAGGTCCAGTCGCAAATAACTCTGGGGTTGCGGCGCTCATTTTGCTTTACAGGCCGAGGGAGCCGGCGTTTGTCCGCAGACAGCTTCCGTGTCATGTGGCCAGCATGACTAAGTCGCTTCTGGCAAACCAGAGCAGTGCACGGAAATCATAGCTGTCAAGTGTCCCTTATTTGAAGGGACAGTCCCTTATTCCAGCGCCATGTCCCGCTGCTGTCCCTTATTGATGGATGTCCCTTAAATGTCCCTTAAATGATGTCCCTTAAATTTCAAAGGAAGCAGCTCCTCTCCCTCCCTCCCTGCCGGCCAGGGAGGAGAGAGGCTCCAACTGTGTTGCTTGGCTGTGTTGCTCACCCAATAAGAAGTCTAAGAACGACTGGGGGGTGGAGCTTGCATGCCTTGTGTGTGGCTAGTTAATGCAAGCTGAGGGGTTTTTTGAATGCTGGATGCCATTTTGTTGCACGTGCTGCTGCAAACTTTGCAGTGCAAAGCCAGGCTGGGGAGCCATCTTAAGTTGAGGCTGCATAGGCCTTGTGGTGCATGTGATTCAGATTCTATTCAGTTGAACCTCTGGTAACAAAGTTGGTTGGACAGTGTTCTTGAAGCTACCCAGCATGAGTTTGACCAGACTGCAGGAGGACAGGAAGACTGGAGTGCCTGGAACAGGTGAGGCTGCAGGTCCCTTATTTTGGCTGCTGGTCCCTTATTTTCAAATCTGTAAGTTGACAGCTATGACGGAAATGCTGTTTACCCTCCCACCAGAGCGGTACCTATTTATCTACTTGCACTTTGATGTGCTTTCGAACTGCTAGGTTGGCAGGAGCAGGGACTGAGCAACGGGAGCTCACCCCATCGCGGGGATTCAAACCGCTAACCTTCTGATCGGCAAGCCCTAGGCTCTGTGGTTTAGACCACAGCATAGTATAGTGTAGTGCTAAATCTACAGACCTGCCATAGTTCTAAGAGTCCATTAGTTAGAGCTCAGCAGCTCATAGGCCTGCAAGATATGCTATCTTAGCCAGAAAAAAACCTCAAACACCTTTCCATAGTCTTGATAAAATTGATGCATTCACAATGTGCAATGGTGCTCACAACTATGCTGCATAAATGAAAGAATTCTGATTGGCTGGTTGGGAGGTGTGACTATTATGTCCTACCTCCTGAAAGGTGTTTTCCAAATGAAGGAAGTGATAGGCTCCAAAAGCGCTAACACCTTTCAGATACCGGTAAATGAGTAAACAAAAATCAGGCAGTAGAATGCCGTCTCAAGTATATCGGTTGTGCTAGCACATATGTGCCCTGATTAAAATTATATATAAATTAGCTGATAAGCACAATGGATATTATCTTGTGACCTGAGGGGTGTGTGGAGAACCATGTTTCACAAATAGTTGCACATAAATACAAAAAATTAAAAAATCCCATATTCTGGTTGAAAATACATTAGCCAAAATCCAGCACAGTTAAGTGTGCATAAGACACTAAAAGTGTTATTTCAGTCCATATTTATTTCAGAAATAAATAAGTCTGAAGCAGCAAGCGGAGATTTTAAAAGGGTCGCCTCAAATCTGCAAGAGCACCAGCTGCATAGACAAAGAAGTATCTTTTGATTCCCAGCATGTTTCAACAAAAAAACTCACTTGTAAAGGAAGGCAGTTAGAGCTACTCGCCCATTCAAGACTAATCCAGCTGCCTTATATTTCCAGACTGCAATCAACTCAAGGCAATGCAACTGCTCAGACCACAGAACCATTTGCTATCTTAAGAGAGACAGTGGCTTAAGACTGGCTTGTGTTTGTGTCTGAAACATGTTGAGAATTAAAAGATGTGTGGGTGGGTGGGTGATTTGTTTAGACAGCTGACACTCTTGCAGTTTGAGGCAAGGCATGCTTTGTTCTTGTTGTTGTTTAGTCATTTAGTCGTGTCCAGCTCTTCGTGACCCCATGGACCAGAGTACACCAGGCACTCCTGTCTTCCATTGCCTCCCGTAGTATGGTCAAACCCATGTTAGCAGCTTCAAGAACACTGTCCAACGATCTCATCCTCTGTCGTCCCCTTCTCCTTGTGCTCCCAATTTTTCCCAACATCAGGGTCTTTTCCAGGGAGTCTTCTCTTCTCATGAGATGGCCAAAGTATTGGAGCCTCAGCTTCAAGTTCTGTCCTTCCAGTGAGCACTCAGCGCTGATTTCCTTAAGAATGGATAGGTTTGATCTTCTTGCAGTCCATGGGACTCTTAAGAGTCTCCTCCAGCACCATAATTCAAAAGCTTAAGTCCATTTATTTCAGTGAGTTGAACTGTGTCTAAGTTTGTACTGGATTATGGCCACATGTGTATTTCCACAGGACTGTAGTTCAGTGGCGGAAAACATGATATGAGAGAGAGAGAGAGAGAGAGAGAGAGAGAGAGAGAGAGAGAGAGAGAGAGGATTTAGTAATCTATAATTATATCTTAATAACTGGTGTGTGTGTTCTCCAAATCGTTCATAAACCTGAACATCTCTGCATTAAAACGTGAGAACCCCAATCCCTTCACAAGATGGTCCTTATTAAAACAGGTAAATTTGGTCCTTATTACAATGGGATGGAACAGTGGAGGGGATAAATTGCTCAACACAAGGGCTCCCACACACACAGCCAAGTATAGTAAAGGCAATAGCACATGCAGTTGTGTATATGCTCCCAGAAGAATACAACAAAGGAGTTTCACCTCCTCCTGCAACACAATAATAGGATTACCATTGGCAGTACGCCGTGAATCATCATAAGAAGCAGACATTTTGGAATTTACATACAATGTCTGTGGAATTCAGTTATCACCATATCCCATTAAATCAGATGGTGTACAAACATTTGTTCATCTCAGTTCTGTTAACTGTGACTGCTAACTGCCCCCAACAGGTGTTGGCCTCAGTGATATATCACCATCAGTGCTATTTTTCTAGAAAAAGAGGTGCTGGAACTCAGCATGAATACCTCCCTCGTTCTCTTAGAAAAACCAATGGTGCCCACTTGAGAGGTGCTGGAACTGAGTTCTGGCTGGGAAAAAATGCCCTGCTAACAATGTTACTACTATCAGGCTGCTTATACACCATACATTAAAGCACAATGGATGCACATGACTTCCCCAAAAGCATCCTGAGAACCGCAGTTTACTTCTCACAGGGTTACAATGCCCAGCACCCTTAATAAACTACAATTTCCAGGATTCTGGGGTGCGGGGACTCATATGCTTTAAATGTATGGTTCTTATGTCTGGTGTGCATGCAGGCTCAGAAAAGGGCACTCGGTTTAAAATAGTAAGCAATCATATGAACGAAAGCACATTTCTCAATGTTTCACTGTCTGAACAAAATGCCTGAAAAAGAGACAAGAACTGATAAAATGGTGCTCAGAAGAAACGTGGTTGGTTTGGTTTAAGAGATTTCATCAGCTTGCAAGCTCAAAGTGAAATGAATGTGTAGTGGTAGCATGGAGTAGAGGAAGATTTTTTTTAAAAAAGGCGTTTTTGCTGAAAACAAAAGAGCTACCTATTACCTCAGAGAAGTCAGTTGAAGTTCCCAGTGAAATCACACAGCACCTCATTTCATGTTACATCACACACCTTCCTCATTTCATGTTACATTTCATGTTACATCTTTGAGGCACTAGCATCTCAAAAATAGCAGCATGACATCACACCTCCTTTCCCCAGCATCCTTAACACGGAAGAAGGTTGCAAATGCCTTTCATTTTTACAAAATGATTTGAACCCGGGACTTCCTGCTTCTGCTGCTGAACTGTAGCACCCTGCTTGTGGTTAACGCTTAGCTGGAATGAAATATTCAACGCAGCAATAGAGAAATTAAAATAATAATTTATTTGTCAGACAAATAAATGATAGACACAGTGGTATATGGTTACCAAAGCTCTGCCCCCTCCAACCCTGATGGCCAGCACTTATATTTCCTCAGCCCAGCCCCCTTGCTCCTCCTTTGGCTGCCTCTGTCCAATCAGCCTGGTTGAAATTCCTATTGGCTGTTTGCTAGAACCAATCATAAAAGATACACCCATTTCCTATTACCTTTTATGGGAGACAAAGAGCTATATTTCCTTCTATCCAGAAATGGCAGACAAGTAGCCATATATCTTACATTTGCCTCAACAAGGCACCTTAATTACCAGATCACCTTTTGCCCCTGTTGCCCCTGCATTCCAAAACAAATGGCTAAAACAAATGGCTCGTGGTATTAAATTCTATCTAAACAGAGATCTTGGGTTCACATTCTCACACACCATCAATGAAATAAGAATCTAACATTTCTTACTTTCTAAATCCTTTGCCTAATTACATTAAGCCAACAAATCTCATACATAACATAGATAGCTTTTTAGAAGAAAAGGCCTTTGCAAAGTAAAAAGGAACTCAGTAAAAAAAAAACAGCTTCAAAAGAAGCCTCTTCAGTTTACACCCCCCTTTCCCAGCCAGCTGCTTTTCCCATTAGCTCTTCCCAAAAATTATTGCCCTTTAACTCTCTCAGTATACCTTAAACCTTAGGAAAATATGGCTAGAGTCTTATGGGAGGCACATGGTATTATTTTCTGTTAAACAATAAATCTTACTATTTACCAACTCTTAATTAGTGTTTTTGCAGCTTGATTGTATTCTGTAATATGTAGGGTCAGTGTAACCTTTGCTCCCAGCCTGTCATTCCCTTTTACAACTTTGAGAAACTTGTCTCCTGCTACTGCTATAAATCAGGGGGGCCCTTGTTCAGGAGAGCAGGAAGATAAACAACTGCCAAAGTACTTAGCCAGCTGGTTTCTGCCTGGCATGAAACATACAAACTTTTGCAAATATATCTTTTTGCTCATTTTAAAATACAGGCCTTGATCAGATGCCTCAGAACTGCAGTCTTGCAGAAATACAAGTAGGCATTGCAGTTGGGTTAGTATGAAAGGGGATGCATCATTTTAAAATGTGTTCTATTTATGAAAAAATGATTGTATACTGCTGTTCATTTTAACAAAAATCAAACTGATTTAGAACAACAATGCATATATACAAACCATTTTTGACTTACCAAACATTTGGTCTTTTCTCTGTATCTTGAAAAGAAACCCTTTAAGGGGACATTTTGGAACTCACTTGGAGGGACATATTTTTAAGTCTATATTTCCACACTTTGCTGCCTATTCTCTGATTTTAAATCTCTGCTGGGGTTCCCACACCAAAGAGTACTTGCCCCAAACTTGGATCTTGGCATCCAAGAATGTTCCTTTTATACCTTTTTCCCCCCCTTGAACCAACAATCTGGAGCTGTCACATTTAGAGGGAAGAGTTTTAATTAGCTATTTCAACCCTAGGTTTGGTTTTTAAAATAACAAACATTTAAAATAAACAATCTGTCAGCCTCAGAGGCTTTTCCTCCTGTCTTTTGGCCAAAACCAGAAGTTGAGCAGGAAAGCAAAGATTTGCAAGTGAAGAGTGAGATGAAGATTTTAATTCATTTCCCCTGTCCTGTTCCAAAATTTTGAAAGACAGCAAAAACGATCCCCTACATATTTTGAAAGAATTGTTATCTGTAACTAGGGCTAGTGGTGCTATATTGGGGAATAAATTCCACTGAACTCAGTAGGGCTATCGGATTGTTCTGTAAATTTCTTTTCTATTTAAAAACCTAAAAGCCATGACAGTCAAAGAGTATGTGTTATAATGAGTCAGGATCAGAGGAAATTATAGGTATCTGAGAACTGGTTACATCCCTTTGCACGTGCACACTAATCTTACTTCATTGCCTATAGCTTCAGGCTGTGTGCACACCATATATTTAAAGTAAATTTCAAGCCCCCAATCTCACGAATCCCTGAAAGTGAAGTTTATTGAGGGTGCTGGGAAATGTAGCTCTGTGAGGGGTAAACTATAATGCTCCCGTTCTTGTGGGGTATGTGCAGAGCAATTTTTCTAGAAAAACAGGTGCTGGAACTCAGTAATGAACACTTTTCCCTTTCGTGTTCATTTTTTCTTTGTGCCAGGAAGTGGGTTTAAAAAAAACAACAACGACGACAACCCTTTGCAACACTTCAGTCACAGCAGGAAGTGACAGTTAGGGGAAATGCCACACAATTCTGGTACAGAGCCCTAGCAGCCCATAGAAGAACTGGACTTCTTTTTTCTTGTGTTCTATTGAGCATTGTGTAGCTAATGTGTGGCCTGGAGTCACAATTCAAACATCCTACATCGCAACCAATGTATTGCCACATCTGCACCAGGCATTTAAAGCTGTCCTCAAAGGTTCCTGGGAACTAGAGCTCTGTGGTGGAACAGTTCCCAGGGTTTTTGGGGGGAGGTGTGCTTTAGATGTGCCTTAAATGCATGGTGCGGGTGTGACCGAAGTGTCACAGATTTGAGGCTGCCATTTTAGGCATATAGGAAGCAGCCTTATACTGAGACAGACTCTGTCTGGGGTTCTAGGCAGGGGACATTCCCAGCCCAACTTTGAGATGCTGAGGATTGAATCTGAGACTTCATGCATGCTAAGCAGATGTTCTACCACTGAGTTATAGCTCTTCCTAATTTCTCAATCAACATGTCAAAGGGGATGGGGACGATTTTGATTCAGCTACCTAATTCAGCTACCTACCTGTGATGGGATAATGAGCTGCTTGTGCGTAAAGCTTGATCCCTCTGGGGTTTGGTTGGTCATCCCAACCTAGGCACTAACGGAGCTCCCCAAAGCATGACTCCGTTAGTCGCTGGTAGAATCTGACAGTGGGCGTCTACGGAACCTACGCCAACATAAAAGCTGTTTGACAGACATGCGCTTTCGTGACTCTCTGCGTGACAGTTTCCGGCGCAGGGTGGGAGTTCCTAACGGGGGTCTTGTTACCTCTTCGCTGTCGTCACTGGAAGTATCCCAGAGCCTCCCCTCCGCTGTGACTCCTGCACTCCCCCTGCTGGTTCCTTCTGCTGCAGATTCTCTCCTATTCTCATGGAACTTATCCACCACCTCTCTCTCCGATGGCAGTTCCCTGACATCCACCTCCCCCCCAGGGCCCCCTTCACCCCCTCCCGCCTCCTCTCCCACTGGCGGTGAGGACGGAAAGCCCCTGAAGGAACTCTCCTCGTCGTCCGAGGATTCAAACACTTCTAGCCACGGCGTACCGTCTCTCTCCCAGTCTTCCTCTTCTTCGTCTGAGTCGGCTTCCTCACCCACCCCTGACTCAGGGAACCCTTCAAACTCTCCTTCCTCATCGGTGGTACCAAAGTGTTCCCTTCTAAATCGTGCCACGGGTTGCGGTTTTCTTGGGAAACGCTGATGAAATGTTTCTATTAAAACCTCGTCATTGACTACCTCTGCTGGTACCCAAGTGTTTTCCGACTCTACTTCCCCCTCCCATTCTACCAGATATTCCACCTGATTCCCCTTCCACCTGGAATCAATGATTCCTGCCACGTTCATGTCGCGCTCTCTCTCTTCTATCACGGGCGTTTGGGTGGCCTCTCTCTCATGCTCCCCCCACTCACGTCCCTCTCGGTACGGCGACAGTAATGACCTGTGAAATACTGGGTGTAACTTCATGTGACTGGGCAGCCTGAGTTTGAATGCTACTGGGTTGACCTGCTGTATGACCTCAAAGGGTCCCAATCTTTTGGGTCTCAATTTCTTACACCCTCCTTTGAACGGTAGTCCTTGGGTGGATAACCACACCCGGTCCCCCACCCTTATGGTTTCACCTTCCCTCCTATTTTTGTCTGCTTGCTTCTTATATTCTTCCTTGGCTTTCTCTAAGTTAAGTTGAAGCTGACGGTGGATCGCTTCCATCTCTTCAAAAAAATATTCCGCCGCCGGCACGCTCCACCTCTCCCCTCCCTCTCCTGGGAATGCCCGGGGGTGACACCCATAATTTGCCAGAAAGGGACTCATCCCTGTGGACACGTTCTCCGCGTTGTTGTAGGCAAATTCTGCTAGAGGTAACTTATCCACCCAATCATTTTCTCTGTCTTTTACATAACACCTCAGGTATTGTTGTAAAATCCCATTTGCCCTTTCCGCTTGCCCATTGGTTTCTGGGTGCCGAGCAGTTGAGAAATTGAGTTCTACGTGTAATAAGCTCATCAGTTTCCTCCAGAACCTGGAAGTAAATTGTTTCCCTCTGTCGCTCAAAACCCTCAAGGGGGCGCCATGCAACCTAAAAATATGTTCTACAAACAACTTGGCGGTTTCCTCCGCTGTGACTGCATGTGAACAAGCTATAAAATGACACATCTTGGTTAATAGATCTACCACCACCATGACAGCTGTTTTGCCTTTGGATTTTGGCAGGTCCGTCATAAAATCTATGGATACTGCCTCCCATGGCCTTTCGGGCGTGGGTAAGGGTTGTAATAGCCCCGCTGGCGCCACCCTCTCTCCTTTTGCTCGCTGGCACCTGACGCAACCCCTGACATATTCCCGTACGTCCTCCCTCACCTTGGGCCACCAAAACTCCCTGGTAACCAACCACATGGTTTTGTGCTGTCCAAAATGTCCCGCGGTGGGGCTGTCATGCAACTGCTTGAGTACTCTGCCCCTCAGTTCCCCGTCGGGTATGTACAGTGCCCCTTTGTAATACAACGCCCCGTTCTTTTCTTCAAACCCCCCTGTGTTCTCCTCTGCCCTCCGGAGCTCTCTGAGTTTCCCTTGGGCGTATTCATCGTTCTCAGTACCCTCTATCAGTTCCCTCTGCCCCACCAATGCCGCCCCACACACCCAGCGGTCTTCAGGGATTACATGCCTTGCCTCGGGCGCTCCCTCCCCCTCTAAGTACTCAGGTTTCCTGGAAAGAGCGTCCGCCCTCACGTTCTCGGATCCGGGCACGTAACGAATCTCAAAGTGGAATTTGGAGAACTCCTGGGCCCATCGTACTTGTCTCTGGTTCAGCACTCGGGCTGTTCTCCAATATTCCAGATTTTTGTGGTCAGTTCGGACTTGAACCTTGTGCTGCGCCCCAATCAGCAAGTGCCGCCATTTCCGGAAGGCTTCATGAATGGCGAGCAGTTCTCGGTCGTATACTGTGTAGTTCCTCTCGGATTTGTTCAACTTCCGCGAGAAGAATGCACACGGTTTCCATTCAGACGTATCTTTTCCCGGCTGGAGAAGAACGGCCCCCACCGCTCGGTCTGACGCGTCAGTCTCCACTCTCATTGGTTGTTGTAGATCCACATGCAACAGTTGCTCTTCCGACGCAAACGCCTGCTTTAAGCGTTCGAACGCCCGCTGCGCTTCTTCCGTCCAAACAAATTTCTTTTTGCTACTAAGACAATCCGTGATAGGCGCTGTCAAATGGGCAAAGTTCTTGATGAACTTCCTATAGAAGTTTCCGAAGCCCAGGAACCTTTGCACGTCCTTCTTGGTCTTTGGTGTTTTCCATTCCAGTACCGCTTGAACCTTGCTGGGATCCATGGCCAACCCCTTGTCAGACAACCGGTACCCCAGGAATTCCACCTCCCTGGTATGAAACTGACACTTCTCCAGTTTCACCCACAGCCGATTTTCTCGCAACTTGCTCAGTACCTCTCTTACATCTCGCACATGCTGCTCCTCATTCGCTGAGTACACCAGGACGTCATCTAAGAACGCTACGCAGTTCTTGTAGAGCAGTGGCCCCAGGACGTGATTCATGAATGATTGAAAGCAGGCGGAGCCCGCTTGTAATCCGAAAGGCATAACTAAATACTCAAAAGCCCCCAAGGGGGTGAACATAGTGGTCTTCCACTCATCCCCCTTTCTCACACGTATCAAGTTATATGCCCCCCTAAGGTCCAGCTTGGTAAAAATTTTCCCTTTTCTCACCTGTGTCAGAATGTCATCAATTCTAGGCATAGGGAAAGTCACTGGTTCTGACACTGCATTTAGGCTTCTGAAGTCACATACAAGCCTCGGTTTGCCCGTGTGTTTTTTGTCCACAAAGAACACTGGGCTGCCCCCCACCGCTCGTGACTCTCTGATGAAACCTCGCTTGAGATTCTTGTCAATGAACTCCCTTAACTCCTGCATTTCACTGTCTGACATTGCATACAGCTTGCCCACTGGCAATTGTGCTCCTGGGAGTAAGTTAATTTGACAGTCAAAGGGTCTGTGCGGGGGCAGTCTATCTGCTTCCTTTTCGCTAAAGACGTCAATCAAGTCAGCATATTGTGGTGGCACCTTGCCCTTGCCCATCACTTCCACCCCTGCTAGAGTGGCCCTGGCCCCTGCCTGAACCTCTCCCTCTTTGCAGTGTTCTAGGCAATGTGCTGATCCAAAGGAAACCACTCTCTGATGCCAGCCTACTAGAGGATCGTGTAGTGCTAGCCAGCTCATTCCCAAAATAATGGGAGCTCCTCCCAAAGTGGCTACGTTAAACGCTATCAGTTCTGTGTGTCTTGCCACCCTCATTACCATTGGAACAGTCTGCTGGCTCACTTCTCCTCCCAACAGTTCCCTCCCATCAATCGTGGTAACCTGCAAAGGCTTACTTAATGGGATAGTCTGTATCTGGTGTTCAGCTGCAAACTCCTTACTCATGAAATTACAGGAGCTGCCTGAATCCAATAGCGCTTTTATCTTTAGTGGGTGTCCATTGGACAGTTCCAGCAACACCTCTATCACAAGCGCTGGTCTTGGAGGTTCCGGCGTGGGCACATTCACTTCTCCTCTGCCTGACTGCGGTGCCCTGATGCTGGCAGCCAGGCGTTGGCTTTTACTTGCTCGCTGCTTGTTTCTCCTTCCTCCTTCCCCCCAACAGTTCCCGCCATTCCTTGCCATTCCTTCCTTTGCGGACAGACTCTGGCAAAGTGACCTGGCTGTTGGCAGAGATAACATCTCTTGGCGCCCTTCCCCTCCTTCTTCCGCCCTTCACTGGTGTTTGAAACTGCGCGCGCGCGCGCTGTTCCAATTTCCATCGGCTCTGCTGGCGGGAAAGGCTGCTCCGGAATCTCTGGAATGCGGAAATCCTTCCAACGTTCCCCTTTTCCTTCCCGCTTTTCCAAAGCCCTTGCCTCCTGGCGCGCTCCTATGGACAGCGCTGATTTAGTCAGATGATCCATAGACTCCGCCCTGGGCGCCCGGGAAAGTTCATCTTTCACTGCCGGAGAGAGCCCTTCTTCAAACAGCATTTGAATAGGTTCACTCGCAAGGTCCCACCCCAGTCTATGAATCAGCATGCTGAACTCAGTCCAGTACTCACGTACAGATCGGCTCCCCTGTTTACACGCCATTAACTGCCTCCGCACCACCCCTTGCTCAATCTCACTGGAAAACATCAAGTCCATGGCGCGAAAAAACTTCATAGTGTCCTTTAAGATTTCATTATTGGCTGCCATCAGGGGCCGCACCCAGTCCCTCGCCCCTCCCTCTAGATGGCCGATCACGTACGCCACTCTAGAGTTCTCATCAGGGAAGTCATCAAACAGTAGGTTAAGAGCATATTGCATCTCTGTCCTAAAGGCTTGATAGTTCCTGGGATCCCCCCCAAATTTCTGCACCAATCCAGGCACCTTTCTGGCAAGTGGGGTGGGTTTCCCTTTATCCGCATCTTGAGCCCTCCTCTCCTCGAGCCTCGCCGTTTGCAGCGCGAGCTGGACCTCCAACGCCCTGTACCTGTCTTCCAGGCTTGGACCTCCTCCAGCCCCAGCTCCTGCACCTCCGGTTCCAGCTGGTTCGCTCATGATGCCCTCTGCTTGCACAAGCTGCTTTCAGAGACTGTCAGATTGCTGTGATGGGATAATGAGCTGCTTGTGCGTAAAGCTTGATCCCTCTGGGGTTTGGTTGGTCATCCCAACCTAGGCACTAACGGAGCTCCCCAAAGCATGACTCCGTTAGTCGCTGGTAGAATCTGACAGTGGGCGTCTACGGAACCTACGCCAACATAAAAGCTGTTTGACAGACATGCGCTTTCGTGACTCTCTGCGTGACAGTTTCCGGCGCAGGGTGGGAGTTCCTAACGGGGGTCTTGTTACCTCTTCGCTGTCGTCACTGGAAGTATCCCAGAGCCTCCCCTCCGCTGTGACTCCTGCACTCCCCCTGCTGGTTCCTTCTGCTGCAGATTCTCTCCTATTCTCATGGAACTTATCCACCACCTCTCTCTCCGATGGCAGTTCCCTGACACTACCTAACTCTTCTTCTTCTTTGGCAATCGTTAGTAGCCGAGTAAGATTGTCTTCCATAAACACGGTTTTAACAATGAGTCTGTAAGTGGCTGTGGAGGCCAATTCTGGATCCACACGTCCTTCCACAGTGGGGACATTGGTTTCTGGGTGGGAGCTGATCATGGTGTGGATTTGCCAAGCATGCCTTCCTCCTAGCACGTTTCTCCCTTGTGTCCTGAGTTTGAGTGTCTTCAAAGCCCATGACACCACTGGTAAAGGCTGTTCTCCAACTGGAGCAGTCGCAGGCCAGTGTTTCCCAGTTGTCAGTGTTTATACTACATTTTTTTAGATTTGCCATGGGACAGTCTTTAAATCTCTTTTGTTGACCACCAGCATTACGCTTTCCATTTTTAAGTTCGGAATAGAGTAGCAGCTTTGGAAGATGATCAACAGGCATCCGCACAACATGGAGTACTCCAGCCAAGCAATGTGAACAAAAATGCACAAACTGGGATAAAGCATCCATAAAAATATATACATGGCTTAAAATAGCATATAAAAATGCATTATTTTAGGGGAGATTGCACTGCAAAAATATGCCTATTAGGTGAAATTTACACTGAAGTGCTAATGAATTTTCAAGTGGACTTTTAAAAGAATAAATACATGCATTGCTAGTGGCTGCCTTTATGTGGAGAACTGAATTGGAGATGAAAAAAATAGAAACTGAAAGAAACCAAAATGGACAGATTTGCCCATCATGTGACCTAGTCAGCTTCTAAGTCTGAAACTGAAAGGGGCATCATCTCGTCCTTGGCTTGAACAGCAAAAGGTCTTGAGCCAGCTCTTGGTCAACAGCACAACTATTTACTGAACACACAATGTCACTGAGAAGGAAAACAAATGGAAAGGACAAGGGGGTCAGAAGACTGCTGGCTTGGTGACACAGCTTATGTAAGGTGTGTTTCCCATTGATGTGGAGAACTATAAAAAAAGCCTATATAAGCTTTCTCTGTGTATCATGTTTACTCGTACTAAGGTGACATGTGCTTTAAAAATCCCATCCGTGTGTGCAAGTATTTGATGTCTGCACTCTTTGCAGGGAAAATAAATGTGTTGTGTTGCAATCCTCCCCTAACAACGCTTAACTAAATTAAAATATCTCTGAAGATACTCTCTCTGTATTTGCCAGTTTGATGTCAGTAAGCGAAACTATACGATTTTGCAAGACAGGTGGTATGTCATGGTTTCTCAATTTTTTTCTTGCAAAACACATCATTGAAATTATCTTATGCACACCCCCAAACCTTTTTTCAGAGATGAAAGAGACATGACGCAGAATAGCTGTGATTAGATGTCCTGATGAGGACCCCCCTCTCTCCATCATTTTAAAGTGATCAGTCACAGGGAGCTCTGATTTTGATTGGAGCATTACAGCTGGCGGAAAGTATTTACCCCACCGTTACCAAGCTGCTGTTACTAGACCAGCAGCAGGGAAAAACACCAGAACAATGCAGATCCACACACACACACACGCACACGCACACACACACACACACACACACACACAGTTTTACAGGAGTTTCAGGAAGGCAGTTTAGAAAATGGCACAGAGGAGCCAGTTAGATAACTGCAATGTTTTTTAAGTGGGGCTGCCCTTGAAGGCTGTTTGGAAACTGCCATTAGTTCTGAAGACAACAATAAGATTGCAAACTGGAACTGGATGTTACAATCACATCACATCTATGTGTCATGAGTCCTGCAGCACTGTCATTATTGGTTTGGCAGGCTCTAATACAGGATGTAGAAGGAGGGGCAGCTGAGTGGTGGGAACCTGAGTTGGCAGAGGAGGAGGAGGAGGAGGAGGAGGAGGAGGAGGAGGAGGAGGAGGAGGAGGAGGGGAAGGGGAAGGAGAAGGAGAAGGAGAAGGAGAAGGAGAAGGAGAAGGAGAAGGAGAAGGAGAGTTTGGATTTGATAGCTTGCTTTATCACTTCCCTAAGGCAGGGGTCAGCAAACTTTTTCAGGAGGGGGCCAGACCCACCGCCTCCCAAAAGCACCCCCCTCCCGAAAGGCCCCCCCACCTATGCCACTCACGCCGCAGCCTCCGACGCTGCCTCGTCTTCAGCAGCATCGCGTCCTCTGTCTCAGTGGAGCACAGAGCCCATGCTGCTGACGCTTACTTCCCACTCAACCGCTTCCTGCAGCCAGTCAGAAGCCATGCCTCATCGTGGAAGTCAGTCTCCACATGGCGAGGCCTCTGCACCGCACCTGTTTAGTGTGGGGACTGACCGAGTGGGCGGCAGGGTCCACAAGGTTCGCGGGCCGGATTAACAAGCCCAGTGAGCCGTATCCAGCCTGTGGGCCTTAGTTAGATGACCTCTGCCCTAAGGAGTCTCAAAGCGGCTAACAATCTCCTTTCCCTTCCTCCCCCACAACAAACACTCTGTGAGGTGAGTGAGGCTGACAGACTTCAAAGAAGTGTGACTAGCCCAAGGTCACCCAGCAGCTGCATGTGGAGGAGCAGAGACGAGAACCCGGTTCATCAGATTACAAGTCTACCACTCCTAACCACTACACCACACTGGCTCTCCAGTGAGAAGAGTGGGTCACCCCTTTCCACCCTGACCTGAATCGCTTGGGAAATGGGAGTACAAATGCCAGCTCTCCTCCCTGACTTTCTTGTGCGGTGGACAGCCTCACTGGGGGCTTGGGGCAGGGGCTTGGAGCAGCTGAGAGGGAAGGTGGAGCCAAAGGCAGCAATGCCTAAACAGGAGCCCAAACAGGTGCAGTCTTGCCACCTAGAACCAGGTGCTGTTTTCACAGGTGAGAGCAGATACACCCACCCCAAAGGAGTGTGTGTTTGCAATCCCAACATTCCTGCAGAGCAAACAAGTCTCACTAGTAAGTGCACCACGCCTCATCTTTCAAAGTTTGGCGGGCAGGGTGTAGAAACTGATTGGGACATCTTTGTTGCATCTGTCCAGTTCTGAACTTCTTGTCCTGTTCGTGAACTCCTGAACCGCAACTCCTCAACCTTGTGTCTGCTGCTGAGCCTGTACCCTTATTTCCCGGAATAAAGTCTGAAATTGGAGAGAAGTGGGAGGGCAGTGGACAATGCCTTTGTGATGCACCACTGGTGAGGCACTGGTGGTCCCTGCTGTGGTGCTGAGCTCTGGAAGCTGCCCAATGATAGCAGGCCTCCGATTATAAGAAGGCTTGCATTTCAAAGAGCAGTAATTAGGATTGTGTATTCTTTTCCATTCATTTTAAAAAACCCACATGCTGCATATCCAAAATTTGCTGTTACCGGTATTTCACAGTTTTTCCTTCCACTTGTCTGTCCTCATAGTGAGGGGAATAGACTCTTCCACAGTATCTGACCTTCTCCGTGCTCTGTCTAGCAACCTCTCCTTCCTCCTGCCCCAGTGTGATGGATCACAATGTCATCATCATTTCTGAAGTCTGGGAATCCAGTTAGAAAGAAGATTTCTCACGAGAGAATTTAGGCTTTTTAGAAAGGAAGCTTAGAAGCATTTTTATTGCTTTCAAAGCACCTGCGAGTGAGAACATCTGCTGCTATCTGGGGTTTACTTAGCTTTTAATACCACCCTTAAATACAATCACATTTTTTTTCCTGGCTGGGATCCTTGCGGTGATGGCTCCCTGTGTTTTTCCCAAGAATTTTCTTGACAGAAGTAGGGCTGCAAGTTTTATATATCTATATATCAAGACAGAGAGAGAGAGAGAGATGATGTGTCTTTCCTTTAATGAGCTTTAGGCAGCAAAACTATTTGCGACCTCCTCCCATTTATTCTCACAACATCCATGTCAGGAAGGTTACATTCTGCTCTCCAAAACATATTGAAGAATTGTATAACAGTACAGGACAGTGTTGGTACCTTCATAGAATATTCTGTTTGATGAAGTTTGACCAACAGCAATGGAGAAATGACAGCAAGAGTTTCTGATTTTCCTTACACAACAATGTTTCTGATTTTCCTTACACAGCAAACCATGAAACAGAATCACAACAGCATGTTCGGAGTATTTTAGACCTGATAATGTTGTGGGGATGGGCAGACAGGGAGAGAGAGGGTATGTGCAGGTTTAATGCTACTGGCAATGGGGCCCACAGGGAAAGCTCTGACAATTGTCTCATTTGCCTCTGTTAATTTCACCAACAGTGGGTACTTCTAGGTTGTCACTAGTTTTAGGTGGGATTCAATCACATACAGACAAATTCAGGTTGTACAATGAAAGCTGGTTTGGCACTCTTGCACAACAAACCAGCTCCACCTGCCCCCAAACAGAACTTTTTTGCAATATACAAAGCTATGGGGAAATGTTTGCATAATTATTGCATTAATGCAAGATTGAATAACCTTTTCACAAACAAAACAGTACGAATACTCAATAAATAGTCAATATTGTCTCATCTAACCTCTCTGCAAAATTTGTGCAGACAGATTCGACTGAATGCTCAACAACAGGTTGTCTGGAAGGGACCAGTGTTTCCACTTCCTCCCTTGCTAAGCAGTTCCAAGGGGAACCGTGCATAAGTTTTTCATTAACCTATTTCTTTTCTTTTTGGCAAGGTGGGGGTTGGGGTTGGGATTTGGCTGAAATTTCATTTCATTATCATTTCCTGTCCTCATTAGGAAGTGATCAAGCTGCTGTCCTCATTTTAATCATTACAACATTCAACGTCTGGTCACCTGGGATTTGGGAGGAAAGAACATGAAAAAACTACAAAGAGAAATAATTTAAGCTCGGCAGTTCATTGACGGCCAATCTTAAAAAAGTAACAGAACTTACAGACAATCAGCCTTCCACAAATGGCTGCACTGAGACAATGAAATACAAAATGTTTCTGAGCCCATGCTTCGGCGACATGCACCTTTAGCCAGTACATTTCTCAATTTCATTAATGCAGACATTTTGCATAATAGACTAACAGAAAAGGCAGGGGAAATGTGCCAATAACTGGCACAATGTTTTTAATCATAGATTTTAAATGGGGGAGGGTGGTGTGAGAACAGCTGATGCTGTGTCATGACTGAAGCCAAACAGAACTGGAGTGGATCAGTGATCCGGATGGGAAACAAATAACTCAGTGAGATGGGGAATATTTTTGAGCTGGGGACTGATGCCAGGGACTGATGCTGGGTCTGTTTGCATACAGACTGGGTCCGTTTGCATACATACTGCCACTGAGATATGGCGTCTCTCAATTGCTGGGCTAAATAACATCAGTCACATTATCAAGGGCTTATTTACCTACACATCTTCTTATTATGTAACGTCACCATTTCATAGTAATACTCTGCAGATGTTTATAATGCATCAGCCAAAGATCATCACAGTCCCCACAAAAGAGAATGATGGACCCAAATGGAATGCTATAAAACTGGAACACACAAAATCAGTCTGGGATCATTTCAGTCTTCTTGGACATTCTGTCTTTAACCTTAAGGTCAATACAAGGAACAGTTGCAGTGAAAAGCAACTGAACTAGAATCTAGTAAAAGGGCATGTTTTTCAGGGATTGAAAAGGCGTTATGAATGGCTCTCTCAGCTGTCTCCCATTTTGTGCTATAGGTCCTTTCCAGGAAACAGGAGAAATGTTAATTAATTAATTAATTAATTAATTAATTAATTATTACATTTATACCCCACTTTCCCTCCAAGGAGCTCAATGGGGCAAGCATGGTTCTGTGCCATCCCATTTCATCCTCATAGCAATCCTGTGAGGTAAGTTGGGCAGAGGAATGCTGACTGGCCCAGGGTCACCAGCAACAAACAGCCAACAGGGTGCGCCCCCTTACATAAGACAGGGACCCCTGCTTCTGATTGGCCTTGTGGGCACTGCCCACCCATATCGGAGAGGCTAGAGGCGGCTGGCTCCAGATAACCACCCCCTCCCCCAGCCACGCTGGAAGACAGCAGACTCCATGGACCCACCGTGGCTGCACCATGCAGCAAAAACTGCCCACCTGGAGCCCTAGGTGAGCAGTTATTGTCAGTAAAGCCCTTTGGAACTTCATGTTTTGTTGCTCCATCAATGAAGTATTATATTCAGTCATGTTTATCATGTCAGAATGTGTGTACTTGGCATTTTTTCTATCTTCAGTCCTTATCTTACAAACCTTAGGCCATGTGTACATATAAATACTTCTGCTACTTTCTTTGTCCACACAGTCATAAAAACATAAGAAAAGCCTGGCTGGATCAGACAAAGTCAAAGTCTGATTGAGTCCAGCATTCTTGTCTCACAGTGGCCAACCAGGGCTCCTCCAGAGGACTTGTTTATTGCACATTCATCCTGATTGCCTTGCAAAAGGCTGGTTTGAAGGTAATACAATGCCTGCTCTTTATTGAGCATTTGTTTGTGGGGAAGCAACAACCGTTGTTGCTAGTAGCCATTGATAACTTTATCCTTTATTAATTCATCTGTCCCCACCCCTCCCAGGGTTTAAAATATGCATCTGAAGACATATTTTAGATGGATCAGGGAAGAGAAATTTCAGGGTGACAAGTTGGAGAAAATAAAAGCTAAGGAAAGTATTAAGTCCTCCTTGCTGCTGCTTCTCTTTCAATCACCTGCTCTCAAAGCAGTTTTTAAAACAAATTTTAAAAGGATATCCTGTAATGTGTAATGTGTAGTTTGGCCTAGAATCTAACATGTGTGCAAATTCTCCACTTGGAACTCAGTGACCTCCACTGGACTATTGAGGAACTGCAAGAATTATTTCAATTTGTAAATCTCAATACAGTGGTACCCCAGGTGAAGAACTTACGGTAATTCATTCCGGAGGTCCGTTCTTAACCTGAAACTCTTCTTAACCTGAGACACCACTTTAGCTAATGGGGCCTCCCGCTGCCACCACGACGCTGCTGCGCAATTTCTGTTCTCATCCTGAAGCAAAGTTCTTAACCCGAGGTACTATTTCTGGGTTAGCGGAGTCTGTAACTTGAAGCGTATGTAACCCGAGGTACCACTGTATATTTCAGATGTTCAAAATGCAATACTAGAGGAGGGTTGAGGGGGGAGGGAGGGAGAGGAGAGGAGAGTTCTCCTGGCTCAGCTTTACTAAACCATATCATTGGTTGTTAAATGTATAGACCCTGGATTCAAACCGGATAATTAGCAGTTGTCTGCTTGGAGTCAAAAGGTTTGTACTCTGTCATGGGAAAGCTGACTACACAGTTAAAAGCACTGAACGATTGACAAACAGAACTTTTGTAGACACATGGTGTGCCTTCATAGCATATGTATCAGAAACTAATTCCAGTATGCAGCAACACATAACCAGTTGTGGTGGGACAGATTTGGCTGACCTCTGTATCATGTTCTCAGGAGGTTTAGGGGGCTATGTTAATCAAATGGGGAACTCTTGTGTTGCTATACTGGAAAGATTAAATAAAAATATTTATAAATAATATAGACCCTGACTGTAGCTTTCTTTTTTTTTTAATACATTTTTATTAAAGTTATACACAAAACAGACATATATAATATATATATATATATATATATATATATATATATATATATATATATATTTGCTTTCGTAGATTTTCACGGGTACAGGAATGCAGGTTTTGGTGTCCTCGGGTGTCTTATATATATATATATACACACACACACACAGAAAAGATTACAAAAAAGGGGTCACTACAACAGAGATATACAAGCCAACTTTTTCCTTTTTCCAACTATACAAAGAAAATAGTTTAGCTACATCATGCAAAAAAAAAAAAAAAAAAAAAAAGGAAAGAAAAACACCCTGAACTCCCTTCCACCCTTTTGGTAAGTATCGAATATCTACTTCCATTACGTATTTGATTTTTAATCTATAATCCTAAATTCACTCGCTGGTAGTATTGTTCTAACCCCGCCAGTTCACATTAGACATTTATTCCAATATAGTTCCAGTATTTACTCCAATTTTTCAGAAATTTCTGTTCATCTTGATCTCTTATTTTACCTGTTAATTTATCAAGCTCAGCATAATTTACCATTTTAATCTGCCAGTCATTTATGCTGGGGATGGTTTCCACTTTCCAGTATTGTGCCAACATAATTCTCGCTGCTGTGGTGGCATAGAGGAATATCGCCTTGTCTTCCTTTTTGATTTCTTTGCCCGTCATTCCCAACAAAAAGGCTTCAGGTCTTTTGGGAAAAGTGTACTTAAGTATTTTTTTAAGCTCATTATAAATTGATTCCCAAAAGCCTTTCACCTTTTTACATGTCCACCATAAATGATATAGGTCACCCTCCACCTCACCACACTTCCAGCATTTCTTATCCTTTAATCTATACATTTTGGCCAATTTCACAGGGGTGTGGTACCACCTATATAACATCTTCCAAACATTTTCTCTCAGTGCCATACATGCTGTAAACTTTATGTTACAATTCCACACTTCCGACCACCTTTCGAAATCGATGTTATAACCAAAGTCAATTGCCCATTTAATCATTGCCTCCTTCACCTTCTCGTCCTTTGTATACCACTCTAATAGTATATCATAAATTCTGGATAGGGTTTTGTTTTTGCCTTCTACTACTTCTATGTTAAATTTTGATTTTTTATCATCAAAACCCAACTTCTTCTTATCCTCTTTTAACAAATCATTCACCTGGTGGTATTGCAACCAACCAGTGAATAAGCTTTTTATCTCTTCATAAGGTCTGAGTTATCTCTTCATAAGGTCTGACTGTAGCTTTCTTAGAAGTTACACAATACTGGAAGAAGTCTGAGGCTGGCTCTTTAGAGAGGTGGTACTTCCATGTATGGGATATATATGTCTTTACTGGGGGAAAAGTGACTTCCATGCAACATGGTAACACTTTACCTCCCATGTGAATGGCCACCTCTTTTAGTGTTGCTGCTTCAGATGTTCTGGACAGTCTTTGCCAACCTAGTACCCTCCAAACTTTTGGGACTACAACTCCCAGCTAGAGAGGCGGTTGGACGCTTGAATGCCAAGGGAGCCAAATATGTACTAAAAGAGGATAAGGAGATTGCAGAGAAGCAGAATTGGCTATTTGCACCTGCCTTCATAGCAGAAGATATAGGTCAGATCCCAGTGCCTGAACAAATCTTTGCAGGAAGGAAGTCTGAGTAACTAAGAAAAATAGTGGTGATGAAAAACAAAGTTCCAGGCCTAATAGACTAAATGAAAACTGACAAATTGTCAGGTCTGGATGGTATCTATCTGAGAGTTCTCAAATGTGAAATAGCTGATATGTAATTTGTCCCTCATATTTGTTGGTGAAATTTGGGAATATGTGTGAAATTGCACTAACTGCTTGGTCTGTGTCTCGAGCAGGGGTGTCAACTTGAATAAAATAACTACCGTATTTTTCGCCCCATAGGACACACTTTTTCCCCTCCAAAAATGAAGGGGAAATGTGTGTGCGTCCTATGGGGCGAATGCAGGCTTTCGCTGAAGCCTGGAGAGCGAGAGGCATCGGTGCGCACCAACCCCTCTCGCTCTCCAGGCTTCAGGAAGCTATCCACAAGCCTTGCTAGCCCGGCGGGAGTTCCCGCAGGCTCACAAGGCTTGTGGGCAGCAGCCTGCCGCCTGAAGCACGGGGAGCCCTCCGGAGGGCTCCCCGTGCTTCGGGCAGGTGTGCACAAGGCTTGGGGCAGCAGCCGCAACTGGGGGGGGGGAAATAAAATGTTTTTATTCATCCCCCCCCAAAAAAAACGAGGTGCGTCCTATGGGCCGGTGTGCCCTATAGGACGAAAAATACGGTAATCACATGATGCAGAGCATGCACACTATTTGAATGGCAATGTCCATCAACTGGGGGTGAGCAGCCCTCTCAAATATTTTATTGGGAGGGTCGAAGACCTCTTGGCCCCTATGCCCTTTGTCCACGACTGATTTCTGTTCAGGGTAAGGATGCCAGCTGTAGTGGGTTTTGAAACAGCTCAAAACCACAGGCCTCTGGTATTACTCATGCAGCCTATCTTTCTCCAAAGAATGTGTGTACATGCATTGGTGGGTATAAAGCCACTTTGAACTCTGGGAAAGACTGACAACCTCAAGGAGGAGCAGACTCTGAAGCTCTTCTGGACTACTCTGCTGGCGCAGCACAACTCTGCTGATTACACTGGGATAGGTGTGATATCAAAATCCTATCATACTTGAGGACTGGAAAGTAACCAACATAATGCGATTTTTTTTTTTTTTAAAAAAAAGTGATATAGCAGGTGGGGTGGGAGGGTAACCTAGAAATTGCAGGTCAGTTAATATCTGTCCTTGGAAAACTGGTGGAAAGTATTGCTTAAAATAACCAACCCTTCCTGAAGCAGAACCAATAAGGCTTCTGCATCGGCAAGTCCTCTTTATTTGAGCACTCTTTGAGAGTGTCAACAAACATATAGATAAGAGCTGATCTGGTTGACACAGTGTACTTGAACTTTCAGAAAGCCTTCGACAAAGTACTGCAGCACAGAAGCCTAAGTAAGCGAAGTGGTCGTACAAGGAAAGGTCCTCTTGTGGATCAGGGACTGGTTACATAACAGGAAATTTTAATAATGAAAAATTACAGATGATAGATAGATGATAGATAGATAGATGATAGATAGATAGATAGATGATAGATAGATAGATAGATAGATAGATAGATAGATAGATAGATGATAGATAGATATAGATAGATGATAGATAGATGATAGATAGATGATAGATGAATCACCTTTCCCTGTTTGTTTGTTTGTTTTGTAACACAAAAGAAATTTTTAATAAAAACTATTTTTTTAAAAAAAACAACTTTATGTTTTTAGCTTGTTCAGAAATGATCTAGAGTTAGGGGGGAGCAGTAGGGTGGTTTGCTGATTATATTAAATTGCTTGTCAAAACCGAAAAGGATTATGAAGAGCTCCAAAAGGGCCTCTCCAAATTGAGTGAAAGGGCAGTAAACTGGCAGCATTTAAGGCTCTTTGGAGAAAGGGGGAGTAAAAGGCAGCATGACAGGAGTGTGTGGCATAGAGAAGGGGGACAGGGAACCGTTTCCCCTCGTTCTCTCATAACGTTAGAACTCCAGTGGACATTAAATGAAGCTGAATGACGGAGGATTCAAAACAGACCAAAGGAAGTCCTTCCTCACTGTTAAGTTGTGGGTGAACATATCAGACGACACAGCGATTCTTCAACAGCTCTTGTTTATTTACAGGCCAGGACAGAACTGAACTGAAGGGTTCAGTCAGCCTGCTTATATAGAGCTCCAGTACAACGTAACTGTAACAATTATCTAAAACTATCCAATCACTGAATGTCACTTTCGATCCCTTATTTGCATAACTATCTACAGTATCCCCCTGCTGGCCCAGGGTGAGAACTTCAGTACATAACACTCACACAGTGCAAAGTTAACCTGTGCAATTGCTCCCTCAGGACTCAGCGATGTCTTATCAATTTGGGTGGCTTTATCAGAGGACAAATCCATGGAAGTAAAGTCTATCGGTAACTACTAGCCATGATGACTAAGCTCTGCCTTCATGGTTGGAGGCAATATGCTTCTGTGTACCATGAGCTGAAAGCTGCAGGAAACGACAGGGCTTGCTTGCTGGTCCTGCTTGCAGGCTTCCCATAGGCCTCTGGTTGGCCACTGTGAAAATGGGAAGCTGGACTGGTTGGGCCACACTGGCCTGATCCAGCGGACTCTTCTTATGTCTGTATGCTGCCTCAACGACCTAGAAATGCAAACTATAAATCCATTAAGTAAACTAATATTAAAGAGTGAGACACAATTTCCAGATGTGAAAAAACAGCTTTTTTTTTTTAAAGCACACACTACAGAACAGGACATTATATTTGTTCTAAATATCTGAGTAGAGTACAGATAACTAATCCCAAAACTATTATTCACTGTAGTTTCGTTCATTTTGAGAATTTTATATTGCATGGGTGTAAAATGTGCATCTTCATTAGAAAATCTCTGGAAGTGATGGCAGCGGAAGCCTTGGTGTTTTATCAAATCTACCAGGTTTAAGTAATATGCTGTGGCTCATTCACACTCATTCAAACCATGGTACAAAAAAAAATGTTGCTTTCATGGCCTTTCTTTACTATGGATTTTTTTTATTAAAGCAATTATAAAATATTTTGGGAAAGATCGACAGTAGTCTTTGTCTTCATTGCATGGTACCTTCCCACAACTCTTCCTCAATGCATTCTTGCATACACAAAGCGGAAAACAATTAAAAAATACAGTGTAATCTTACACATGTCCATTTAGAATTCAATAGTACTTCCTTCCCATTTTGTAGCCGAAGAGCTCAAAGCAATCCAACACCATAATCTCCTCGCATAGAGGGCCAAAACTGAGATATTGTGGCCACCTATGGCCACTCAATGATGTCCAGGTATCTATGTGGACAAGGCCAGCCCAAAACATTTGCCACCTGAGGTGGACAAGGTGGTCTCCTTTCCATGTGCAAAAGCTGACTAGACTGGCAGTGAAATGCTACAGCAACAGTAATGATGGGACAGTGTCCTTCATCACAACAGAGGGCAGCAGGCTAGCATGTCCTCCCACACCTTACCCCTGCTCCACGCCCCTCAGCATCTTCCACTGGAGGCAGCTGTTTCACTCTGTCTAATGGTAGGGCCAGCCCTGGACGTGGAACCCCAGGTGACCAAAACCAGTCTTAGCTCTAAGAATGCCTTACTGGTCCTTGGAAGACCCACTTCTCACAAAGCCTGACAGTATGGCAGCCTGCCAGATAAAGAAATTTATGCTATTTTCAGGCCAAGGCACCTTCTACAATACTCAGGTTCAGGGGTGGCAAGTTGAATAAAATATTGTGGGAGCCCAGGTAAGCCCTGCACCATATAATTGATCATATGACACAATGCACGCACACACACCATTTTAATGGGAATGCCCATCAACTCTGTGGGGGCCCAGCTCCCTCACATATTTTCTGGTGGAGGCCGAAGCCCCCACGGCCCTTTCGAGTTGGCTCCTATCCTCAGGAAGCTAACAATATGATTTTATGGTGACTCATAATGAAAGCCTTGTTTAAAAATAAATAAATAACAGCCCTCCAGCTAACCAGTGCAATTACAGGCCTATTATCCTATTGTAGTTAGTGTTTTGATAGAGCATTAAATTGCTTCGTAACTTCCAGAATCCCTTTTTTTAAAGCCACATTGTAAACATTTCAGGGGGAGTTAAGAAATGACTCAATGGAGGTGTGATGCAAACCTTCAAAGTGCTTCCCTCCATTCTTGACAGGCAATTCCCAATATTTGTTTTACTTTTAGAAGAGCCGACTCATGGAGTTAACCAAGGAGGAAGCAAATCTAACTCAATTTGTTGCAACTTTCTTCTTTTCTTTTTTTGCTTCTTCCCAGGAAATAATTTCAGTTTGGCTCCCACTTGATTAAGAAGCTACAAAACTCTTTTAAAAACCCTGAAAATAGGGCACTTTGAAGTGTGGGCTGTGTTGGTTCGGGTGGGGGGGGGGAGTATAAAAGAAGAATTCATGGTACCTACAGTAGTTCCTCCCAAGGTACAGGGAAGTTGACATAGCTAAGGCTGGCAAGAAAGCTTATTTGATGGTATTAACCCCTTTCTGCATTAATTAGACTGGTTACCTCACAGACTGTGTTCAGAAAATTATTTTTAGCTCTGGCTTTACATAGGAACACTCCATTGTCTAGATTCTCAAAGAGATCTTTAGGCAAAGACAGAGAGGAGGAAGTAAATGTTTGTTCTGGTATACCAGTTGTTGGGAGCCATTATCTTAAAATACTGAACTGCTAACAGAATAGCTCATAGAGATCAGTGGAAAACAGCATTCAGGTTTGTTCCAAGCCTGCAGAAATTGTACAAGTGCTGTGAATTTGTAAGAAGAAATGGCTTGATGAACCCCTTGCTCTTTCCTCAGAGTCACATGGAAGAGGACCAAGCTTGTCAAGAAGTCGGAGAGCCATGATGGAAGCTTCACAAACATAGTATATTTGGCTTTCCACAAAGAGTACTGAGAGCTGTATTTTACCCCTCACAGACCTACAGTTCCCAGCACCCTTAGCAAACTACAGTTCCAATTATTGTTTGGGGTAGGGGGATGTCAAGAGCTTTAAATGTGCAGCCAATATCTCCTGTTCCACACACTAAGGAGGTGGAAGTAGAGGGTGGGTCAAGGCCAAAGTGATGGATGATGAGGGAGTTAGCTATTTTCCTAACCAATGGTTACTAGCTATGATGGCTCCCTAGAGCCAAACAGAGTTGGAGGGCAGGAAAATCATTTGGATTGGGCCTCAGACTCAAAAGGGGCCTCAGATTTAGACACTTGTTGATTTGTTGATACAGCCAAACCTCAGAACTCGAACATAATCCGTTCCGGAAGACCATTCGACTTCTGAAACGTTTAAGTTCTGAGGCGCGGCTTCCAATTGGCCGACAGCTAGGTTTTTGCATAATGGAAGCCGCGTCGGATGTTCGAGTTCCAAGGAACGTTTGAAAACCGGAACACTTACTTCTGGGTTTTCAGCATTCAGGAACTGAAATGTTTGGCAATGGAGCCATTCAAGTTCTGAGGTTTGACTGTATTTGATAAGTTTCATAGCTGGTGTGTGTGTGTGTGTGTGTGTGTGTGTGTGTGTGTGTGTATCAGACCAAATGTGACAAACTCTCTCAGCTTAAAGATACAAATGTATGCAGAATGGGGAAAAGTACATAGACTATATTAAAGAACATTGTAAACAATTAAAGATGTTGGCAGGATTTTTATAACACTTGTAATTTGCAAAAACCAAAAGACTAAAAAAAAAAAAGATTAAATTAAAGTTAAGCAGAGGCTTGACAACCATATGTCAGGAGTGCTCTGATGGTGTTTCCTGCTTGGCAGGGGGTTGGACTCGATGGCCCTTGTGGTCTTTTCCAACTCTATGATTCTATGATTCTATTCTATGATTCTAGATAAATTTAATCAAATGAGGTAAGATAAAAAAATGTACATTTTGAAAACCAGGGGGGTGAGGGGAAGTTCAGGGCTCAGAGAACCCCAAGTTTATATCAGTGTTGTTTTGTTTGAATGGATGTTTGTAATGTTAAAAAACATGGAGAAATTTATTTTTTTTAAAGATACAAATTTATGTCTCTCTCACTCTTTTAGGTGCCTTATTTTTGTGTGTTTGTCGTCATTTTAAAAAGTCTTTATTTTGGCTAAGGGGCCTCAATAGAGGGCAGTTGCTTGGCTCTCTAGACCTCTAAGGGGGCCGGAAGCTATGTACTAGCTTCAATATTAGAAATAGTGTGACTCTGAATATCAGTCATGGTGGAACATGATGGGAAGAGTGGACTATTGTGCAAATGCCCTCCTTGTGAGCTCCCCATAAGTATTTAGTTAGCCATTGTGAGAACAGAGCACCAAATTAGATGTGACTTGGTCAGTGTCAGGCTCCAGAACAGATCTTATCTTAAATTATTTTCTAATTTTGTATGGATCATATTTTACTGGAGCAACTTAAACTGTGTACACATTACTGGCTTTAAAAGCAGCCTGGTCACTATTCTTCTCAATTAGGACAGAAGCTTGTAATACATTTTAAAAATGGCATAAGAGACACAGGATAGATATGGATTGTGGCTGGTGTCATGTGTACACCATTTTCCAAACCAGCAGTGTGAGCAAACTGAATGTGGAGTGAAAAAAAAGTGTGTACACGGCTAAGGAAGCCACCCTATAATTCAGGATAATCCATATTAATTTTAAAAGACACATGAGGAAGAAAACAGCCTAAATTTATTTCCTTTCTTTAGTTAAACCTTTTGTCTCTGCAATATAGTCTCATGTTTTGTTAGGATAGCATGCAAACCTAGATCCACAAAACTTATGATCAGTAGATATATTCTACTGCCCTTTAAAGAGTTTGAATGGTACATAGTTCATTCTGATTTCAGAAATATTTACAGGCTGAAATTAGGCCTGCAAATGCTAGTAAATGCAAGCAGAAATATATTTTGCCGAGTGAAATGATTTCACTGAAAATAATCATCATATTTTGCAGACAATTGCTTAAGAAGCATGTTGCATAAACTGGTGTTGCCTTCCCTTGCCCTTTATTTACAGCCAGGCTCTGACAATGTTCTCTCTAAAGATTACCAAGTGCTTTACAGGCACGCTCTCACACACCTGAGAGTAAATATAATTACTCATATTTCATGTAGAAGCAAAGGGACAAAGGAGTTGCACCATCAGGGAAAATTAGTTGGAATTGTTCTCCACCCAGTGATTCAACAATAAAAGAAAAAGGGGGGGGGGAGTCAACATTTAATTTTCCTATTTGCATTTTAAAAAAGGATGTAAGGAAAGAGCCAGAACATGCTCAGAGAGGCACATCTTGAAATGCAGAAGCCATCATACACAGGTTGGAAGCGTGCAACTGGCAATGCTCAACTCTTTAAGGGTTTTCATCACATAAAAAATCATGCAACTGAGAGAGCCTGTGTGATCTATGATGATGATGATGATGATTGATTGATTGATTGTCTTCTAAACACCATCTCAAGTTGATTTACATTTACATTTTAAAAGTAGTTGTGTGTTCAGACCCAGAGACCTCCCCCCCCCTAAATAAACACACAATTGACTCAAATTTTAGTTTTGGTTTTTGGCAGAATTTAGGCCACAACTTTATTGATTACAGAAAAGTGAGTGGTTGCATAGGCTCTGGTTCAACTAGCTCTCTCCACCCTTGCAGGTAGCGCTGACCCAGAGCGCTATCATGGTCAGCCAAGGGTGAACACCTGAGGCAGGTGAAAAGCCTGGGAACAGACTCTGTTCACTCCCCAGATGCTCCCCTGGACTCAGGCACAGGCACAACCCCCTTTCAGGGGTTGACCAAACCAAGCTGAGTCCCTGGATTCCTCCCATCCCTATCACCTGAACCAGTGCCTATCCGAAACCTTAGAGGTTGTGATGATTTGCTATGTGGCAGGCGAAACCCAAATGGCAACAGCCAATTAGCCAAGTGGGGAAAATTCCTGCCATGCCCCTGTCCCAACGACAGACAACACACAACGGCATAGCAAGGTCAAGTGCAACAAGCCCTAAAAGTAGGGAGAGGTGGGTGAGTGTTCCGAATGCACGCGCCGAAAGAGGAAGCTCTGGGTCACGTGCATAGGTATATATAGGTCCCTTGGCCTGTTTAGACTGCACCCCATGGGCCAGATTAAACCCAGCAATGAGGGACCTACCAATCGGGTGTTGTGGCTGACCAATTGTACCCACCCACAACCAGGAGGTCAGTCTCCAGGTCTCACTGCAACATGTCGGTCACTGCAACTGACCAAACCCAAAGGGTCTCTGCAACTGAGCGAACCCAAAGGGTGCTCATCAATGGTTCCTCTTCATCCTGGAGAAGAGTGACTAGTGGGGTTCCACAGGGTTCTGTCTTGGGCCCGGTCTTATTCAACATCTTTATCAACGACTTGGATGATGGACTCAAGGGCATCCTGATCAAATTTGCAGATGACACCAAACTGGGAGGGGTGGCTAACACCCCAGAGGACAGGATCACACTTCAAAATAATAATAATAATAATAATAAATTTTATTTATATCCCGCCCTCCCCAGCCGAAGCCGGGCTCAGGGCGGCTAACAACACTAAAACAGTACAACATTATAAAACATTATAAAAATGGATTAAAATGAATTAAAATCAAAATTGATGGCAACCATAAACTAAAGTTTTCTAAAGATTGCCAGAGGAGGGAGTCAGGCTGCGCCCTGACCAAAGGCCAGGTGGAACAGCTCTGTCTTGCAGGCCCTGCGGAAAGATGTCAAGTCCTGCAGGGCCCTTGTCTCTTGTGAGAGAGCGTTCCACCAGGTTGGAGCCGCAGCCGAAAAAGCCCTGGCTCTAGTTGAGGCCAGCCTAACCTCTCTGTGGCTTGGGACCTTCAAGATGTTTTTATTTGAAGATCGTAAGTTCCTCTGTGGGGCATACCAGGAGAGGCGGTCCCGTAGGTACGAGGGCCCTAGGCCGTATAGGGCTTTGAAGGTTAAAACCAGCACCTTAAACCTGATCCTGTACTCCACCGGGAGCCAGTGCAGCTGGTATAGCACCGGATGAATGTGATCTCTAAGCGAAGACCCCGTAAGGAGTCTCGCTGCAGCATTTTGCACCCGCTGGAGTTTCTGGGTCAGTCTCAAGGGCAGCCCCACGTAGAGCGAGTTACAATAATCCAGTCTGGAGGTGACCGTCGCGTGGATCACAGTGGCTAGGTCAGGGCGTGAGAGGTAAGGAGCCAACTGCTTAGCTTGGCGGAGATGAAAGAATGCCGCCTTTGTTATAGCTGCAATCTGCGCCTCCATGGAGAGGGAGGTATCGAAGATTACACCCAAACTCTTAACGGACGGTGCTGGCACTAATTGCACCCCCGCAAGAGATGGGAGTTGCCCCCTCAGCCCCCTGTCGTCCCGTCCCAGCCAGAGGACCTCTGTCTTCGAAGGATTTAACTTCAGCCGGCTCCCACGTAACCATCCAGCCACAGCCTCCAAGCATCTGATCAGTGTGTCTGGGGCAGAGTCCGGGTGGCCGTCCATCAACAGATAGAGTTGGGTGTCATCAGCATACTGATGGCAGCCCAGCCCAAAACTCCGGACAAGCTGGGCGAGGGGGCGCATAAAGATGTTAAAAAGCATTGGGGAGAGTATTGCACCCTGGGGCACACCACACACCAAGGAGTGGCGGGATGACAATTCCCCCCCAAGCGCCACCCTCTGTCCCCGACCGGAGAGAAACGAGCGCAGCCATTGAAGGACTGTGCCCTGGATCCCCACGTCGGCAAGGCGGTGGTCCAGGAGTTCGTGATCGACCATGTCGAAGGCTGCTGACAGGTCTAGAAGAATCAGCAGCCCCGACCCGCCTCGATCCAGCTGCCTGCGGAGATCATCTGTTAGGGCGACCAGAGCCGTCTCAGTCCCATGACCAGCGCGGAAGCCGGACTGGAATGGATCCAGAGCCGATGTTTCATCCAGAAACCTACCAAGCTGTTCAGCAACCGCTCTCTCAATCACCTTACCCAGGAATGGAAGATTCGAAACCGGGCGGTAATTGGATAGATCTAAGGGATCTAATGATGTTTTCTTTAAGAGCGGGCGCACCACTGCCTCCTTCAGTTCCCCTGGGAATGTCCCGGTGCCAAGGGACAGATTGATGATATCCCCCAGGGGGGCCCGCACCTCGTCTGGACACGCTCTAATCAGCCAGGACGGGCACGGGTCGAGAGGACATGTGGTGGGCTTTCCAGCTCGGAGGAGTCTGTCCACATCGGCTGGGGATATCCGGTCAAAGTGGTCCAATACTGAACCCGAGGGCAGTCGAGGGGCCTCCAGTTCCTTTATTGTATCCAAATTGGCAGGGAGGTCATGGCGGAGCAACAAGACCTTCTCCGCAAAAAAGCTCGCAAATGCCTCGCAGCTGTGTGTCAAATTGTTATTTAAATTTGGCTGTCCTTCGAGGGACGTTAAAGACCGAATTATACTAAATAATTGCGCCGGGCGAGAGCTAGCGGATGCAATGGAGCGCCATACTCGCTCTAGCCGTCTGAGGTCCCGCTTCATTTTCCGGAGCTCCTCGGTAAACCAGGGAGCCCGGTTTCTGCGGGGTCGCAGAGGGCGCTTAGGTGCGATCTCATTGATGGCTGCCAGGAGCTGGGTATTCCAGGCCTCAACAAGCTCAGTCAATGAGTCGCCAGGGGGAGAAAGGTCCCGCAAGGCTTGACGGAATCTATCAGGGTCCATCAGCCTTTGCGGGCGAGCCCAAATTGGCTCGCCACCCAAGCAGGGTGGGGGTGGAACGTCAATCCTGGCTTTCAGGGCATAGTGATCAGACCATGGCACCTTCATCGAAGGAAACATGATCACATCTATACCGATGCCAAAGATCAGATCCAGCGTGTGGCCTGCTTGATGTGTGGGGCCCGAAACAAACTGGGAGAGCCCTAGTGTCGCCATGGAAGACACCAGGTCCAGAGCCTGCGAGGAGGGAGTGGCATCAGCATGGATGTTGAAGTCCCCCAATACCAATAGGTTAGGGAACTCCAAGGCCCAGCCGGCCACCGCCTCCAGCAGGCCTGACAGGGTGGCTGCTGGTGCGCTGGGTGGCCGGTACACCAGCCAGACAGCCAAGCTCACCTCGGAGCCCCACACTAGGCCAACACATTCAATGCCGGGGATCGATGGCGATGGTAGAGCCCTGAAAGGACAATCTTCCCGGATTAATAACGCCACCCCTCCCCCCCGGCCCACAGTCCGCGACTGGTGGAGGACGGAGAAACCCGGGGGCGCCATCTCTCGTAAGGTAACAGTATCCCCTTCGCGCACCCAGGTCTCAGTCACACATGCCAGGTCAACCCCCTGCGAGGTGAAGAAATCTCGCAGGGTGGCGGTTTTTTTGCCTATAGACCTGGCATTGCACAGCACCAGTGACGGAGGTGAGTAATCCTTGCTCACCCTACCCTCGTCTCTCGGGATGGGGCGCAGATTGGAAGGGGTACGAGCATATCCGTATCTCGATCCCCTTCGCCTATGACATCTGCCCCCACCGCCATACCTCCCTTGCCCCTCCACATGGATGACCTTGACACATTAGAGAACTGGGCCAAAACAAACAAGATGAATTTTAACAGGGAGAAATGTAAAGTATTGCACTTGGGCAAAAAAAATGAGAGGCACAAATACAGATGGGTGACACCTGGCTTGAGAGCAGTACATGTGAAAAGGATCTAGGAGTCTTGGTTGACCACAAACTTGACATGAGCCAACAGTGTGAGGCGGCAGCTAAAAAAGCCAATGCAATTCTGGGCTGCATCAATAGGAGTATAGCATCTAGATCAAGGGAAGTAATAGTGCCACTGTATTCTGCTCTGGTCAGACCTCACCTGGAGTACTGTGTCCAGTTCTGGGCACCACAGTTCAAGAAGGACACTGACAAACTGGAACGTGTCCAGAGGAGGGCAACCAAAATGGTCAAAGGCCTGGAAACGATGCCTTATGAGGAACAGCTAAGGGAGCTGGGCATGTTTAGCCTGGAGAAGAGGAGGTTAAGGGGTGATATGATAGCCGTGTTCAAATATATAAAAGGATGTCATATAGAGGAGGGAGAAAGGTTGTTTTCTGCTGCTCCAGAGAAGCGGACACGGAGCAAGGGTTCCAAACTACAAGAAAAAAGATTCCACCTAAACATTAGGAAGAACTTCCTGACAGTAAGAGCTGTTCGACAGTGGAATTTGCTGCCAAGGAGTGTGGTGGAGTCTCCTTCTTTGGAGGTCTTTAAGCAGAGGCTTGACAACCACATGTCAGGAGTGCTCTGATGGTGTTTCCTGCTTGGCAGGGGGTTGGACTCGATGGCCCTTGTGGTCTCTTCCAACTCTATGATTCTATGATTCTATGTGCCCTTTTTTAGAGAGGACATGATTTAAGAACACAAAAATAATACATGCAAAATGAAACAGTTGGAGGGGACCTTGGAGGTCCTGAAGTCCAGCTACAGTACCTCCAACAGCCTCTCCAACAAATGGTCACTCAGCCTTCACTTAAATATCTCCGCTCCAGCAGATCGGCAGTCAGTTGTGCTGTTGAACAACTGTTACCATTAGCATGTTTCCCCTTTCGTTTAGCCAAAAGCCATACTTAGCCAAAGCCCACACTCCTGGGAACAGGCAAGGCTTTTTGTGTTTATAAAAAAGCTCAGGAAAAATGTGTGTTCTGCCTACAATTGACTTTTAAAAGCAAAAAGAAGCTTTTCCTTTGTTGTAGACAAGATAATTGTACAACTGTATGAGAAGACTAAGGAATCTGAAGGCAGAGCACGCCAACTCAATGGTGAATCATCTCCCCATGACAAACTACTTACCAACCATTACGAATTTGTAGAAGAATCTTAAATATATATATAAAGTATGCTCTAAAAACAGAAGCTTCACATTTCCCCGCTTCATCTTCTAAAAAGGATGTTCAGTATTCTCACAGAACTCATAAAACAGTAAATACTTTTATTAAATGATTGTACTGAAAGCTTAAAAGTAAGTTGGTAGCTGTTCAGTTATCCATGTTCAAACAAAACTTTGATACATTGCAATTCAGCAAGAGTCTGTCTGACCAGACATGTGCTAAATGATTCACAGAACCAGGAAGAGAAATGTGATGCAAAAATGTAAAAGAACTAAACAAATGGATGAATGAATGCACACACATGCCCACGTACACACACACACACACACACACACACACACACACACACGTTGACTCCCAACTGTGTACACAAACATGGTCCTGTCCCAGAGCACCACCCTATCAGCCGCCATTGAATACAGTTGTGTAATTATTGTTTCCTGGTCAGTATGTGATGCTGCTGACTGCGTTGAAAAACTTTATTTTGTAAAATAGTATGACGAGTGTGGCTGGAAGGTTCTTTATATAGTATGACGAGTGTGGCCGGAAGGTTCTTTCTTTCTTTTCTTTTTGGTATGTTTGTAATATGTTGGACTATTAGTAATGTACAATGTTTACAATTCATGTGTTTTAAGTTACAGATAGGTAGCCGTGTTGGTCTGCCATAGTCAAAACAAAATAAAAAAAAATTCCTTCCAGTAGCACCTTAAAGACCAACTAAGTTAGTTCTTGGTATGAGCTTTCGTGTGCATGCACACTTCTTCACTCCTATCTGAAGAAGTGTGCATGCACACGAAAGCTCATACCATGTATTTTAAGTTATTTGAATAATAAAGGATTTTAAAATTAAAAAAGTAAAAAGAATACTGTTAAGGAATGCTGTTGAGGACTGTTGAGGAATGGTAGTGAGAAGCGGTGTTTTGCAGCTATTTGATTATTATTAAAAAATAAAAAGTTAGCAAAGAGTATGTGATGCTGCTGACTGAGTTTTCTTTTACTATATGTAATAAGGTGCTACAAAGATAAAATAGTGATGGATTAGGGATAATGATGTTCTTAAAAAGGAATGGGGAAAAGGTCTATTGAGCAGCAGATTGTTACATTACTCAGCAATCTGTCATAAAGCCAATGAACATCAAATGGTCAACATGGGCACATTCTTTGTGGTTGTTCAAATTTGGCTCCTACACTTCCTCCACAGATTTCAACGTTTATCTGTTCAAATGAGCTGGTTTGTTTCTTTGCTTGCTTGCTTTCTTAGCAACCTTTGGAGAAATCCCATGAGATAGAGAACAGCTTGGAAATGCACAGAAGATGTCATGACCAACAAGGAATATGAAGCTGGTTGGAGAACCTTAGGCTCAAGGGCCAAATGAAGGCCTCCAGACTTCTCTTTTGGGCCCTTTGGACACTTCCTAGACCATAATCTCATTGAGTTGTTCAGACAGTCCTCTTTCTTAAAGGCTGCATGGTCCAAGTGAAGTTTAAGGTTTAAAAATACTCGAAGAAGGGAGAGCACCCGGACAGTAGATTGAGCAGGCATGATGGAAACCTGGTCACAGTTTCCTCAGCTAAGGCAAGATGCATTTCTATTTGAATTACAATGATTATTTATAAATTTGCATTGATACCTCTAAAGTATTGACTTCCTTATGTTCTTGGACTACAAACGTTCCTGAAGAAGAAACAAAACAAAACAAATAAAATAAAATAAAATAATAATAAAAATTCATTCTAGTAGCACCTTAGAGACTAACTAAGTTAGTTCTTGGTATGAGCTTTCGTGTGCATGCACACTTCTTCAGATACACTTTTTAATTCCTTCCTGTAGCACCTTAGAGACCAACTAAGTTGACGTGGTGGCCCATACTCTATTTGGAAGCTGCCGCTAGTGCAAAATGCAGCTGTTTAGGCTGCTCAGTGGGATACCCAGATGACCACATCTTTCACTAGTGTTGAAAGTTCTGCATGGGGGCTGCCTATTAGCTACTGAGCCAAGTTCGAGGTTTTGTTGTTTCCGTGCACTGCTCTGGTTCGCCAGAAGCGGCTTAGTCATGCTGGCCACATGACCCGGAAGTTGTACGCCGGCTCCCTCGGCCAATAAAGCGAGATGAGCGCCGCAACCCCAGAGTAGGCCACGACTGGACCTAATGGTCAGGGGTCCCTTTACCTTTACCTTTATAGCCCCAAGCAGCTTTGGACCAGGATACTTTGCAGGTCACCTCACTTAGTAGAGAACTAAGCGGACCTTTAAGATCTTCTGTGGAGACCTTGCTAGTCATTCCATTATCAGCATACTGTCAATTGGTGGAAATGTGGAAGCAGGCCTTCTAAGTGCTTGATGTTGCTGTTTGCAACCATTTGCTGTACCACTTGGTTGTACGGTTGGCTCATCCCTTGCGTACCCAACTGATCGCTGTATTCTTCAGAAGAGGGTACCCTGCAGATACCATCCTATCAAAAGATCCTTTACGCACAATGCTGCAATCAGGGCCTTTAGTGTGGCAGCCCCAACCCTTTGGAACATTCCCCTATTGCATATCAGAGAGGCACCACCTCCACTGCCTTTCCAGTGCTTGCTGAAGATGTTCCTCTTTCAAGAAGCCTTTTAAGTGAAGATCTTTATCTCAGTTGCTCTCTGTGTCAGAATTGAATTGATGTTTATGTTTTAAACATTTTAAAATTTATAACTGTTTTCATAATTGTTTTTATATATGCAACTCTTTTAAGTATTTTTCTTTATGCTATTTTAAATACTGTATGTATGGGGGACGCAGATTGCGCTGTGGTCTAAACCACTGAGCCTTGGGCTTGCAGATCAAAAGGTTGGCAGTTCGAATCCCAGCAACGGGGTGAGCTCCCGTTGCTTGGTCCCAGCTTCTGCCAACCTAGCAGTTCGAAAGCACTCCAAAAAGTGCAAGAAGATTACTAGGTACTGCTCCGGTGGGAAGGTAAACGGTGTTTCCGTGTGCTGCTCTGGTGTCGGTGTTCTGTTGCGCTGGCCACATGACCTGGAAAAACTGTCTGCAGAGCGGACAAACGCTGGCTCCCTTGGCCTGTAAAGCGAGGTGAGCGCGGCAACCCCAGAGTTGTTTGCGACTGGACTTACGGTAACTGTCAGGGGTCTGTTTACCTTTACCTTTACCTTTATGTATGTTATTATATTGTAAATCACTTCGGGATGCCTCATGGGAAGCAATTCATAAATGAAAATGAAATGATAATGCTAATTAAAAGCCAGGAGCATCTTGAGGGTGCCACAATTTTTTTCAGACAAGTGTATGTGTGCACACGTGTGTGTGTGTGTGTGTGTGTGTGTGTTTAACTTTCACATTACTCTCCCAAAACATAGCTGCAGCCCACTCATCAACAAAATGACTGACTGCTGGAAATGCCTCTGTCAATACAAGAAAAGTAAGAGAAGATCTCTGAAGAGTTTTATGGCTAAATAACATTCTGAGTATGTGTTGACTTTGGCCTCAGCTACTGTCAGGCCTTCCTGACAAATAAATCATTGTCTTTTAATTGCCCTCTCACTATCAGTTCAGTGCAGTTTGCAGAATTTTGGAGAGCAGCAGGTGGGAAAAAAACCCTGTAGCTTCCTGCCCTGGCAGGCTCCTGTTTCTTCAGCAGGTGCATAACAGGTAGCCATGCAACTGATAAAGCCTTCTTCATACCTGTACCTCCTTGGCAAGCAAGGGTCTAGCTGTCAAATTTCTGTCTGTTTAGCAACTCTGAAGGGCACACACACACAAAAGGGTTTGACATCCTTGTTAAAACAAATCACATTTCCCAGTTCAGCAAGTTTCTAGCACATTCATTCTCTTTCCATCCTAACCAGCAGGCGTTTGCAGAAAGCAGCTGTTCCTGTTTACTGTGTAGGAAATTAGAAAAGCTCCTGGCTTAGAGAGACTTTGTGTGATTCCATTACACATTACGGCACGTTCTCACACACAAGTGGCTCCTTGACTTGCACGCTTTGTATGTGTAGGCAGACTGCTTCAGAACAAAATGGCTTACAGTCTCTCAACAGGTCCACCCCCGAGGATTCAATTGCCTGAATATTATTTCCTGATATTGTACATGCCTCTGTGGTTCTGGAGGGTTTCTTTCCCCCTCTTGGTTCTCCTTCCTTTGTTGAAATAATGACAGGGTCATTTAGGAAGCAGATTGTTGATTTTCTCTCATCTGCAGGAGAACAAGGTGTGAAGTACCACTTTGCATTTGAGAAGCTTGGTCCTCACACTGGCTCTGTTTCTGAGGCTGGCTTCATTGGAAGTTGCTCAAAACTTTTCTAGGCAGAGTTCCACCTCCAAAGCATCCTTGGCTCTCATGTGGCTTTAGGGCAAAGCTCAGCTGAACTGGATTATCCCAGCTCAGTACTCATATGCTAGATATGCACTACTCCTGTGGCCCTTGTTGCATTTGTCTTAGGGGAAAACCAGGGCTATTTTTCTAGAAAAAGAGGTGCCAGAACTCACCATGAACATCTCCCCCATTCTCTTAGAATGGCAATGGTCCCCATCTGAGAGGTGCCAGAACTGAGTTCTTCTGATGAGTTCTGGCTGAAAAAAAGCCCTGGGGCAACCTAGATATGGGCTTAATTGCACCCTTGATTCTAATGTGCAGTTATTGCCACCATTGCTTTAAGTAAATAAATGAACAATCCATGTATTTTAAAACTAGTGGCATCCTGTTCCACTCCCAAGAATCCATGAAGCCCACTTCTACTGGCATTACCCAGTCATGGTCGACAGAAATGCAATCAACCTGTACTAGCCTTTATAACATCAAGACTCAATGTCAACATCTGCATCATGCAATGAGTACAAGTTCACAACTGAGAGAGGGATATGTTACAAACTGAGAGAGGGATATGTTACATACTCTCATAGGTTGCCACCTGAGGTAAAACAGGAAGGAGCTGCCTCCCCGCCACTACCCCACCTTCACGCTGCAAAGCCTTGCTCACCCTGGTCACGCACCTGCAGCTTCTGGGTTCTGGTGAGATCTCACAAGAGGTCCATGACTTCTCACTGGAACCCAGAAGCCAAAGTCACTTCTTGCTTCTCTGGTGATGGGCAGGGCTCCCCTGCTGCCACAGAAAAATTGAGGTGAAGTGGCTCCAAGATCTTATGCAAGCTCTGCAAGATGACACAAGATGTCCACGAGAACTCATAAGAAGCCAGAAGCCGCTGCCACTTCTCCTTGCTTTTCCAGTGGCAGGGACAGGTAGGGAAGACTTGAGGTGCTGCCTCTTGAGATTCTGCTGCCTGAACCAGCTGCCTCAGTCCACCTCATGAGCGTGCCAGCCCTGCTTACTACTCGCACATGGGGAAAGATGAGTATCTGAAATAGACTCAACAAACAAGTCTTGTACAGAACTGACTGGACTACTTTGCCTATCTGTTTATCTCCTTCTGTCTCTGAACTTCTCTCACGATGCTATCTATACACAACCTTCCAGTTCATATTTAACCAAACAACAACAACAAACCACTACATTTCATGGTTGCCTGGGCTCATCCTGCCTGGAAAACAAGCCTAGAAAAGCCCTTCCCTCTAATCCTAGAGAGGCAGCATTTTGTTTATGGACGAGGCACAATGCGCCCCCACCAGCATTTGTTCCTTCTTCAAACTGTTTGGGCTGTGAACCCTGGCACTGAAAACAGATTTCAGGGCTTTGCCTTGGCTGAGCTTAAGCTCCAATGCTGGGCTGTTTCTATCCCTCTTCATTTGCATCTAACGAAACATATCTGTCTTCTGTCAAGCATGTAGAGACAGCTCTATTAGCTGCTGTAATTAAATGTACCGCCGAGAGTTCTTAAGCCATGTGCATGAATGGAATCCTTGGCTGCATTCCACCACACAGCCAACTCCGGAGCAAGCCTGTGGCTTCCCGTGAGTCTAATCTGGAGTTAAGTGATGGGTGGACGTCAGCCTCCACCACCCTAAATATCCAGGCTGTTCCTTGGAAGGAAGGGGGCGGGTTTTAAAGGCACATTCAGAGTTTACAGGGGTGGGTTGGCTTTATAGTCTATATAGGTGAGTGGTATAAAATTTATGAGTAGGTTTTAGCCTTCTCACCCTGTGGGTGGGTATTAGGCCTGATGGTGTGCAGACCTGCCCTGTGGGTTTCGACTTATAGGTGTGGGCGGGTTTCAGCCTCCAGTTCTTTGAATATCCGGGCAGCTCCATGGAACACGGCTGGCCCAATACATTTTTTTGGCACCTGAGATAAACCACAAAATAGCACGCCCACTCCTTTGCTAGGGAAGATGGGGTGAGTGAAGCTCTACATTAGGAATAGGAAGGGATGTAGGGCAACAAATCAACCTTATTCAGTGGTTGAAGTGGGAATTAAAGGGGCCCGTTCTGAATCATGCCAGGTGGGGCAGCCCCTGCTACTTCCTCCCTGAGAAGACCAGCAGCACCTTCTATTCACTGAGAGGCCACTGCAGAGGTGGCATGGAGGGGGGCTGCTGAGGAGGTGGCAGATCTGGCCTCTAAGGAGTGTGCCACTGGACGAGTGCTACAGTGTGCTACACTGTCACCACGACAGTGGCAGCAGTGGGCGATGCATTCCTTGGAGGCCAGATCAGCTGTCCCTGTGGATCCTGATGCCTGAGGTGCCTGCCTCCCCTTGCCTGATGGATGGGTCGGCTGTGGCCTGGAAAGTGTGGGTGGGGATGGATTTCAAAGGCACATTCAGAGTTTATCAAGCAGCACTTCGTGGCAGGAGGGAAGCAAAATATCACCAGAATCCCAGCAACAGCAAACATTTCTCCAGCCTATTTTCCAAAGGGTGGGATACCTCCAGTTTGTTCCAATGTTCCTGCTTCTTTGAAGAAATATTCAGATAGTGTTTACGATGAGGTGAAAAATGTGGATATTTAAGAAAGGGTGTGATGACAAAATTCTGAAAGAATGCATGGAAAGATTTTTAAATGCCACATGTACATTTCAGCTGCTGAGACTTAAAGGCTATGCTACTCCCTTTCTCTGCATGTTTGAGCCAGGATCAATGGAGGACTGGGAGACAGGGACCTTGCGTTGTGTCTATTCTGGGACTACGCACAAGTCTGTCGTCCAGATGCAGATGGAAGATCCCGTTCCTCATGGCCTCTGTCTAGCCTCAACTTCCCTGCATATTGCCAAACCTAAATACATAGAAGTAGGCTATGGGAACAGAACTGAATGTAAACAGTATTAATACAGTATGTTCTGGAGCAATCAACCAGGATAGTTTTAACTCCACTCATAGCTCTCGGCTTGTGCAATTGTTTTAAACCTTTCTGCCTTCAGGGAGAAAGCCGCTTGGGGAGGTTGATATTGCAGTGAAAAGGTACCAGAAGGAAATGGTTTAAGCAGCTTTTCCTCTGTGTCTTTGCTATATTTTGACTTTCAACCTGCTTTGGGTTAAAAAGAAAGAAAGAAATCACAGAACTGCACTTACTGTGTCTGTTTGAGCAAATGAATTAACTGTCTTCAGAGTCAGTTTGCACACTCGCTGAAGGACACAGAGAACTCCTGGCCAGGTAACTGAGTGCCAAGCTGCTGCCTTCAAGGTTTTGCTCTGTTTTTCGCCTTTTGTTTGTTTGTCTTTCACGTGGAAGTTCCTTCAGTTCAGTGATAAACTTTTTGCTCTCTGGCCTTGTTGTGTGACACGGAAAACTTTCCATGACTGAATTGTCAGAGAACAGAAATAGCCAGGCATGTTCCAAACAGCTTTTTGAAACCCACTTTGGGTCCTAAGGAAAAAGGGGGAGTTTTGCAGAAGCTCACTGATGATCTGTACATCTTGTGTTGCTTTGTACAACCTCAAATGTTTAAAGGGTAGGGGGAGCCAAGGCATCAAGGAGCCTTGGGTATGACAGTGAAGGGTGTTTTGCAACCTTTTGCTAGGGCTAGGATAGTTCCACAATATTTCTAAATGTGTTGCAAAACACTTCTTTTAAAAAAAGGTTCTTGTTTCCTTCCTCTGAAAAGAATTTAGTCTCAGTAGCTTAAGAGCAGACCTGGGGGCCAAATGTGGCCCTCCCAGCCTCTGACAACTCCAAAGGTAAGAGTTGCTCCACTCACTTTTGGCCTCTGGCCTCAATCACCACTGGCATGTGCAGGGCCATACCTTGGTAATATAGGGCCCAAAGCTACCTTCCCAAAGCCAGGTAAGGGAGGTGGTGGGCTTTGGGAAGGAGGCGTTAAGGCACTGGCAGGGTGCTAAAACTCTCCCACCTTCTTCCCAAAGATGGGCAAGTGCTAACCAGGATTTGAGAAGGAGGTGAGAGGACTCGGGCTGAGAAAGGTCCCCTATAAAAAAAAACACTAAGACAAAATAAAAGCTAAACACCTGCATATACATAAAAGGAGGTCAAACACACCCCAGCCACTAAAAGAGGACACAGTGTCTAATAGTCCCCATTATTGAACTCTCCCCAAGGAAATTCGCCTGGCGCCTTCATTATACACCTTTAGATGTCAGGCAAAAACATCCTGATCAACATCCTATACCCTTTTAAAGTGTGGCTCTTTTGGGGAGGGGGGTATTATTGGGTTATTGGTTGGTTGGTTGGTTGGTTGGTTGGTTGGTTGGTTGGTTGGTTTTTTGATTTTTTATATTGTGATCTTGATCTTTTTTGTGAACCATCCTGAGACCTTCGGGTATAGGGCGGTATTTAAATTCAATTAATAATAATGATAATGGCCAAAAGCCAGACTGAAAAGAAATGATTTGCCTAGTCACAAGGCAGGCCAGGCATCCATACAACCACACACACTTAACACACACATTCACACAACTACACTGCTGTTCTTCCCTCCTCCATTGATCTCCCACCCTAAACCAATATATGTTATTCTATCATCCCTTTCGGTTCTGGACCATATTGTTTCCTGTTTAACATTGCCTCCAGTTTAACATTTAAACAATCCTTGTAGCAACTGTAAGATCGCCTTTGCTCAGAAGTAGGCATGAGCCCCGTTGAACTTGAAAGGACTTACCGGTACTTCTGAGCATGGTCAGTGCCACATTTGAAGGCCCCTGAGCCTCACCCTCCCCATTCTCTTAGGCGGGGGCTCAGTAATAGTCTGCTTCCCAATTAAGATTACCAGTAGATGGGTGGCTTGATAGCCCATGGAAAGGACAGGGTGGGACAGTAGCAGGGCCGTCTTTAGCAGATGTGGTGCCGGGGTGCCCAGCAGCACCCAGCACCCCCAAATTACCACAGATAGTGTTTGGGGTGGCTGTAGCTGTGCACCGCCAGCCATTCAGGGGGGCGCAACTCTCCCCCGTGCCACTGCGGGAGAGTGATCCCCGCAGAGGATTGGGAGTGAACTTGCGCCCCTCCCAAGCCTCCACGGGAAGAGAGCGCAGCTTCCATTTGAAGCATCTTCGGGAGGAGAGTGATCCCTGCAGAGGCTTGGGAGGGAAGCTGCGTGTCTGACAGCCTTATGGTTGGTGGGGTGCAGCTGGCAGGTGTGCAGGAAAAGGGGAGGCCACCAGCAAATCCACGCAGCTCCCCCACTTGCTGGCGCGCCCCTGAGAGGCTGGCACCCTGGTGCGATGCACCACTAAGTCCTATGGGAAAGACGGCTCTGGAAAGTAGGCACCTGTCTACCTGGGACTTCCTTAGCCTGGCACTGAGAACAGAAGCACACATGACAAAATGCAGGCATAGGCCCTGCCTATGAGGAAGGTCCTATTAAGAGCCAATACATGGATATTTGGGGGAAAGGCTTAGAGTTTTGTGCCTTGTTAATTTTATTATGTAACAAACTTCACAGTGCTTTTCAAAGATGTCTGTGTTCTTTGCATGCTCTGAGGTAGGTAAAGGACCCCTGGATGGTTAAGTCCAGTCAAAGGCGACCATGGGGTGTGGCGCTCATCTCACTTTCAGGCTGAGGGAGCCGGCGTTTGTCCACAGACAGCTTTCTGGGTCATGTGGCCAGCATGACTAAACCGCTTCTGGTGCAACGGAACACCATGACGGAAACCAGAGTGCACGGAAGCCCCATTTACCTTCCCACCGCAGCAGCACCTATTTATCTACTTGCACTGGTGTGCTTTAGAACTGCCTGGTTGGCAGGAGCTGGGATAGAGCAATGGGAGCTCACCCGTCACAGGGATTCAAACTGCCAACCTTCCGATCGGCAAGCCCAAGAGGCCCTGTGCCTTAGACCACAGCACCCCACCCCACCCCATGCCTCTGAGGGTATATACTGGTGTCTGGGCCTGTCAACTCTGTTGAAACCTGCAGAAGAAGATTCTTGGGGAAATGCTTGCAAATTGCTTGCATTAATTGCCATCTAATACTTGCTGAGCAAAATGGGTGCGAATTGTCCAGAAATGTTTCCCAAGTCTTTGAAATGAATAGGGAGTGCAGAACAAAGGGGGCCTTTTCTTAGCATGTGTTTGGCAGTCTTCATTCACTGAGGTCCCCCCCCCACCCCCACCCCATCTTTCCTGGCACACTTTTATTTATTAATTATGAAAACCTATAACCCTCTTTTCACCATACAGTCCTAGTACATACACATATTTAATTAATTTAAATCCCAACCCTCCTTCCTAAGGAGCCCAGGGTGGCAAACAGATGCACAGGTACAGATACAAACAGAGGCAGACCATTTGAAAACAAACATAGCAAAAGCAATCTAAAGCAGTCAAAATGTTCTAAAAATAATTACTATTAAAAACATCTAAAAGCAGCTACAGTTAAAAACATTCTTCCATCCAGTTATCTCAGGGCTGCTAGGAATAGTATTTTTCAGCCACCAAATGCCGGGGAAAACAGGAATGTTTTCAGATTCCTTCTGAACATTAATAATGTTGGAGACAGCTACTCCTTACTTTACATTATATTACATTAACGCAACATTTCAGATTCTTCGGAAAATAAGTTTCTTTTCTTATCTTTGAAGGCTTTCCACAGCAGCCAAAATAATACAAATGCATGTGACCTATTTAGTCTATAATAGGAAGTATCAGCTTCTTAAAACCTCAGGATCCTGCTTTGTTTTAAATTTGCTACATTGAGACAATCACAATGGAGCAATAATAACTGAACATCTCATTTAGTGTATTTTGGGCTGTTGTTTTTTACATGCAGTAAGGACATAAGCAGCATGATGCACAGGGAGGTGGGTGTTATTCAGTTCATCAGGAGTTTTTAAGACTGCAAAATAGTAACAATAAGCCTTTGTTCCTAGCCACCTCATTAGTGGAGGAGTAAGTCGATCAGAAGGTTGTGGTTCGAATCCCTGTGACAGGGTGAGCTCCCGTTGCTCGGTCCCTGCTCCTGCCAACCAGCAGTTCGAAAGCACATCGAAGTGCAAGTAGATAAATAGGTACCGCTCCGGCGGGAAGGTAAACGGCATTTCTGTGCGCTGCTCTGGTTTGCCAGAAGCAGCTTAGTCATGCTGGCCACATGACCCGGAAGCTGTACACCGGCCCCCTCAGCCAATAAACCAAGATGAGCGCTGCAACCCCAGAGTCAGCCACGACTGGACCTAATGGTCAGGGGTCCCTTTACCTTTAAGTGCTGAAAAAGATGTGATGAACTGGCTTATGTCAGCACTCCACACGTGCCCTGTTATGTTTAATGCACTTACTATGTGGGATTGATTCACATGTAGCATTGCAGTAATGGCATCAGAGTGGGCTACTGATTGCTGGTATAAGGCTATACATGAATGAGCCAACCCTTCAGAGACAACTCCTAGGGACTGAGGTCCCTTTGGCCTCCCCCAATAAAATATTTGAGGAGGCTGGGACACCACCACCTGCAGTTGATGAGCATTGCCACTGAAATGGTGTGTGTGTGCCATGTCTTGTGATCGATTATCCCCCACCCTCAATATTTTATTCAGGTTGTCACCCCTGACTGCCAACCCATGTAGGAAGTGGATTTAATTGTGATGGGGTGCATATTGTACATGAGCACTCCCCACCAGGTTTTTTTAGACCACAACTCCCATAATCTCTGACCATTTAACTACACCAGCTGGGGAGGATGGGAGTTATAGTCCAAAACATCTGAAACTTACCACACTGGGGAAGTTTGATTTACACCTATGTCTCACCATGTGCGTCATATTTGTTTTGAGAACTAAGCTTCCCAAGGAAGTTCTGAAATCCTTGGATGTTTTCACAAAATCTGTCAGAGATGTTTCAGAGCACCGTTGCACCGTTTCGTTCATTTGCTTGTTGCATTTATGCCACATCCCAGGGGTCACAAACAACTCTACTTTTCTATATGTCTGTGGTTTGTCCTTTCAGGAACTGGCAGAAGATAAAAGTCCCTCACATTCCATCTGACACTCTCTTACAGGTGAGCTGCTTAGTGAACATCCATCCTGATTTGTTTGCAGGGAGATTTGATGATGTTTCATGAAATTAAGCACTATTCCATACTTTCCAGTGGCTGGGGCAACCCAGTCAGATGGGCGGGGTACAAATGTTATGTTATGTTATGTTATGTTATGTTATGTTATGTTATGTTATGTTATGTTATGTTATGTTATGTTATGTTATAATAATATTATATTATATTATATTATATTATATTATATTATATTATATTATATTATATTATATTATATTATATTATATTATATTATATTATATTATATTATATTATATTATATTATATTATCCCGAATGCAAAAATTATCCTGCATTGGGAAAACCAATGTGTTGTGCAAGACCTCTCATAGAATCATAGAATCATAGAGTTGGAAGAGACCACAAGGGCCATCGAGTCCAACCCCCTGCCAAGCAGGAAACACCATCAGAGCACTCCTGACATATGGTTGTCAAGCCTCTGCTTAAAGACCTCCAAAGAAGGAGACTCCGCCACACTCCTTGGCAGCAAATTCCACTGTCAAACAGCTCTTACTGTCAGGAAGTTCTTCCTAATGTTTAGGTGGAATCTTTTTTCTTGTAGTTTGGAACCATTGCTCTGTGTCCGCTTCTCTGGAGCAGCAGAAAACAACCTTTCTCCCTCCTCTATGTGACATCCTTTTATATATTTGAACATGGCTATCATATCACCCCTTAACCTCCTCTTCTCCAGGCTAAACATGCCCAGCTCCCTTAGCCGTTCCTCATAAGGCATCGTTTCCAGGCCTTTGACCATTTTGGTTGCCCTCCTCTGGACACGTTCCAGTTTGTCAGTGTCCTTCTTGAACTGTGGTGCCCAGAACTGGACACAGTACTCCAGGTGAGGTCTGACCAGAGCAGAATACAGTGGCACTATTACTTCCCTTGATCTAGATGCTATACTCCTATTGATGCAGCCCAGAATTGCATTGGCTTTTTTAGCTGCCGCGTCACACTGTTGGCTCATGTCAAGTTTGTGGTCAACCAAGACTCCTAGATCCTTTTCACATGTACTGCTCTCAAGCCAGGTGTCACCCATCTCTCAATCAACTACAACAGTGCACCTTGAATTTACCAGTATGCCTTTGAACTCCAACCTGAAATAACGAGAGTTAGGAAGCACCCCAAGAAGTCCCAGAACATACTGAGGACATACTCTCCCCAATTTTTTCTGAAATGATCCTCATGCTGGTTTGGGACTTCTTGCTGCAATTTGAGGCTTTGAATAGAAAAAGGCAACAGCTAACTTCTTGCGAACAGCACCTTTGACAGTCTCAGGTCCACTGGTGCCAGCACTCATGACTTGGGTATAGAATCACAGAATTTAAATCTTCTGATTTAAAGGTCACAGAACATCCCCTTGCAATGGGTTGCTGCTGTCCCCTCACCCCACTCCGTGCACAATAAGGGAAGCAAAAGGTCTTAAAACACCAGGAGATGACAACTTTGGTAATAATTCAGTATCATCATCTCTGCTTTCAGACACTTACTGGCATTTGCCCATTTGCAGTGGAACAAGTGAGCAAGTCCACTTCTTGTCCTGTATTTCCTTTTACTTATCTCTGGAAGGCAACTGGCAAATGGCCAAGGCTTTCCATTCCATTCCCTGTTTATACAGACAATTTGTTTCTTAAAAGACTATTTATTTTATTGCTCAGAACATTTCATAAGGCACATCACAGTTTATTCAAAAAGAGGTCGGGGCATGAGTTTACCCATTTGCATATTGTGCCAAATGCATCTCAATAGCTGTTTTGTTTCATTCTTCTTCCCTTACAGCCTATGAAAAGGCCTCATCATCAGATGATATCATGGGAGAGGAACCTAGTCAGGATTCCTTACATATCAGTGGCTTCCTAGAGGACATAGCTGAGAAGGCAGCACTGTGATGAACTGCAATGGCTGTGCTGATCATGATAATTAGCCATAGCAAATACAATGGAGGGCAGGTAGGCATTTCAAAGGGTTTTCTTCCTTAGTCAATTTTGTATTCTGCTTTTTTGTATCATTCTGGGAAACGTTGTATTAGGAAGGCTGACCAGAGGGCCTTCATTATCCTTTCCAAGCTTGAAAAGCACTACCATTCTATATCATCCTTTGTCACTCTTCGTGACCCCATGGACCAGAGCACGCCAGGCACTCCTGTCTTCCACTGCCTCCCGCAGTTTGGTCAAACTCATGCTGGTAGCTTCAAGAACACTATCCAACCACCTCGTCCTCTGTCGTCCCCTTCTCCTTGTGCCCTCCATCTTTCCCAACATCAGGGTCTTTTCCAGGGAGTCTTCTCTTCTCATGAGGTGGCCAAAGTACTGGAGCCTCAGCTTCACGATCTGTCCTTCCAGTGAGCACTCAGGACTGATTTCCTTAAGAATGGATAGGTTTGATCTTCTTGCAGTCCATGGGACTCTCAAGAGTCTCCTCCAGCACCATAATTCAAAAGCATCAATTCTTCGGCGATCAGCCTTCTTTATGGTCCAGCTCTCACTTCCATACATCACTACTGGGAAAACCATAACTTTAACTATACGGGCCTTTGTCGGCAAAGTGATGTCTGTGCTTTTTAAGATGCTGTCTAGGTTTGATATCATCCTAGGGATAACCAATAGAGTGTTGTTCTTTTTCCAGGTAGCATTCTTGGAGTGATAATGATACCTTTTTAAAGAAGATTAGGTGCACATATAGGTGCTCTGCTATGTGCAGCAGTAGATCTTTCAGTGGATGGTGACCAAAGCTCCCCAATGGTAATGTTTTTTTTACTGCTATGTAGCAGGTGGTCTCCTGATTAACAATCCTGGAAGCACTATGTACAATACATAAGGTATATCTAAACATGACATGCATAAGCATAAGAAGCTTCAGTTTAGGTCCATGTAGCCTTGCCTTGTCTGGTCTTCACTGGCAACAGATCTCCAGGTTCTCTAGCAGGAGTCTTCCCAAAGCTTCATGCTCTGAGATCTTTCAAAGAAAGATTATGAAGACTGAAGCACAGTGTCTGCCACTGAGCAAAGTGCCTTTCCTTCTGCAGACATCCCAAGTCTGAACAACATTGGGAGTGTTTTAAGACCTCTCTGTTTGAGATGGTTCAAGTTTGCATCGGTAAAGGGAGGTGGAATTTAATAGGACTGTTTATATGAAGGCATTTTATTTTCTACCGATAAGTTTCTTCCAAGTGTGTGTGTGTGTGTGTATAGTTGTGAGTTTGTGGGGTGGGGTGGACTCCAATGGAATAGCCCATTGTTGAGTTAACTGGGCAGGGCTATAATGGCCCTAAGTGTGGGTTGGTAGCATAAGAAAAGAAGTGGCTCAGTGCCAGAGGGCAAATGGGTGGGTCCCCTTCCTCACCTGGCTGGTAGTTAAAAGGATAACAGCTAGAGTTGGGTGTAAGAGACAGAGAGAGCTGGGCTTAGGCAATAGCCTAAGAGTGAGAGACATGCTTAATTTCTGCTTGAATCCAAAGTTGTAGCTATGGGAGAAGCAAGACCTTTTGGGGTGTTAATGCTCCATCTTCAGCTCAGGTTGAAAATATATGTGCAAATAAACCATATATCATAAAGACACTACAGTCTTCACTTGCCCCTCATTCCAAGGAGACCTAAGTGCCTGGAACCCCTGGAATCTTGCACTGCCTGGAGACTGGGTTGGTGCCCAACAACAAATATTGCAGCCATATTGCAAACGAATTGTGCATATATGCAGTTGCGATATTTGTTGACTACCTTGAGAGAAGCCTTTCAGATTCCCACGCAAATGGGCTTGCAGGAAGCATCAGCTTTGGAACCCATCATCCGAGGGGTTTAAAATCTTAATTGTAGGAGCCAAACATTTCCAGCTGCTGTTGTCGTCTCTTTTTTCCCACAGCATCCTGGCCGAGGTCTGTTCCTGGTCTGTATTCTGCAATGGCCTGAGATATGAGCATAATCATTGTTTATGCTGGACAGAGGGATATTCCTCAAGCCTTACTTCATTAACTCTTTTTTTCTTCTTTGAGAGAAAAGCTTGCTAACTTGTTTATCTTCAAAGGATGGAAACATTTTCCATGCAGTTTAGGCAGACTGGCTCTCTCTCCCCCCCCCCTCCTTTTTCAGATCCTGACACTAAAGTGAACCAAATACCAGAAGTCAATCTGGGCTGTAAACTGGAATATGTCATTCAAGCTTCAGTGGCTTGCAATGTTGTAAGAAGTTGTTTCTATAGCAACTTTTCATCTTTTGGCTGTTTGACTTCCACCTCTTTCCGTCTGCCCATTAATTAGCCCTCATCATCTCCAGTTTACATGATTTACCAAATATTTCCTTTGCAAGCAATCATGGAGGGCTTTGGGGACCAATGTGACATAACAGCTAATAATTTGGAAAGGCGAAATGATTTCTGAAATGGCAGATGATGCACTGGAATGAGTTGCTGTTGTGGAACATTTAAACCAGTGATTATAAAAATCCATCTGAAAATAATATTATTTCATTCTTGTTAGTGACACGCATTATCTTTTTAAATAGGATTTGGCCAATCTGTGAATGTTTAATTTCTCTTGCAGTTTATGCTAAGTAGCATTTTAAAAAAATCCTTCCCTGTATTAAACAGCTCAGGACAGCGAGAGCCCAAGCGCTGCCTCTCTCCATATGAAGTGGCCCAGACCCTGCACTCATCATCTGAGAATGGACCTTTTCTGCCCATTTTTCTGCGGTGTCTCCGTTTGTGGAATGCTCTCCCCAAGAAGGCTCACCTAGTGCCTTTGTTACATATCTTTAGGTGCCAGGCAAAAACATTCCTCTTCTCCCAGATCTTTGGTTAATTAATCTATGGCCTTTTAAAGGTGTGTGTGTGTGTGTGTGTGTGTGTGTGTGTGTGTGTGTAATTGTTTTTGTTTGTTGCAATGTTGTGTGTTTTTGTATTTTTATATTGTAAACCGCCAGGTGTTCTTTGGATGAAGAGCAGTATAAAAAAATTAATACATAAATAAATAAAAATTAAAGAGAAAGAAAACTGAGTGGTTTCATCTTGGTCCAAACCACTGAGCCTCTTGGGCTTGCTGATCAGAAGGCCAGTGGTTCGAATCCCCATGATGGAGTGATCTCCCGCTGCTCTGTCCCAGCTCCTGCCAGCCTAGCAGTTTGAAAGCATACCAGTGCAAGTAGATAAATAGGTACCGCTGCGGCGGGAAGGTAAACGGTGTTTCTGTGCACTCTGGTTTCCGTCACGGTGTTCAGTTGCACCAGAAACAGTTTAGTCATGCTGGCCACATGACCTGGAAAGCTGTCTGTGGACAAATGCTGGCTCTCTCGGTCTGAAAGTGAGATGAGCTCCTCAACCCATCCTTGTCTTTGACTGGGGCTCCTTTACCTTTTTTACCTTTTACAGTCATTAGCATTTATAATCATTATAGTTGATTCTGGCTTCTACTTTAGGAGCACAGGAAAATGCCTTACACCAAACCAGGCCATTGGTCCATTGAGCTCAGAATTGTCTACTCTCCAGGGTTTCAGACAGGGAGTCTCTTTCAGACTTACCTGGAGATGCCAGGTACTAAAACTGGGACCTTCTGCATGCAAGGCAGATGTTCTACCAGTGAGTTATGGCCCTCGCAGTTTGCATAAGCTAGATAAATAGGCACTCCTTTCCAAAGGGGCATTTTATTTTGAGGGGCATGAAAGTAACATCAACCTTTACACAGTGGCGTAGCGTGGGGGGTGCAGGGGGGCCCGGCCACACCGGGCGCAACATCTGGGGGTGCGTGCTCGCCGCCTCCGGAGTCGCTGAAGAGCCTCGGGCACAGGCTGTAGCAGAGCCCCATGTCTCGCGGAACCGAGGAGCTGTGCATGCGTCTGGGCTGAAGGCGTCTGGCAGGCAGCGGCTCTCAGCGCTCGCCATGGTCCCCGCGCGTCAGGGCCGCGGAGGGCGCACCAGGCAGCCCCTCCTCACAGCCCCGCCACCGCCGCTGCTGCTGCAGCTGCTGGGCCATGTTGCATTTTCCTCGCCTCTCTGCCCTCCTCCTCCGGGCAAATGGTGTCGTTTGGGCACCAGCGCCAGCGGCAACTCGCCTCAGATCACCTGACACGGACCCGCCACCGCCGCCGTGGCTACCTTACCGTAAATACCCCAGCCCAGGCAGCAGCAAGAAGAAGCTGGCAGCGGCGGCAGGTTAGGGGTTAGGGGCGCAAATTACTTGCCTTGCCCCGGGATAGGGGGCACAAATTACTTGCCTTGCCCCGGGTTAGGGGGCGCAAATTACTTGCCTTGCCCTGGGTGCTGACAACCCACGCTACGCCGCTGCCTTTACGAAGCAGCTTATCTTGATTTAGTGTGGTGTGCCATGCACTAAGTCTTTGTGGAGCGTAGGCAAGTCATGATTGGCTGCAGAGTGGTGGGAAGAGGGGGAGAAACAACCATTCTCCGGTGTGGTGAGAGCCAGTGTAGTGTAGTGGTTATGAGCGGTAGACTTGTAATCTGGTGAACCGGGTTCGCGTCTCCGCTCCTCCACATGCAGCTGCTGGGTGACCTTGGGCTAGTCACACTTCTTTGAAGTCTCTCAGCCTCACTCACCTCACAGAGTGTTTGTTGTGGGGGAGGAAGGGAAAGGAGATTGTTAGCTGCTTTGAGACTCCTTCAGGTAGTGATAAAGCAGGATATCAAATCCAAACTCCTCTTCTTCTTCTCTCCCATAGTATTTAATATAGAAACCAATTGTACATGATGGAACATCATCAATCGAAAGCAAGTTCTCATGGTCAAGTAAGATCTTGTCTTGCACGGCAGGTGCTGAGATACCTGGACTATGCACCTGTAGCATCTGCAAAGGGTGAATATTTTTGGCACTGTTGAAAAGCATTTTGGAGTGTTTAGCCATGCAGAGCAAGGACCAGTGACACCAGCAGGTAGGCAGATCTGACTGGCTATCTCGTGCCAGGTAGCTGGGATTGATCATGTGATTAAACCAGGGAGGGTGCAGTAATTTGAGGAATAAAAATGGCATGGAAGACGTTGTGCGTGAGGGATGGGGAGAGGGAGACACAGAGATAAATAGTAGGCTTAAAACAAGGTTAACATCCTCACAATGGTTAAGAGCAGGCATGTCCAACTCCCAAGAGACTGTGATCTACTCCCAGTATAAAAAAACTGGCAGTAATCTATCATTGGAGGGAGGAGGAGCAATGTGTGGGGTGTTGAGCTTTTTTTAGGAGGGAAGTGCCCGGAGTTGTTTAGGTTTTTGGGGGGAGGATTGCACAGAGTTTTTTAGCTCTCCCCCCCCATACACGATAAGGATCCTATGATCTACCTGGATCAGCAGGGGATCTACTGGTAGATCGCGATCTACTGGTTGGACATCCCTGGTTAAGAGTATCAGACTGGGATCTGGGCAACCAGGATTCAGATCACTACTCTGCCATGAAGCTCACTGGGTGACTTTTGACCAGTCACTGCCTCTCAGCCTAAACCTGAGGGAAGAGACTCCATCAAGCAAGGCCTCCTTCCTCCTGCCTTGCCCCACCCTCTGACCCTAGGAGTCCTCACAAGGGAGCTGGTCTTGGAAGAAGAACTGTTGAGGGGAGAGACTTCACCAGGCAACGCCTCCTTCCACCTGCCTTGCCCCACCCTCTAGTCTCTGCTTCTCAATTTGTATTGTATTATTTGATGTACTGTGGCTTGCCATTGTTTTATTTATTATTTATTGTAACTGTTGAGTGGATTTCTGTTTAACTTTTATATGTTATTATTATTTAATACTATTCTAATTATTGTTGAATGTTACTTTATTGATGTAGGTTGCCTATTTTAAAGTTATGTTTTACTATCACATTTTTGTATTGCATTCGATTGTTATAAGATGTACTTTTTTTGTTTCTTCAGCCTGTAAACCGCCTTGAGTATTGTAAGAGAGAAAGATGGTATACAAATTAAAAATGATGATGATGATGATTCTTTATCCTAATTTATTCCTAATTCGTTCAGGCCCCTGAATGGCGATTCAGAGGCAAAGCATCCAAGACATATTAGGCTATCCTGCATCCGCAGTCCGGTCTCTATCTTTCCTTTGCACTTTTCTTAGCAATCCCTGCCAAATGCGCGTCAGAGAAATGATAGTTTCCCTCTCTCCCACCCTCCATCGCTTGTGACCTGACAGTTACATTTGATTAGTTAATTGAAAGGGTGGGAGAAGATCACACACCCACACACTTCTTCCCATTGCAGATGTCACGAAGGGAATAAGGGTCTTTGTAAGGTTGTTTCTTCTGCTGAATTAAAAAGCTATACTCCCGGAATAGATTTCTGAACTAGTGGCGACAACTAGTGGTCAAATAGATTAATCTAAGAAGCACATAGTCTCTGGAGACAAAGGGAGGGAAACATTATCTCCAGGTTCTGATTAAGAGCACGTTTATTTAAAATCAAGTGGAAACACACGGGATGTTCTTTATGTCCATATTTCAGTGGACATTTGTTGGTTAAACTGCTGGCATGCATGGACCCACAGGCTCCTGTGCCCCTCATTCCCCTGACATCTCTCCTTCAAACACAAAGAAGTTCTTATTTAAGTCCAATATAAATTCTTCCCTCCCATTGACTGCATGGGAAGAGTGGGGAAGGAACCATTTAAACTGCATTACTTGTTGCACTGATGTACTGGGACCTAAGGATAAAGGATGGATAATAAATCAAAGGAAAGGTAGGTAGGTAGGTAGGTAGGTAGGTAGGTAGACCCACTGCTGGCAACTGATTTGCAGAACATATCATGTGTTTAGAGAGGACTGTAATCTACTCAAACCCTTTGAACACATCCATATAAGGATTATAGGTTTTAATATGCTAATGTATTTCTTATTATTCCTTCTGACTAATATTGAAGCTACAGCTGCTTAGCCATGATGAAGAGCCGATATCCGCTACATATTAGCTGCCACAAGAATTTTATATGCAACCTATTAGAGACAAATGACTCCTGATGCTTAGGGCAGACCCACACCATACATTTAAAGTTCACCTAATGTACATTTAAGGCACATGATTTCCCCCCAAGGAATTCTGGGAACTGTAGTTTGTTAAGGGTGCTAGGGGGGCAACTACCATTCCCAGGATTCTTGGCAGGGGGATAATGTGGTTTAAAGGTGCGTTGTGGATCTGCTATTAAATAATAGCTAGATGAAATGTGGCAACAAGCTCTGATGGCAAAAATAACTATTTCCACAGAAGGGGGAAGGCAGAAATTTGTTAATTTGCCAATAAACTGGATGGATTTTGTGATCTTAATCAATTTTACAAAGCTGTGGGAAGCTGTTTTAAAATGCTATGGCTTAACGTGTATTGATTTATTCAGGGGAGGCAGTGAATCCACAACATAAGAATTTGTACAAGGAATACTGTGTGTTGATTTTTGCATTTCATCGTAAAATATTTGCTTGCCATGCTCAAGCACTGAAGTGTGGGCTGCCACTCCTTTTCCCTTCATTCGTACATTTCTACAGCAGCGCAGAGTAGAGAATAACTATAAGCCTTCCCAAATGGCAGTGCTGCCCTAGTTACTGTGTTTTGGGGTGATAACAATTACAGTTCACCAAGGAAGAAGAAAATACTAATAGCAGGTTTCAGTAGCATGAGCATCAAACCAGACACTTACACCCCAATATCAAAGCGAAACATCTCCACCTCCTTAAATGCCGTATGTCAGATGACCTGTTCTATAAACTGCCTGCACAAAGCCTAAACATAGGCTTTTAGTACTGCTCTTGATTGTGCAAAAGAGCACTGCGAGTTGTGCCAGTGTTGGTGCTGACCCTTTGCAGACTCATCCTCTGAATCTGAAGTTGCAACAGCTGCTCCAGTTGAGAGAAAAGGAGGCAGGGAGCAGGAAGGGAAGCAGGAAGACAGAGTGGCTTGGTACAGTCCCCTGTGTGCATGCACCGTGAAGTTGTAAGGTGTTATGTACTGAGCTGAATCCTAGAACAATAGAATCCAGAATGCAGCCGTCTGATTGGTCCGCAGGAGCCACCCAATCCAGCTCCAGGTGAAAGTGAATCAGCGACCTGATTGGCCTGCAGGAGCAGCCAATCAGGCTTCTGGAGGAGGTGAATCCACAACCTGATTGTCCTACAGGAGCAGCCTGGAATTAGCCAATCACCCCGAGACCAGGAAAAAGAGACGCTGGATGAAGATTGGAAGAAATTTTTTAAAGTTTTATTTTGGAAATTACTGTAAAATTAATGAATATTAGGAAAAACGTTGGAAGGAAACTATTTGGCTTTAGTAGAAATAATATGGAGTTATGTACAAATAAGTATTAAGTCTTAAGTTTTAAGGTATTTTATGGTAAGATAAGGTTAAAATAAATTAAGGCAAATTGAATGACAGAATATAGTAGTGAAAGATGGAAGGATTTGCTGACTTAATTAATAGGTTAGGTTTTTTAAGATAAATTATTCAATTGAAAATTGAGTGTTATTAGGCGGAAATGCAAAGTTATAATATATTTAGATGAATTATCAAGATAAAGAAACTGGAATTATCAAGAGAAAGAAACTGGAAGCTGAAAGAGCCGCATGGCACAGTTTGGTTAAGGCATCACACGAGAAAGATACTACTTGCTTTTGGCGAACCATATCTGGTCTACTGGATCAGGAGCGTACTAATTCCATCTGTACAGTGGAACCAATGGAGTGGTTGCGCCATTTTCAATCTCTGTTCTATGACCAGGAAGCCCAACATTACAAACTATGCATTCAATTGGAGGACCTACCTCATTGGCCACCAGTAACTGTAAAGGAAGTTGAGAACTTAATCGCACAATTAAAGAACAACAAGGCCCCAGGGAATGATTACATCCCTGCCGAACTTCTGAAGTCCAACATTGGCTGGTGGGCCCCCCTGCTGGCGTCTTTATTCTCTTGGATCGACTCAACGGGTTTACTCCCAGATGGTTGGACTGAGGCAATAGTTATTCCAATCTATAAAAAAGGACCTATGCCAGACCCGGCGAGCTATAGACCAATCAGCCTTCTGCCTATACCCAGCAAACTATATGCCAAACATCTTTATATTAAGCTAACTAGCTGGCTGGAAACTGAAGCTATTCTAGCGGAAGAGCAAGCGGGTTTCAGACAAGGCAGATCCACCATAGACCATTGCTTCACCCTAGCCTATTTAATTGACAAATATGCCAAAAAAACCCGTGGGGTGCTATATGCAGCCTTTATCGATCTAAAGGCTGCTTTCGATTCAATTCCACGTGCAAGACTCTGGGATAAATTGAGCACATCAAGTATAGACAAAAGACTATTATTTCTGATCAGCTGTTTATATAAAGACACGGTGCTGCATGTAAGAACTTCGTTAAATGGCCATCTTATAGGACCAGTTCCTGTCAGCAAGGGGGTCAAGCAAGGTTGCATCCTGGCCCCAGTTCTATTCAACTTTTACATCAATGATATGGTTAACTGTTTGTCATCTCCGGACTTCCACGCCCCCAAACTGGCTGACAAATCAATATCAGTACTTTTGTATGCTGATGATGCGATACTCCTATCTCGAACAAGAATAGGCTTAAATAGGCTCATAGGTGAACTTTCAGCATACTGCAGGAGAGAGCAACTGGCAATAAACTATCAGAAAACCAAAATTATGGTTTTTGCAAGGAAACACAGACAGTACAGCTGGAGGATGGATAACCAGACAATTGAACAGGTTAAAGCCTTCAAATATCTGGGCATCGTTTTCCAGTCGACTGGGTCCTGGGATGTCCATCAAAAATGTGCCAAAGAAAAAGCAGCTCAAAGTATTAAGATGCTGTCCCGCTTCTTTTACACGAAGGGGGGCAGATACATCCCAGCAGCCCTTGAAGTTTTTCAAGCAAAACCTCTGGCGCAGTTACTGTATGGGGCACAAATCTGGACGGGGAACCACTGCTCCAGTCTTGAAACTGTTCAGTCTAAATTCCTAAGGCAGATATTCGGCGTCCCCACCTGTGTTCCAAACGCAGCATTACGACTCGAGGCCTGCCTTCCATCTGTAGAAACTCAGACCTGGCAAAGAACATTCAACTATTGGCTTCGTCTTAATCTAAATCCACCTGGTCTACTGCCTCTAGTAATGCAAGACCCTCACAAAAGCAAGTGGTTCAAAACTGTGCATCAAAAACTCCTTACATGCGGTTTGCATTCACAGTCCCTACTATCAATGGGCCTCATTAAAGCAAAGAGTCTAATAGGCCAGCGCCTGAAAGACATTGAACGGCAAAACAACCTGACTATCTTAAAGAAACTGTGCCCATGGTATACCTACTCTCCCCCTTCTCATTTTGACTCCCCAGCTTCATATCTGTTTAAATTAACCATCCCAAAATACAGACGTGCCTTTACATTGGCTAGATGGGATGTTCTTCCTTCTGCCGTACTCGAAGGTCGTTATCAAAAGACTCCATTTGAAAAACGTCTCTGCCCATGTGGAGATGGTAACACGGAAACAGTGTCCCACGTCCTCCTATCCTGCCCCATTTACAAAGACCTAAGGAATGAGATTATTACTCCACTCATTCTCTCCAACCCCGGCCGCTCACCAGACATTACACTGTATTTTCTCTTATCTGATACGGATAGTCAGATAACAGAGAAGGTCGCGAGGTACATCGAGAGAGCTGTGAAATTGAGGGCCACCATCTGAGTGACAGACTTGTTCATCTGACGGACCTCCTTTTGCCTGCTCTTTTCTTCTTTTTATTCTTATTTTTATTTTTAATTCTTGTATAGCTGTGGCCTGTTGGCTTTGCTAATAAAGTTTTGATCTGATCAAGATAAAGAAAAAATGGAAAGGATTTGCTGAAACTACTAATTGAACTAGAATACAAAAAAGGGAGATGTGAGGAGGTCAGGGAAACAAGTAAAGGAATGACTGCTCCCCACTTAAAACGGGGGGCGCCTTTTGCGTGGACGCGTGCAGCCCTGGATCTGGAGTGGCCCCATCAGCATAGGCTTTGCCTTCCCTCAGGTGGGATACCTGGAGGTCCCCGCCTACCCCAGCGAGTTGTCCAATCCCACCTGGGGGAAGTGTTGCCAGGGAAACCAGGCCAGGTAAGGGGAGGGATTACCTGCCCACACAATAGAGGGTGGATCTTAATTGTTAATCCTCACTTGGCTCCAGAGCTTCTCCCACCCTACCCACCCTCAGTTAATGTCTTCTTTTGCAGGTTAACTTTTCTTCATAGGTTTTGCAGGTTAACCTGTCTCCACAGGTATGCGGGCGCTGCTACGATAAGGTCGCTGTTAAAGGGCCGGAAAGGAATTTCCCTGCATTGGCAGGTTTCGCCTTTCCCGTAGCAAAACGTCACAACTTTGGCGGTATCAGGCCTTGGGCGGAATCCTTTAGTCCATCTTCCTCTTTGCGGCGGCGATACCAGGGTTCCCCGTTAAAGGGGTTTTTGAAGGGAGGCTTTGGCCGTACGCCGAAAGGTCGTCATTGCTCTCCCCTGCGGCGGCGTAACGGGGGCGGCTATCTCTGCTTGAACATATGTTCTCCAGAGCCGGCCCATCCCCCCCCCACACACTGGATAACCCTGATGCTCCCTAGGTCCCCGGCTGGGGACTAGGGAGGGAGAACGCCCAATGCCTGAGCCAAGGTCTACCCACATTTGAAATTTAATAAAGTTGTGGCCAATTTAATCCCATAGCACGTTGTCTAGAGTCGTTATTCCACATGACGGGGGGACCACTCGGGATCTGGGGACTCCGCCTGTCCACGCAAAGTTAAGATATGGAAAGAATGACGTGTTTGTTTGTTTTTAAATTGTTTTTATATTATTTTTATTTCTTTTTGTGTATATTCTGTATTTTTTGTTCCTCTTTTCTTTTTCTCTTTTATATTTTTGTAACCTTTTTGAAACTCCAATAAATATTATTTTTTTAAAAAAAATGGAATTAGCCAATCACGCGGGGCCCATTGTGTAAATAATGTATATATAGCTAGACGTTTTGGGGAAAGTTTCATTCATTGCTACTATAAGCTGAATAAAGAGCATGAAATTTACACTTGAGTATATTTCATAAGGCTTAACATGTTCTTTATCTCAACTGGGATCAAAGCTCTTGGGGCCAGGAAATGCATTAAAACGCAGAACTGTGTTTCATAAGAAATGACAGGATGGATGCAGAATAGATATGGATTGTGACTAATGTTGTGTGTACACCACTTCCCAAACCAGAAGTGGGAGCGCACTGGATGCAGAGTACATGGGACTGGGTATACCACTTGGATCTTTCTGGCCCCTGTGATGCCTTTCCACTCATGTAATTGCTTCAAAAAAAACCAAACACCTGGGAATGGATGGAATGTGCTTTCGTTCCATTGCATTTTGGAAACGTATGCATGCCTTCCAATATCCTGCTGATAAAAATTGGGGCATTTGACGCCCAAATTCAGGTCACAGAGGCACTCACAACGCCCCCCACCCTGCCAGCCAGGGGCAAAAGCAGCAGGGGGGCTGGATCGGTGACAGGACAGGTTCCCTCTTCCCCGGGCAAAAGCACCAGTAAGGACTCAGCTCCAGGGAAGCCAACTGACTTGCACAAGAGCATGGAACCACAAAATGAGACATTCCAGGATCCAATCAGAAGCCAAGATGGCTTCTGTAATTCTGGGATGTTCCGGTCAAATCAGGCTGGTTGAGGGATAAGACTATGGTACATTAGGTAGGGAGAAGTATCATTTTTTTCTGTTTCTTTAACTTATATATGTTTGTTTGCTGACTATGTGAAAATGATTGTCTGCTGTATTTATAAAGTATTTCCTTCATTAACTCAAGAAATTGATGGTGAAATGCTGTGGTGCTGTTACAAGATGGGAGTCATGCCAATTTGCACCCTGAAGCCATCTAGGTTTCAGAGCTACAATTTCCAGAGCTCATGTTTCAGAGCTACAATCCATCCCTTTGCAGAGGGAACTTTGGGAATGTTAGCTCCATGAGGAGAATAGGAATCTCTGAACACCTCTCAGCACCCTTAACAAACCACATCTGCCAGAATTTCTTGGGGGAAGCCATGACTGTATAAAGTGCCATCATCACAGACTTTAAAATATATGGTGTGACTGTGGTCCTGTTGGTACAAGGCAGACTGCTAAATTCAAAGGCTCTGCAGTAGTTAAAATCCAAATTGCTCTTAGGAGTCACATCCTCAGATGTTTAACTTTCCACTCCTTCTGCTCCCCATAAAATCCCATGGCAAAGCTCTCAAGAGGAGCACATCTGGCTCTCACATTGAAAAAACAACAATAATATTTTGGAAGAATACCACATGAAATCGGAATTCTCCTAACCCTAACATAATAAGTGTGCATAATCTAATTAGGTTTCGAACTGGGATCACAGCAAATGGTCCAAAATAGAAATATCGTAAGATTTCAAAAAAGATAATATGGAAAATGTGTATATCATTGCCAGGCTCTGCCTTCCTTCAAATACATGAGGCATAATTGCCACTGATTCTAGGGGAGGCCTCTAGTCCTTTGAGTGAATCGAAGCTAAATGAGGAATACAGCAAAAGCAAATTGCAAATTATGGAAAAAAATTGTTTATCACCAAGAAAGGACCAATTTGGGAGATGGGAAAAAGCCGAAGCCAAAAACGGGGAACATCCTCAGAAGGTTAAGGTTTAAAAAAGGAAGAAAACGATCAAAGAGCCCAATAGTGGAATTGTTCGTGAGATATGAAGAAAAACAAAGAATTTTGCAATTATGTCAGGAATAAATGTCCTATGGGACCTTTCTGGGGCAAAATAAAAGTCATCTTAGTCATGGGAGAACAGAGCGCGATGAGAAAGTCATCTGCCCATTCCTTTCACTGTATGGTTTACAAGTTCAGATACAGTTTGTTTGGAACAATGGCACTGCTGCTGTTTATGTACCAACATGTTACAACAGTGGTCTTCAGGAAAAAAAGGATTTTTTCAGGCAAAGAGAATTTTCCAAGGTTAGCAGATTAAAAAAACAAACTAAAATTGAATAGCTAAAGCTGAAAACGAACCAGAGCGATATAAGATGGTTTTCATCCTTTGCTCTTAAAACACGAAGCAGAAAAGGTTGACCAGAAGCAGCAAAGTTCCCTAACTTCACTGAAGTATAATGTTGGTGTCTGTACTGGAGTTGAAAGTGGTTTGTTTTTTAAATATGTAACTGTTCTGTGTATGCTTTATTGTGGTGTGAAATCATTTTGAGATCATAAAACCCAATATCCAAATAACTAGCCATTGGCCATAACAAATCTGAAGCAAAAATAACTACAAACAAAAGGGGTGTCGTGCCACAAATAATAGTCTCTATTTAGGAGATCATAGAGTTGGAGGGAACCCTGAGGATCATCTAGTCTGTCCACTCACATTGCAGGAATTTGCAGCTTTCCCTAACAGGAATTGAACCTGTGACCTTAGTGCTATTAGCACTATGCTTTAACCATCTGAACTCTGTTCCATAGGAAGCAATTAATAAATGAAGTAAATAATAGCAACAACAGCATCTGGGCTATTTCAGAAGTACCAAGAATTGGAAAAACTCCACATTTAAAGGGGGGAAGGTTCACTTTGAGAGTCATTGTTATCTGCGATTGTTGCTGTCATATTAACATGGAGGAACCGAATGATGTTTACAAATTTATCTGGGCAGCCAATTTTCAGAAGGACAGTCCACAGGGCATTACAATTTACCGTGTCGAAAGACTGTCTCAAGGCAAATCTTTAAAAATGTAGTATAAACACTGACAAATGGGAAATACTGGCCTGTGAGCGCTCCAGTTGGAGAACAGCCTTTATCAAAGGTGTCATGGACTTTGAAAACACTCGAACTCAGGAAGCAAGGGAGAAACGTGCTAAGAGGAAGGCACGCTTGGCAAATCCACACCGTGATCAATTCCCACCCGGGAACCAATGTCCCCACTGTGGAAGGACGTGTGGATCCAGAATTGGCCTCCACAGTCACTTACGGACTCATTGTTAAAACCGTGTTTATGGAAGACAATCTTACTTGGCTACGAGTGATCGCCAAAGAAAGATTAATAGAGAGACAGGCCGGTGTAAACCCACATGTGGGCAAGCCCTGGGTCGGTCTTTTCCCCACCCACTACAGGTGGTAACCACATATCCAGCTTACTATTTCTAAAGTTGCATCCAGCTATAAAAGTCACACATGCAAATCTTGTGCAGATCCGTGATTTGGTGACGCATCACTGGCCGCTCTGCATGACACTCGGAAGACGCCCTGTCTCCTCTGCTGCTGGTTTCTGCTTCAGAACACTCAAAGAGGCTCAGAGAGACAAATAGTTTGCATGCTCATTTGAGCACCATCTCCAGCAGGACACTAATATTGCTTTGTGATACCTTTTGCCTTTGAAATGCTGTTAAGTTTCCCTGCCTGTTGATTTGCAAACCCCCACCCCTCTATTAAGGCCTAGACAGAAGGGTAGTAGGAGAGACTGTGCTCTGCTGGTGAGAAAGGAGGAGGATCCAGAAGAGGGCTAGAGAAGACCAGAGACTGGAGTAGAGAGATGACTAGGGAGAAACTGAAAAAGAGGCAAGGGCATGGGTGTTAAGTGATGGGGAAGGGAATTCTGCCAAGTCTGGCAGGTTGTGCAGGAGAGAGAAAACAGTACCTGCAGAAATGTCTTCTGCTGTTTTACTAGTAAAGGTGCAGAATCTCTACCACTGCCTTCCTCAACCTGCTGCTCTCCTGGCTGATGGAGCAGGGAGCCAGTCCACTGTCCCTCAGACCTTGTGGGGGACAGGACTATACTTTGGGGGGGAAATATGCAAGAGCACCATGAGCCCCGGTGGCTGCTTACCTGTGTCTTGGGAGCGGCCGGGACTGGCGGCAGTGGCAGAGGGATGATGAGCAGCATGCGAAAGGGTTCCGGAGAGGGGCTACTTAAAATGGTGGCTGCTCAAGTGCTGCTGCTGCTGCTGGCACCAACAATGCCCAGCCCCCTTCCTCCTCTAGGCAGGGCAGGGGGAAGCCAGGAGGAGAGAGGGAGGAGGCAGAGGTGGCGCCACCGTGTGACTGAGAGGGAGGGAGAGGGAAAGAACGCGCACACTGGTGATCCATGCAGCAATTCCCAGACCATCCATGGGCCGGATCCAGAAGGCAATTGGGCCTGATCCGGCCCATGAGCCTTAGTTTGCCTACCCATGCTCTAATGCTACTGTATGCCCATCTTTCTTTACAGTTGGTCACCTTAGAAGAAACCCATCGCACCTTGACTGCAGGCATGCAGTGTCTTGTTTAGACTAAGAAGGAAAGCACAGTGCTTTCATGTGAGCAGATATATGAACTGTTTGCCTCGTGATCCTGCTAGTCCTCCTTATGCATCAACATGATGGATTGTGCTTTGGACCAAGTGAAACGACTCTTGTTTTGCTTCTTTAAGATCCTGGCACAGGTCCAAATAGCCCAGGTGGATTTGCCTAAAGCCAGGCTTCCGACAAGAGAAAGCATTCCCAGATAAGCAGTCTGCCTTGGTTTCATTTTAGTTACAGATGAGGAGGCTCAAATACATTCCCCCTTTGACTTATGGACAGTAGATCCTTGGGACAAAGTTTCAAGCTCTGTGCAGCAACAGTTTAATATGGGTCAAAAAAAGGCAACACAAATCTGCCACTAGGTACCTCAAAAATGGGATGCAGATTTAGGAAGCTTAAGTAGAATATGTTAAAATTTATTGCCACTGGGAAAAGTCACTGGACTGTAAGCCACAGAGGATAAAACTCCTCTGTTTAATCAGAGAGCTGCTGCTTTAGCATGGAAAACTGAAATACAAGCTCCTCATAAATGTTACCTTATCAATACTTTGCATCTCTAGAGGCAGAAATATAGCATCCTTAACTTCATTGCTCTTTTTCCATTTCACCTTTGATGCTCTTGATGGAGACTCACAATTGTGCTTACCAGGATTGTGGCAGTAATAAGTAAGTGTGAGAAATTTATTAACTGGGTCCGTCAGAGCTTTGTTGTGTGGAACCTGAGAGCACAATCCTGCTCAGAAATAAACTCCATTATGCTCAGCATGGCTTACTGTTAGGTAAGGAAGTAGGCATAACATTGTGCCTTTAATCACCCAGTTTCTGAAGGCAGACCATTAAAATGTAATACATAAATAAAATACCCAGTTTCCTCTCCATTGTAAAGCAAATGCTGGAGAAGCTGGAACCAGACCAATAATGCAGAGCAGCATTCCCCCAATTTGGTGACTTTCAGGGGTTGTTTTTTTGGGGGGACAACTCCCATCACCCCTTGCCATTGGCCATGCTGACTGGGACTGGTGGCAGTTGGAATCCAACATCATCTGTAGGGTACCATATTGGAGAAGGCTGATGAAGAACCCTGGCCATTGGTACAAGTCTTTTCCTTTCTTTTCAGGAGCTGGACCCCAACATTATGTAATTTTATGAGATTTCCAGGAGGCTTTTGATGTCATTGTTAAAGAGGAATACATCATGCCACAAGATCATGCCACAAGCTGTTAGGGCTTTATGTAATAATATGAACACCTTTAATTTAGCTCAGGAGCAAACTAGCAACCAGTGCAAGTCCCTGAGAAGAGGCTCCTCCACCCAAGTCTTATCAATGCCTGCCGAGTCAACCCCTTCTTCCATGAGCAAGTGGTGGATGAGCATTGGTCATATGATGAACTGACCGGGCATTCAGTAACAGCACCACCAGACTGGAAGGCTCCACAAATAAGCTGCTTGTAGTTAAACCTTCAGTGAGTTAAGGACTGGTCTATCCCCTGCATGAGAAGATAGGCTTTGGTGGGTTGAGTGGATAAGACAAATAGTGGGTCCAGTGGTCAAGAAGGCAATTTCTGCACGTGCTGTAGAGGAAATTGAGTGGCAGATGGGGATTGTCAAACTGGGAAAGTAGCCCATCTAGGAGAAGGAAAACTCTAATCCTAAACCTCCACTGTTTTGCGGCTATACACATTTGCAAGAAAGGCCTCTGGAGTAAACCTTAAGGAACAATCCATACTCACTACTTTGTGGGATATTTTTTGGAAGAAGAAAGGTCTAAGGAGTAAACCCTACACAAATCAGGAGTGGAGTCCCTAAGATGGTTGGCTGGTGCCTTGTATGCCTTCTTCCAGCAACTCCTGCAGCCAAACTGGTGCCAAATGTATTGCTTTTCTCTCCTTTGGACCACTTCAGCAAGGCCAGGAGATGGGTCTTGTTGCCTGGGCAGCCCAGGACCTCCATACACACTGCAAAATGCGTAGGCAACCATAATATGGTGTGTGTTTTTAGCCCAGCTACAAATGAAAAGCAGCCTTTAAAAGGTTAGAGCAGTGACACCGTACAGACCATAAAAGAGGAAATGAGAACAGCAGCAGCCCACCTGAATGAGAAAGAGATCACTGTACAGAGAGATATCGTACAAAGGTGATGACTGGCGATGGCAATCCAGAAAAGTTTCCTCGGCTGGCATTATTAAACGAACTAGCAAAAAGGAGTTGCTGCGGAAAGCAAAGCTCACTTCAGCCAGGGTGATTTAAATAAGACTTTGCACTCCTACTGCATCCTACCACTGCCACCTTGTGGACAGTTTTGATACACTGTAAAAAAAATGTTTTAAATATACAGTAAAGGTAAAAGGTAAAGGACTCCTGGACAGTTAAGTCCAGTCAAAGGTGACTATGGGGTGCTCATCTCACTTTCAGGCCAAGGGAGCCAGCATCTGTCCACAGACAGCTTTCCGAGTCCTGTGGCCTGTACAACTAAACCACTTCTGGTGCAACGGGACACCGTGCCGGAAACCAGAGCACACGGAAACGCCATTTACCTTCCTGCTGAAGCGGTACCTATTTATCTGCTTTCACTGGTGTGCTTTTCAAACTGCCAGGTTGGCAGAAGTTGGGGCAGAGCAACAGGAGCTCACTCTGTTGCGGGGATTCAAACTGCCAACCTTCTGATTGGCGAGACGAAGAGGTTCAGTGGTTTAGACCACAGCATCACCCACATCACTTTTTGTTTTAAATATAGTGAAGAGCTTGCTAGCTTTGCAAAGTTGCTGCCTCGTGGTCTACAGAAGAGTGTATCAATTCAGCTGTGCTGCCCTCCTGTCCAGTTCCTTATAACCAGAATGCAGTTGTGCTACTGGTCATTTTTAGATTGGCTGTAGGGATCTTCCTTTTCACCAATGGCTGGAACTCAAGCTGGTCTGCAAAGGAAGTAAGGAAAGGATATTTCCTTTGTGTAGTTCTGTCCTTTGAAGTTGGGTCACCGGAAATCATGGTGGTGTCAGGTGACTGACAAGTGGGCAGCCAGATCTTGTTCCCTTACCTGCAACTGATTTGGTGCTCTGTGTCCTCATTGACCACAACCTCCCAGTTTTGAGCTTTCAGTCTCTTCTCTAACAGAAGGAAGCACAAAGCAGGTCTGATTAACATCCACTGCCTGAAGTTTTACTGGCTCTCATTGATCTCTGTATTTTTCAGTATTTTGCGCTACCTTTTCGTGTGCCTTTTCCTTCTGCTCTTTTCTATCTGTCCTGAACTGCTTCTTTCCTTGTATTTTGCTTGGTTGCTCCAGTTCTGACACTGCAGAAAATTATCATACGGTTTTCTGGTCTTCAAAAGCTGTGACAGCAACACAAGCCATTGATTCACCACTTTCAATGGGGAAAACGGTTTTATTTCCTTCTCATTCCTGCATGACAAACCACATCTATAAAAATTCCCTCTCCTGCTCCAGAATTAAACGTACAGAACCTCTACTACCCGACAGATTTATGCCGTTTTAAGCAGACGTACATATTCCCTTGTTAAGGAGCAATCTATACCCTATTCTTCATTTATATATGAAAACTTTATCTATTGAGGGCTGGACTGAATAACCTCTCAGGTACCTTTCAACTGAATGATTCTATGATTGCAAGGTTGCGGGTGAACTCTACTGCAATTTTATAGGAAAAGCTGGCATCTGAAAGCCAGTTTGGCATGAAGTGGTTAAGAGTCCCAACCAGGGTTCAAATCTTCACTCAGCCACAAAGCTCACAAGGAGCCCTTTGGGCCAGTCACTGTTTCTCAGCCTGGCCTACCTCATAGGGTCATTGTGAGAATAGAACCATGTGCCCCAACTTGGAGGAAAGGTGGTATATAAATGTAATAATAAACAAATAGATAATCGAAGCCTTTAAAAAGTGACATCGCTCTGAGTGCTTGGCCACCACAAGCCAATGATTTCTATGGTGATTTCTTTTCTTTTTTCTTTTCACTACTCCTAGTTAAAACCTAAAAAGTTAGAAAGATCATGAGGCCCCACTTTCACTGCCTGTATTCATAGTAAAAAAAAAATCAAGCTCAAATGAGGTTTTTGCCCTTATCTTTGGGTCCTAGGTGAATTTGAGCAACATAGCAAAAACAGAAGCTGTGCTTTTGGGTCCGCAAAATTCCTTTAAGACATCAAGTGGGTGAGGGGAGGGGAAAGTACTTTTGGTTCAAGGTGTTACTTTCAGTCTGCTCCAAAGTTAAACTGGAACATCAGGGCCAAATGCTCAAATGATCTTATCCAGCACATTTCTCCAGAATCTATTGTACCATCTGCTTCTTTGGCCCTCCCAATTTCATAAACTAGCGAGTAGAATTCTGCTAATACTTCACTGTCAATAAATGAAAACTAGGAGTTTGCTAGCAGTAGAAATACTGGTGGGAACTGTTCTAATTTCCCCCTCCATTCTCTCTTGTATTACTTTAATATTAACCTCAGAGTCAGTTCTGTTTTTGAGGACAACAATTTGTTTTGCTGGAATACTGATGAAGTGTATTTCAAAATCACTTTGAAACAGAAGCAGCATCACTTCAACTTTCTAAGAAACTAATCTTAGAACTAGCATTTAAACTTCTTATATAAAAAGTTTTTCTTTTTAAGGACACAGAGAACTACATTAAATTTATTACAAAGTGAGAGAAGGAAAGACTTAAAGACCCATACTGCTTGACTAAACATGTCAAATGTAATATTACCCTTGAAGAAGATTTACTGTTCAAGTAATGTCTGTTCCTTCTTTGTCCATAGCTAGAACTATCATAAAGCGATAAAGTAGGTCAGACTTGCCTTCAATAAACCCAGTCTCCAAACATTAGAGTCAGATATTTCATGCTGCAAAGGGCTAAAGGTACATGGTCTCTGTGTGTGTTAATTTAACTCTCTATCAGCAAAAAATTTAGAGTATAACCTTGCACCAAGTGCTTCTGAGTCACTTCACTCCTTTGGGCTCATTTTCCTTTCCTTGGACAGAACCCTCCAGGCAGAAGTAGACTTGCTTATTACTGAACAACTGGGTAGAATATTCAAAACAAAACAAATTCCTTCCAGTAGCACCTTAAAGACCAACGAAGTCAGTTCTTGGTATGAGCTTTCGTGTGCATGCACACTTCTTCAGATACACCTGCATGCACACGAAAGCTCATACCAAGAACTGACTTCGTTGGTCTTTAAGGTGCTACTGGAAGGAATTTGTTTTGTTTTGACTATGGCAGACCAACACGGCTACCTATCTGTAACTGGGTAGAATATTGCCTGCCTGATTCCCGAAAGATTCATATAAGTGGGAACAGCAACAAAATGTTGCATCATGGCATGCTTCTATATAGGTTTCTGGACTCTGTAGTTCCCACACCATTTCCCCCATCCCATAGCAACAGTCAATCAGCATGGATGTTCTGGGAACCTTTTTTGGTGCTTCTGCAAACATTCCAGCCTGCTGATACCTTCCTCTTTGGCATGGAAAGTGATGTTTTGACTATATAAGCACTGCAAACACTCACTTCTGAACACTGAAAATAGAGGCAATCGTATCCATACATCCCATGCATATCTGCAAAAAGAAAGGACATCGAGGCTCTTCTTAATCTTTTTAAAACGAGAGAAAGAAAGGAAGAAAGATTCAAAGAAGGACCCCACCAGATTGTCCTTCCATAAGACCACAGTCCTGTCTTGGAAGCCTTTCTTATGTTGTTCGTGTACATGTGTATGCTAATGCAGGGCAGAAGACAGGAGAGGCATCTTAAAATCAAATGTGTAGTGGGGGGGGGTTCCTCTGGGAGAGAATGGTAGCCATTCACTTACAGTATATAGAAAATGAGTGTACTCAAAAACTCTTAAGTTGACCCTTGACCCAGGTTGTTTGGGCTTTGCTCCATTCTTAATCTGGATCTCACTCCATTTACATTGTTCCCTAGAACATGGATCAGGATTGGAATACAGTGGTATCTCGGGTTAAGAACTTAATTCGTTCTGGAGGTCCATTCTTAACATGAAACTCTTCTTAACCTGATGTACCATTTTAGCTAATGGGACCTCCTGCTGCCGCCGCGCGATTTCTGTTCTCATCCTGAAGCAAAGTTCTTAACCCAAGGTACTATTTCTGGGTTAGCAGAGTCTGTAACCTGAAGCGTCTGTAACCTGAAGCGTCTGTAACCCAAGGTACCACTGTATCGACAAGTACCCTCATCTGTTATGTTTAATTTCTTGGTCATTCCAGAATGTGGCAGTGACAAACCCAGAAAGCTTGAACTATATGTTACGTATATTGTAATGCACATTCTTTCAGCCATGACGAGATCCTCTGAGGAGCAAAGAATGAGAAGATATAGCTAAATATATAAATATGCAATGTAAATAGCCCGTTTAAGTGCGATATTCATATCACCTTTAACTACAAAGCAAAGGTAGACATTACAAAATAGGATGAGCCACTTTATAAAAAAGATTTTTGGGTAGCAGATGGCATTTAAGGGATTTTTTTTGTTTGTTCCTTTTAATATGCACAAAATGTTTCTCCTTTATCAATTAATGTCCTTATCACTTGCTTTCATTACGCTTGCAGAGCCACTCATTTGGATGTTCAAAGAAGGAGCAGACATGTCAAACATTTTCCTGACTGTGGGGGAAAAACTACCCCATAAAAACCCACCAAAAGGCAAATAAAGAAGTAAAAATGTTACAACAACTGATAATCCTCTAAACAAAGGGATGTTTGGCGAAGAGTTTTAAAATGTGAACGATTCAATTATTGTTTGGAATTCTGTATTGCAAAGTACCCACTATACATCAAAGACTCCTGTCCAATTTTTATGAAGTCAACAGGGCCCATTCTATGTTTATAGTTAGGCGGGAACATATTTAACACCATGATAAATTGGGTTGCATCAGAAGCATAATGGTAGCCAGGGTGGTTGAAGCAAAGCATCTTCCCACTTGCTCATCGATCCTTTCCAATTTCCTTTTTGGACCCGCAAAAAAAAAAGAAAAAAGATCATTCATAACAGCATGTATCAACTCAGACAACCGTTATCTGCTCCTTATAGCAGCTGTGCAAAGCTGCCACAAACGTTTGTTGGATTTGGCAGAAATCTGCTCAGGCTGCCATAATAATGCAATTGAAGTATTTCCCCCCGTCAGAACATTACCTTTTATGTATAAGCAGAAATGTGCTTGCTCCAATAAAACTGCCCACCCCAACAATCTGTGCAGAGAGGGCTAAACAGAGAAGAATGCCTTGACAGGACTGTAGTTTCAAGGACACAGGTGCAAGCAAGGTCAACATTTGGGGGGTTTTTTTGGGGGGGGGACTTTTTAAGATGAAACAGGCACATTTTGCAAATATCATCTCCCACAAAGTGTTTGACTCAAGCCCTAGCCTTTGTATGGGATGGTGTATTCAGTGATGTCCAACCAGTTGACTGTGATCAACAGGTAGATCACCAGTGTGTCCGTGGTAGATCATGGGGGGTCCTGGACGACCGTGGGGAAGCAATATCCCCACCTCCTGCCCGCAATGTCCGTCTGATGCTGTGTGCGATAGGCAGCGCTGAACATATTTTCTGGTTAGGTAAAGGTAAAGGGACCCCTGACCATTAGGTCCAGTTGCAGCCGACTCTGGGGTTGCGGCGCTCATCTCGCTTTATTGGCTGAGGAAGCTGGCGTACAGCTTCCGGCTCATGTGGCCAGCATGACTAAGTTGCTTCTGGCGAACCAGAGCAGCACATGGAAACGCTGTTTACCTTCCCACTGGAGCGTTACCTATTAATCTACTTGCACTTGACGTGCTTTCGAACTGCTAGGTTGGCAGGAGCAGGGACCGAGCAACAGGAGCTGACCCCATCACGGGGATTTGAACCGCCAACCTTCTGATCGGCAAGTCCTAGGCTCTGTGGTTTAACCCCTTTTAAAAAAGCTCATCAACTTTGGCCAACCCACCCCCCTAAAAAAAGCTCAACAACAACTCTGGTCACTCCCCCATAAAAAACTCATTCTCCTCCTCCCTCCAATGACAATGTGTAGATCACTGCCAGATATTGTATACTGGGAGTAGATCATAGTCTCTTGGGAGTTTGACCTGCCTGATATCTGCATTCACCGCTCTTAGGTACAGGTTCAGCTCAGTGAAGGACTTATACAGATATTGAGTGGTTACCAATAGTGATATTGACAGAAGTCATCTATCAACGGAAGGCACCCATCAGTGGAATGGGAAGGGAGGCAATTTGGTGATTTCCCCTCCCCTACGCAGTCTCCCACTTATTCCTAAATCGGGTCTGGAGGATTGGGACAGAGTTTCAGGGTGCTGTGGCAAAAATGGATGCCCTCTGTTTTGTTGATAGTCTTATGTACAACAGGGGAGATACATATTTGCAGTTGCCAAACCACATTGCTGTTGTACATATTAATATTTTGCATTAATTGAATGTTAAAGGTAAAGGTAAAGGTACCCCTGCCTGTACGGGCCAGTCTTGACAGACTCTGGGGTTGGTGCGCCCATCTCACTCAAGAGGCCGGGGGCCAGCGCTGTCCAGAGACACTTCCAGGTCACGTGGCCAGCATGACAAAGCTGCATCTGGCGAGCCAGCGCAGCACACAGAAACGCCGTTTACCTTCCCGCCAGTAAGCGGTCCCTATTTATCTACTTGCATCCGGGGGTGCTTTCGAACTGCTAGGTTGGCAGGCGCTGAGACCAAGCAGCGGGAGCGCACCCCGCCACGGGGATTCGAACCGCCGACCTTTCGATCGGCAAGCCCTAGGCGCTGAGGCTTTTACCCACAGCGCCACCCGCGTCCCTATTTTGAATGTTATGATAAGATAAAAGACTTGGGTACCAAAGGCATTTTGTCGCCAAACAGACTGCACTATCTATTGTAGCTGTTACGTTCCAGGATCCCTTAGGATGTTGCAGAAAAAGCTGGAATAAATATATTCAGGCAGCTTCATTCATACCCCTAAAAAGATTGCTGCCCAGGGATCCCTTTGGTTGCTTTTACAGGTGAGCCTATTGTAATTTCAGCTCAGTCGTAAAGTCACTGGATGGACAGAGTTCATGCCAAGAAACATTAGTTCTTTAATGTCAAGATGGAACTGCCCCCTGCCCAATCTTTTTAACTTTTGTGATCTATCACGCACCTTCTGGATGGAACAAAGCAAAACATTTAAAGTTATTCGCTTGTATTTATATATACAATGTATTTATGGGAAAATACAGATACATTATCAAATAAAAATAAACACGTTTTTCAAACGAATGTGATTCCTTTTAACTTGAATACCTAGGAAAGCTTTTGTGAAAAGCAAGCAGGAAATAATTTCCATAATGCCTTTTCATGGCAAAAGAAGAAGGTAAAAAGATGGCAGGGCAGAAATCATCTGACATTTTATCATAATTGTTTCCCATCTGCAAGTCTTTGCCAAAAAATATCTGTATGCAGTTAATATTAACAAATGCTTAAACAATTCCTTTTAGAAGTTGTCAGTTATGTACTGGTAACATTTTGTCTCTGCTAAAACCTAAAGGGAAAAACCAACAGTTGAGTTCATATCAATTCTATGGTTTATAGGATTGCATTTGATATTCCCAACTTAAATCCGGGGGGTGAAGTTTTAGCTATAAAAACCTACCAAAATTCTATGCATACTCTTGAGCACCTCTCAGATTTATATACGTCTGCAAAAAAATAAGCTCTTGCCCCTTTTTGTGTTTGTGTGTCTTGCTTGCAATGCTGATTTTAGCATGATCTGCTCTGCAAAGAGGCTATCTTTCTATTTCTTTAACTTTCAAAGAAACACAAATGTGCTCCCTTAGAGCAGCTTTCTTGTAGAAAGAAAGAAAGAAAGAAAGAAAGAAAGAAAGAAAGAAAGAAAGAAAGAAAGACAAAAATGTTTCAGCTACCATTAGGTACAGGGGAGAGATTTGATTCAGTCCTCATGTAAAGGCAATTCACACTTTCTGAAACAATAAGTGAACCAAAACACAGCCATCTTTCACATTTCACACTTTTCCAGCCATGCATTGTGCACATAAAATGCATATATTATTGAAAATATGAATATTACACAAAATGTGCTTTTACAAAATGTGTATATTAGGCAAAATTGCCCTAGAAAGTAAATTGGGAATAATTCACACTAAAATGCTAATGGCGTTTCTGTTAAGTATAATTGTTTAATTGTACATTGAAATGGAAAATAACTGTAATATGTCTGTGTATCACGGCATGGAAACTTCCATTGAACTAAGCAAAAGTTGTAGAGAGCCTACCACTTAACGATTAAGTGAGACTGTATCTCTGCTAGCTCTGTCACTAGGTGTTTAACTTAAATCACATGAAAAAATTGTATTGCAGGTCTATGCTTATGCTAATCTATAGGCATCCATCTTGGGTGTGCGAGTTCTTTGTTCTGAAGCCACTGAAGAGAAAGGATGTGATTCTCTTTCCAGCCTCAGGCTAATGGAGGCCATTTGCAAGAGAGGCAGAGCTTTGATTTCAGCTCTGGGTGGTATTCATAATCCCGAGATATTTTATCGATGCTGGGACCAGGACATGATATTATACATCTATCTGAATGCAACTTGATTGTTTTAAGTTTGTTTTGGAGTTAAGTTCTGAAGAAAAGCTTCTGAACTATATTTTTGGAGTGGACAATTTTAATTTAAAGAGTTTTTTATACATCCGATTTGCTTCCAAATGCACAATATTAATAATCTCAATAGTTTCATGTTATTTATACTTACAAATAGTTATATATAATTGCAAATTGATGTGGAAAACTGACAGTAGGACTGGAAAAGATTGGAGAAAGTGAGAGAAACCAAGATTGACAGATGTGCCTATCTCCTAGTGACCACAACTGAAAACAAAGGCAAATCCTGGATCTTGAATTTGCCTTGTGCGCCAGAAACGTTCCCTCTCTCACAACTGCTGTTACTCCCACAAAGCAGAAATGCACAGGAAAGGTATTCTTGAAGCAACAGGCAGCAAGAGCAGGACTATAGCTCAGTGACAGATTTTATGCTCCATATACAGAAGCTCCCTGGTTCAATCCCTGCCATCACTAGGAAGGGCTGGGAAAGACTTCCAGTTTGAAACTGCGGAGAGATTCTGTCAGTCAGTATCAACAACACTGTGTGAGCTGGACCGGTGGGCTTACTTGTAGAAAGCAGCTTCCTGTGTTCCTATTGCGAGGTCAGAAAGCACCTCACTCCCTTGCAGAGCCTTGCAAGTCCATTATGCCATAATGCTGTGGTGTGCAGGGACGGGATGTGAAACACCAGCACTGGGCCAATGGTGCATCACTGTTAAAAGAGCCTTTTATACCAGGCTTTACTCAGGAACCTGTGAGTCACTGCCTCACTAAAGTGGTTCATTCTGCAAAAAGATGCAAAAGCTGACCTGTGCATTCCTGAAGTTCTGCAGAGTGACCATTCAGTGTTAGAGCATCTGTCCAGTAGATGTGTTTCTGTCTCCTGGAAGACATCTGAAGGCAGCCCTGTTTAGGGAAGTTTTTAATGTTTGATGTTTTATCGCTTTATTATTATTATTACTACTACTATTATTATTCTGTTGGGAACCACCCAGAGCGGCTGGGGAAACCCAGCCAGATGGGCAGGGTATTAATAATAATAATTGTAGGAATGAAAATCACGGGAGACGAGCAGTGGGTGTCACGAGAGGCGTCTGCCGGGAAGTCCCGGGAACTCTCTTTTATTGAATATTACAAACATTGCCACAGGTGTGCTTGTGGCTGATTGGTTGATACAAACACAAAGAAACTTAATGCTGATTGGTTAACATACATACAAGGCGGGAATTACATGTGAGGGGTGGGAATTGCATGTGAACATTAATCACCGGTAGATTAAAGGCTGGGAAACGAGGTTGGGACTAGACAAGCATGAAACCTCCTAATTAATAATAACTAAAGATTAACATAGCTATAGATGTGGTCAGCTATGCATGGAGTACAAGTCATCATGAACTTAAAGTAAACTGAACGATGAGAGAATGTCTTGGTGTTTGGAACAGGTTCGTACAGTGTGTGCAGAAACAGAGAAAAGATTATAAGCAAGACTTCCCAGAATGCAAGAGAAAAGAAGCAATGCTTCCCATAAGGCCACAGTTATGTGCAGAGGGAAAACATATGTGCAAGAGGAAAACTTCCCTTTATCTCCCCCTTTCTTTTCTTATTTGCGAGGCATACTGGGTAAGGCAAAAATGTTTCGGGATTAGTGGTGTGCCAGCAAATGCCCGAAATAAGTTCGCCAGGGAGGATGGGACAGAAGATACCACGAGATACGTGGTTTGCCAGCGCATGCTCGAGATAACTCTGCCCATTTCTCCCCTTTGGTTTACTGTTGGTGTTGCCATTTCGCAAGATAAGCAGCAAGGATTTTATTGGGTGGCTGAGGGGGAGAGAGAAGCCGAGAGAAAAGACTTATGAGGCCAGGAATGCATTGGAGGAAGCAGCAAAACAAAATTAATATACATATAATAACAATGGCATATTGAAAAAGACTACGAAGCCAAGTAAAGTTTGGTAACCAAGCAGTAAGCAGAAAACCAACATCCTGTTTGATGTGATGTGTGAGATTTTGCAAATGAGAGATTTGTTTTTGGATAGCCTTAGAATTGTCAGTGATATTAAAGCAGCACATGTTTTCCACTTGTTCGCATCCGTAGTGATGGCGCATCAATAGATAATCGATAGCAGCGCAGTTCTATGAGTCCGTGACGCAATTCACTCTGTTCTTTATTCAAAAGGTGAAGAGCTTGTGAAGTAGAATTCAAGGCTTTTGCTGCGGAGCAAGCTAAAGAGTTAATATTCCTGCTATTTCGTACAGCCAATCCAGGAACTCCTAAAAGAGAGACAGCTAGAGAGAAATATTCAGATCTGCTAGGGAGAAAAACAAAATCGTTATAATCATTAGTCAATTGCACAGTGCGTCAATATCGAGAGCGGGACAAATGATGCTTTTTTGGTAAAATAATAGACATACCGCTTAAGCAGCAAGGTGTGCCATGGCTGATGTTTGCAGGAATGTAATTAAATGTAAAGCCTGGACACGACCAAAACCAGCCTTCAGGCAGCTCTGTGTATTTATATACATAGGAAATATTTGCATAATCAGAGCAATTAAAATTATCCTTGCCCATTTTCACACAGTTGGTTTTTGTGCAATTCACCATACGGGCACAAGTAACATTAAAGGAAGCCACGTATGGGGTCATGGAATTGGCTGCGTGGAGGAATGATGCAAAACTTTAACAGCAGCTGCCAGCTCAGAATGCTGGGCAAACTTCTGTGGAAGAATGTAGAGGCTGTGCCATTTATCATTTTGTTGCCATGCAACGACCCCCCTGGAGGGGGCTCCATTAGTAAACACAGTAAGGGCATCCAACGGGACAGGGCTACTGCACTATGCTTAAATTCACTTTCAAAAACTACATATTGAACAGCAAATAAAAGCATTTGGTTGGCTGCCAAATTTGGATTGGCTCCGGCAAGCAAGGACATGGCATGGCTCTGGTTGCCAATTTCCGCACAAGATTGATCGGTGTTTGCATTTTCAAAAGCCAATTTCTTCATGAGTTCATTCTGGGCTGTAGTATTATCAACCTGCCTGGTGACAGAAGAGCTAACAGGGAAAGCAGAAGGCAATTCCCCAGCCCACACAGATTCCTCCTCTAAGGACAGAATTCCTTTCTGCCTAGCCAGAGAAATTGAGGTGCGCACAGCTCCTGTAGGAGAGCACGCAGGGGTTGTGGCAGGCAAAGCAGGCAAAGGAGGAAGGGGAGGGGTGGATGGGTTTGTGGGCTGAGGTGTAGGGAGGGGTTGGCAAGGCTGCAATGGAGGCAAAAGCTTGGGATAAGGAGGGGGGGGATTGTCTGCTACAGCCAGAAGGGCAGGGGCCGAAGGAGACGCCTGGTGGACCTGGGGTCCTAATTTAGCAACGGCAGCTGCACATTTCTGCCAGGTGAGCAGACAATGAATTGAAGCCCTCGGTTCTGCAAAGAGGGTCTTCCCGATCTTTTGCCAAGTCTCCACCTCCAGAGAGCCCTTCTCGGGGTAGGAAGAATATTGGCAATTGATCTCCAAAAGTAATTGTTCAATTTCTTTTAAGGAAATTTGAACACCCACAACCCGTTGCCTAACTAAAGAAAAAAGTTCCTTGGCATGCTCTTTCTGCATCCGAGTCAAATTGCCCCCCATACTCACGAAGTAGCGCGCTGAGACTTTTCCAGTCGAGTGAAGTACAGGGGCTAGGCTGCATAAGGGATCTGGCACGTCCGGGGTCACCAGATGTAGGAATGAAAATCACGGGAGACGAGCAGTGGGTGTCACGAGAGGCGTCTGCCGGGAAGTCCCGGGAACTCTCTTTTATTGAATATTACAAACATTGCCACAGGTGTGCTTGTGGCTGATTGGTTGATACAAACACAAAGAAACTTAATGCTGATTGGTTAACATACATACAAGGCGGGAATTACATGTGAGGGGTGGGAATTGCATGTGAACATTAATCACCGGTAGATTAAAGGCTGGGAAACGAGGTTGGGACTAGACAAGCATGAAACCTCCTAATTAATAATAACTAAAGATTAACATAGCTATAGATGTGGTCAGCTATGCATGGAGTACAAGTCATCATGAACTTAAAGTAAACTGAACGATGAGAGAATGTCTTGGTGTTTGGAACAGGTTCGTACAGTGTGTGCAGAAACAGAGAAAAGATTATAAGCAAGACTTCCCAGAATGCAAGAGAAAAGAAGCAATGCTTCCCATAAGGCCACAGTTATGTGCAGAGGGAAAACATATGTGCAGAAGGAAAACTTCCCTTTAAATAATAATAATAATAATAATAATAATAATAATAATAATAATTGCTGGGTGACAGGAGAGAGAGTAACTAAGCTGAATCTTCTGACCCCTGCATTCTTCAGACAGTTCTGCTGCTGGTCCGCAACCAGCAGGCAACCTTGGGGTCTCAAATTTCCTGTGCGACACCAAAATTTGGTGTGTGTGTGTGTCCCGTCCCCCCCCCCCGCCTCTCTAGCTAAATAATAGTTGTGGCGTCCGCTGCACTTCATGCCCACTGTGACCAAACTGGTTGTGGTTTCCTAAATCTGCCTCTGGTGGCAACTGTGTACCAGGAGATTAAAACAGGTACAGACACCTCACTTCGTGGGCTTCTCATTTAGCTATTCTCAACTCAGCAAAATCCCCCTGTGTAAGCAGCTCTGAAAACAAAGTATGTGTCTGCCTTTTGGGGGAAATGAATTTCTATAATGGTTGTCTTAATAGCCCCACGGATCTCTGCATCAGTACAAACTGTTAGTAGAGGTATTTGAACCATCACCACCCTGCTAGAGGCAGATGATAGATAAGTAGCAAGAAGCAAATACCATTCTGCAGGTTTTCTTGCCCAGAGATTCATATGAGAATAAGGAACTAATGACTTCAAGTCAAAAATTGATATATGGGCATTATTTCACACTATTACAGTTCCATCCAAAAGGAATGAAAACAATATTCTGAGCACCAATATTTATAACGCATTGCAGCGTTTTGCTATTTTAACTGCATCAAAGTGGAACAAAAATTCCAATGTGTTTGTAGAATGTCATCACTTAAGAAATAACCCTATGGTTTAATCATGTTCTTTTGCTTCACCAGATTTAGCAGATTATATGACATTTACAGCTGACAGCTGTACTAAAAAGAACATATTTCTCAACACTTTCCTTGTAAAAATAAACTCCAACCGAATCTTTTCATGCTAAATCAGCTTCATTAAACCACTGATATTTCTGACTTGTCCTTTGGTGGAAAGTGTAACATTTCAGTGCACAGTAGTCGGTGAAGCATCCTACCCCATGTATTACCCCCAATCAGTGGCTCCAATCCAAACAAAATGTTAGATGTGAGCAGAGGCTGCAACAACATAAAGATATATTTTGAAAAGCAAGACGAAAGGACACATGATAAACCCCATTGAAATGAACCAGAGCGTCACAAAAGTACTATTGGACCTATGCATGAAACTTGTGAAGACAACGCCACCTACAAGGTCATCGTAGAAGTTATTTTCATGAAATAAATTCAGTTCATAGTTCGAGGTATTTTGTGGGACTTGCGCAGCCAGCAATTGTGCTTTCCTATAAGTATCACTATGGGACGCGGGTGGCGCTGTGGGTTAAACCACAGAGCCTAGGACTTGCCGATCAGAAGGTTAGTGGTTCGAATCCCCGTGATGGGGTGAGCTCCCGTTGCTCGGTCCCTGCTCCTGCCAACCTAGCAGTTCGAAAGCACGTCATGTGCAAGTAGATAAATAGGGACCGCTCCGGCGGGAAGGTAAACGGCGTTTCCGTGTGCTGTTCTGGTTCGCCAGAAGCGGCTTAGTCATGCTGACCACATGACCTGGAAGCTGTCTGCGGACAAACGCCAGCTCCCTCGACCTATAGAGCGAGATGAGCACGCAACCCCAGAGTCGGTCACGACTGGACCTAATGGTCAGGGTTCCCTTTACCTTTACCTATAAGTATCACTGTGTTCAAAGGGCTGTATTCCCAAGTAAGTATACACAAAATGCACACTCATTAAAATGAAGTAATAGTTTCATGCATATCTTCACTGATTCACAGAGTTCCAAATCTGCAAAACCTCAGTAAAGAGCTGTACACACACAGGCACAATCCTTTGTCAAAACAGCCTTTGCCAACATCTGCTAATACAGACTTTGCTCCCTTGGCTCCACTGCAGTAATGAAACTCGATCATTAATTTAATAATCAGCTGGCCCTCTCTTTTTATTAGAGCATTTAGTAAGTCAAAGTGCATACATATACATTTCACATAGGAGGCAGTTTCTCAATAAATTAGATGAATCCGTCTGTGCTCAAGAAAACAAATGAGATTTGTTCATCATTAATATTATTTCGGAACAGTTTGACATGCACAAAATTGGCCGGAGCAGATAAAATGTGTGGCCAGCAGAGCTATAGAGCAGCAGTGTCCTAAATGATTGGGCTTTGATTGGACTAAACCTCTGGATGAAGCTGTACACAGAAGTGAATAAATACACCAGTAAAGTCATAGTGATCGACCAGCAGCAGTTGATTTGGTTCAAATGTAAACCTAGGGATTTGACTGAATCTCTTATTGCTTGGTCAGCTTAAAAGAAGCAGGGAATTTTGCAAAGGGTTGTGGATGTATGAAATATCTGGTGCTTCCATTCCACCTGGCATATGAAGAATGATGTTTATGGTAACCAAGGTGTTGATAACAGAAACAGTGATAAGAAGCCAGAGTTGGACTCCAACTTCCTTCAATCCAGCCAGCATGACCAACAGTTACGGATGGTCAAAGTTACAATCTGGCAACATCTGGAGTAACACAGGTTCTGCATCCCTGGTCTATACAGTGGTACCTCTGGATTCGAACGGGTTCCATTCCAGAGCCCCGTTCGCATCCTGAGCCGAACGCAACCCATGTCTGTGCGTCTCGCAATTCGCCGCTTCTGCACATGTGCATGACATCATTTTGAGCACCTGCGCAAGCGGCGAAACCCGGAAGTAACCCGTTCCATTACTTCCGGGTTGCCGCAGAACGCAACCTGAAAACGCTCAACCTGAAGCTGCTTTAACCCGAGGTATGACTGTACATTGATATACAGAGGAGAAAAACCTTAACATTGCCTGATGGCAAGAGATCCTAAGCTCTTGACAAATACATTTCGGAGGCAGTGGCGTAGTGTGTGGGGTGCAGGGGGGGCCGGCCGCACCGCGCGCAACATCTGGGGGTTAGGGTTAGGGGGCGCAAATCCATGGGTTAGGGGGCGCAAATTACTTGCCTTGCCCCGGGTGCTGACAACCCACGCTACGCCACTGTTCGGAGGAACTAAGCCCTGAATATGCCATAAAGGCTGCTAGGCTTCTATGTACTCGGTTGCTATTCAGGATGTGAACAGGTTCATCACTAAGCAAGTCTGCATTCGCAAGAAAGAAATTGTGACGTTCTCTCCAAGATAGTATTTCTCAAATATTTTGTGCTCAGAGTCCCCTTCTAGATTTACTCCATTTCACAGCTGCGTATGCAGAGATGAAGCAGGTCACAGAAGAGATATTTTCATAAATCCAAGTTGGCTCATTAAATCTCTTCATTCAACCCATCTGTGTCTTGGCTTCTGCTTGTGCTGTTCAGGGGTCTTGCCCAGAGTGGGATCTCAAACCAAAACCTCCAGTAGCTAGCCTTTGATGCCTTATCTCCTGCGCTGTCTGTGCCTTCAAAAGGCAGACTCAGTTAGGTTCTACTGGGAAAGGGTCCTTCAAACTCCAGTGCTGGTCTGAGATCTATCTCTTGATCCAACAGTTTGAGGATGATCAAATGACCTCCAAAACCAATGGAAGGGCCTCAAGCTCCAAGAAGTCCTTCCTTTAGAGCTAGTCTGGCAGCCTGAGCACTTTATCACATCTAGGAACTATGACGGTCATTTCTGGTAGTTGACCTCCAGCCTGCCCATGGCAACATCTTCTGCATCTAGCATTAGGTCTTGCTTTCCTGATACCTGACCTCCAGTCTCTTACTTATAAAATTGATATGCCGGCCCATCAAAAATTATTTTCTTGATGGCCCAGGCCCTGACAGAAAGACGCACCTGACTCAGGATGCTGTCCATCACTGGAACCTCTCTATGTTATGCATGTTCCTTCTAGGTATTTCACACATCCCAAAGGGGATGTGTAAAATCCCATCATTTGTGAACAGCTTCAACAGAACAGCTAGATGAATTCCCAACTCCATTTCATAAAGATCAACTTCCCCTCCATTTACGTAAAATGCTTTGGCTGTGAACAAACCATACATTTAAAGAATTCAAACACCAAAGTATCTTGGGAGCTCTAGATTACCCTCACAGAGCTACATTTCCCAGCACCCTTAACAAAGGGTGAAGTTCCCAGGATTCTGAACCACAAATACAGGGGGAAGGATGAGAAAACAACAGGATAGCTATTCCTCTGCTCTCAAACACAGTACGGTCTCTTGATATATTGGCATTCAATGTAGATGAAAGGAATTAAAACCCTGAAAAGCTATTGCAAATACATTCAAGTGAGCAAACATCTTCAGACAGCCTATATGGTAAATGAAGGAAGTTCCAGTGAAATAACCTCCGGCAAACTTAGCATTATATTAAAATTGGTTAGCTCAGCACATTAAATTCTGCAATAGGGCAACACCTAGTCACATAATTTCTTAACATAAAAGCAGATGGGGATTCCAATTGGCCAGATAAAAATGATAATGGTGATAGCAAAGGTAATGATCTTGCTGCTTGTAAAATTACTTGGAAATGTAATTTTACAAACCAGATAATTAGGGCCATTCAGAAAGGTGAATCATGTTAAAAAGAAGAGAGAACACTTTCTCACCTTCCCTTTGTCCTTGCATGACCCACTTTCTAATACTTTTTGCATTGAGTACGAAATCCAGAAATATACCCAGTCTGTGGTGTTAATATTACACACAAACTCACCTGTACACAAAGGTCCTACTGCCCTTTCTTGTGTTTGTTTTAAGAAAAGCTGAAGTATTGATTGTCATAATGATTGTCATAAACCTGGCTGGCTGTAAGATGGCTTTCATAGAGGATAAGCTACTGGCCAGACCTCTGCCTCAGTTGTTGGGAGGTAGTATGCCTGTGAATTTCAGCTGCTAGACATCACAAGTGGGGATATACTAGATGGGACAGAACAGACTCTCATGTTCCTACTTCAGGAGGGGGATACTACCAACCGTGTTCCAGTTTCCTCCCCCCTCCCCAATCCAGCAAATACAATCTCGCACCTGAAACTCTACAAGGGAAGATGGGCAAAGCCACGTTGGAGTGGGGAATGCAGAAATGACAACGATCCTAGTTATTTATGTCAAGGTGTAGAAATGATATGCTACAAATGTCCTTTCCCACCACCACTTTCGTTATTTGACTCCTGCAAGTGGGAAAGGAAGCGGTCACCACCTAGTAGCTTTAAGGGGCTCGTTCCCGTGCAAGCTCCCGGACCCGCTGGAACGAGGAGGAACGGGCAGTGGCTGGGAGGGGAAAGCGTTTCCGTCTGGCTAGCATTTCTAACCGTAGCTGAAAATTGAGGCCAGGAATGATACAAAACAAAAACAAAACACCTAAATAAAACTTGGCGGGATAGAAGCAGCTGCTCCTCCTTCCACTTCGCCCTTCTGACTTGGTGCGGGCCTTCCTGGCCCTCCTCCGGTCCCGCCCCGGGGGCGGCTCTCCCCGCCGGGACAGATCCCGGCCAAGCGCGCAACGCCAGCAAGCGCCGCTGGGCGCCGGCTCTTGTGCTGGACGTGGCACCGGGTGGAGGCGGGCGCTGCTGCTGCGTGCATGGAGCAGAGGCTGGCCGAGTTCCGGGCTGCCCGCCGCGGCACCCGCCACACCGCTCCCTCGGCAAAGCCCCCAGGAAAGGCGGCGGAGGCGGAGAAGGAGCAGGCCCAAGCCCGGCCCCCGCTGCCGAGTGAGGTTGGTTAGCTTCGGCCCGAGGCGGCTCCGCCTCCCGAGGCGCGTTGCGGGGAGGGGAAGGCCGCGTTTACACCTGCTCGGCCTCCGGTAGACGCGCGTAGGATCGCGCCGCCGCTCTCCTTGTTCTTCTGCCGCTGCAGCTGCTCTCCAGTCAGAGCTGCCGCGTGCGATATTGCAACTCAAGGCGATGTTTATGCTGCGCGGTACCGCTGCGGGAGTGTTGTGTGCTCAGGGCTCCAGCACCAAAAACGTCAGGCGAAAGTTGTTAGCCTGGCCGCCTTTCTGACGTACTGATTTCCTGCGTGTACAGGTTCATTCCTGCATCGCAGGGGGTTGGACTAGATGACCCTAGGGGTCCCTTCCAGCTCTTCTTCCTCCACCCCGCCGTGTTGGAGCTTTCACAAATGAAGCCCCTGCCTTGAGCACTCCAGGAAGAACTTTAGCACTTGCCTCTGCTCTTCCTATACTGATTTATTTATCCTCAGAGAACCTTCTCTCTCTCCCTGGGCTCTACTATCATCTTATACATTTTAATCACCACAGTTTTCTAATCAAGATCCTCAGGGCACTCTCATCTTCCTCTCCACACCATCCCTGTGAGGTAGAAATAGGATAGGCCGATGATCTTCATGTTTCTTCTGTAGCTTTGTCCTCCCTGGAGCAATGAATGAGTCAGGGCAAGATGCACAGCCAAGCAAGGATTTGAACCCAAGTGTGCCTGGTGGTGATGCTTTCTGTTTTACAGTGCATAATGATCAAAATGTTCATTATGATTGGGAGTGGGCATGTGTGCTCATGAAACCTTGTTGGGGCGGCAGTAACACCATTTGCACCATACTGTGGAAATGTGGTCCAGCGTCCTTTAGGAATTTAACCATCCATCTTTTATTAGGGATGGAGGAAAAGTTTTGTTCTTATGGCAACAATTGCCTTGAAGTTCATCATTTTACTATCTGGTGAGGTGTTCCAAGCAGTGGCGTAGCGTGGGTTGTCAGCACCCGGGGCAAGGCAAGTAATTTGCGCCCCCTAACCATGGATTTGCGCCCCCTAACCCGTGGATTTGCGCCCCCTAACCCCCAGATGTTGCGCCCATGATCATATTATAAAATAGTTGTGTTCCATGTTATAAATCAAGCACTGCTAATTGTTTCTGCTGTGGCACAAATTTTTATTCTGAAAGTGTGGCCCAGAGAAAAGTTTGAGAACGACTGTTCTAATTGTAGGGGTAGAGGGAATGGGCTGAATGGATATTTTAGCTATAGAATATAGTTTAATGAGCTTTCTGCTCTGGTCCCAAGTTCTTTTTTCAGAATAATTGAGCATGAGTCTATAGACATACCATTATTCATTATGTGCTGTTTTATACTTTATAAAAGCTGAATCCCATCTATTCTGGTGTTGCCCATGGTCTTCCTGTTTGGAGATATTCTGCTGAAATTTCAGTTTTCTTTGCCTACCTCAGTACTGGTAGCTAGTGAGCCATGTCTCTGTATTATTATTATTATTATTATTATTATTATTATTATTATTATTATTTTGGGGGGTGGGAACTACAGTGGTGCCCCGCAAGACGAATGCCTCGCTAAACTAAAAACCCGCAAGACGAAAGGGTTTTCCGATTTTTAGCGGCTTCGCAAGACGAATTTCCCTATGGGCTTGCTTCACAAGACGGAAGCCCATAGGGAAATCTCCGGGGACAGCGGGGAAGCGCAGCGCGCCTTCTCCTCTGTTCCCGGACCTGTCCTGAAGGCTTGCGGTGGGAGGTCCGGGAACAGAGGAGAAGGCGCGCAGCACTTCTCCTCTGTTCCCGGGGCTTGCAGTGGGAGGAGGGTTTTTCCTCCCCACCGCCAACATTCAGAACAGCATTCTGAATGTTGGCGGAGGGGAGGAAAGCCCTCCTCCCACCGCAAGCCTTCAGGACAGGTCCGGGAACAGAGGGGAAGGCACGCAGTGCTTCTCCTCTGTTCCCGGACCTGTCTTGAAGACTTGCGGTGGGAGGAAGGTTTTCCTCCCCACCGCCAACATTCAGAAGGCTGTTCTGAAGGCTGGCGGTGGGAAGAAAAGCCCTTCTCCCCCGCCAGCCTTCAGAAGAGTTCCCCGCAGAAGAGTTCTCCAAGCTGCGGATAGCAGCCTGCTGCCCCCTATCCGCAGCTTGGAGAGCCCTGCGGGGAAGTCCTGCAGGGCTCCCCAAGGTGCGAATGTCTGCCCCTCGTGCGGGGCAGCAGGCTGCTATCCGCAGCTTGGAGAGCCCTGTGGGGAAGTCCTGCAGGGCTCCCCAAGCTGCAGATGTCTGCTTCAGAGCGCCCCTTGCGCCGGTCAGCAGGCTGCTATCCGCAGCCTAGGCAGCCCTGCAGGAACTCTTCTGAAGGCTGGCGGCGGGAGAAGGGCTTTTCTTCCCACCGCCAGCCTTCAGAAGGCTGTTCTGAAGGCTGGCGGTGGGGAGAAAAGTCCTTCTCCCCCCACCAGCCTTCAGAAGAGGTCTGGGGACAGACTGTCCCCGGACCTGGTCTGAAGGCAGTTTCCCTAGGAACGCATTAATTGATTTTCAATGCATTCCTATGGGAAACCGTGCTTCGCAAGACGAAAAACTCGCAAGAAGAAAAAACTTGTGGAACGAATTAATTTCGTCTTGCGAGGCACCACTGTAATAACACTGGTCATCATTATAGGTGTGAGTGAAGGGTTGGGAAAAAACTGAGGGAAAACATTTTTCTCCAAAGCCGTCCCCCACCTCCAAATTAATAACCCCAAAGGATTATGAAATATTTTCTTTCAGAAATATGAACAGAATGTTTAAAAGAAGATGGAGCATGAGATTCTTAATCTCAGGGTCATGGGACATAGTGGACAAAAGATTCCTACACTGGACTAGATGTCCCTCATGGTCCCTTCCAATTCTATAATTCTATGATTTAGCCCCCCAAAATGATTACTAAAACTGTATCAGGAAGACTTTTATGTAAGACTGTGTACAGATCATTACAATTTCTGCACACTGTGACAATTCCTGAGCTGCGCATTGAAAGTACAACTTGGAAATGCAAGAGCAAGATGCATTTCTGCTACTAGGAAGGCACTGCCATTGAAACAAGAGGAGGATTCAGTTCCTGCCATTGTGTCCTTCTGATTGTTGGCATAGTTGGTGGATCTGTTTGTTCTCTTCACTAGGCCTCAAAGGACTGGGAGTGGGAGAAAGTGCAGAACACCATAATTTTGTTGCCACCCAGTTCATGCTGCTGCAAATCTGTCAGATCCAAGATTCAAAGGCAGAAATGTAAGTGATGATAGCACTGCTTCTGTATTTGAGTGGAATACAAAACAAGCAGCACATGTTGGACTTGTTGTTGGAAAGGTATTTTCAGATGCTGCAGAGCACAAAACATCTTCAGGTAATTGCATTCTGCGATTCTGCCAAGCCTATATTTCCTGCAACATGGTGACATGGCCTTTGCCCAGCACAGCCTGACTCCTCTTGCTTCTTATCTATTTCCTACCTATTGCTCAATCTTCTGCAGCGTGTGAAAAAGGTGGTCTTTTTTGGAAATCAATATTCCATCACGAAATTGATCTTAGAAACAATTGTTGTTCTAGCCCTAATTATTTGTCCATTGCATAAATAACAAAGGTGGCTTTTTGTTTTATTTTGCAGGAATCCAGTCAAAGGCCAGAGAGGCCCCAAACTGAAGTTGTTACATGCCCTGCACCATGGTGGACCAGCTGCTTTCTTCTGAATGTCACCTTTCTCAAGTTTCTCATCTGGCTTGTCTTACTGGGACTGTTTGTGGAACTGGAGTTTGGTTTGCCTTATTTTGTCCTGTCTATGTTTTACTGGATCTATGTAGGAACCCGCGGCCCTGGAGAAAGACAGACTGGAGAAAGAAGTGCCTATTCTGTCTTTAACCCAGGATGTGAAGCCATTGATGGAACACTTACAGCAGAACAGTTTGAGAGAGAACTACAGTATCGGCCCTTAGCCCAGAGGTAACTAGTGCCTATACCAGTATCACTAGGTCTCTCCCCTCCGCTTCAGCAAAATGGGAACTGTTTCCTGTGAGATTTTTCATCTTCAGAAATGTTTACAATATTGTAATTAAAGAGTTGAGCTGCAGTTACTGTTTCTTGTACAATCAACAACTAAAGACAGGATATTAAACATACATATTCAGCCTCCCCCCCCCCCCCAAAGGCTCCTGTTCTAGGCTATATGGTTCTCACCATTGAAGCTGTTACTTTCATAGACATCCCTTTCAAATGAAAGCAAAATATCTTGGCCAGCTTTATATTAAAAGATCCAGGAATGCAGGTACAAATATGCATATATATTTAGACCACTGCCAAACATTAATATATACACCTATTCTTTTCCTTGGGGTTTCTCTCCTCACCTTAGTTGAATTTGGAGACCTCACCAGAAGCAGCTGGAGGGGCAGGGGGACCTTACCTTTCATTGAGCAATAACCTCCAAGTCTGCTTATAACTTCTTTTAAAAATTTGATCCACTCCAGAGTCAAAAGCAGAAGAGCCACATTTGTGGAAAGGATAATGTGACTATATATATACATTAGGTTTGTATTTCTACTGTATGTGTGTTTGATTGATGCTCATTGAACTGAAAATTTGGATCTACACCCCACTTTTAACAAAAGTCAGCTTACACCACCACATATGAACAAAACAGCTGCACTAAATTGGCAGGGGAAAAACAGCAGATATCATCTGCAGAAGTGGTAGAGCTATGTACCATCGGCATACAGATGGCATCTCAGCTCAAACTTCCGCATTCCCAGTGCGGGAATTTAAGGCACTTGCCTGGAAGCAAGTGATATTAAACATTCATAGGATTGTGCTTCAAATCACCTCCTAATAGGTTAATAGTAAGGTGTGATTAATAAACTAACAAAATATGAGAATGTGTTACAAAGGCAAACAGATTTTACTGGTGTGTTGTATCAGGTGTTGCTTGCAGAAAGCCACATATTTTACTTTTTGAAAACAAGCAGGTTGACCAGTCTACCAGCTGAGGTACAGTATGTTTTAAATGAATTTAGTACCTTTTAGCAGACAATGTCTAAACACATAGCATACTGTTAAAATGGAATCCATCAGCATGGTTGGAGTGTTAACTCCTGTCCCTCAGGAGAGTAGCTCCACTACTCTAGAGACTTCCGGGTTAGCGCCATCGTTTAATGGCGGATTCCCTCCGAGCTCCGGAGGGAATCGGCTCCACAGGATCGGGTCTTGCCCGCGGCGGTGACGCGGGGACCCTCAAAAATCACAGGTGCGGATGCCTGTGAACCTGGTGACTCGGCGGGCACCATTTGCGCCCCCCAAACCGCGAAGGAGCCTTTTGAACGGAGACGGGGTGCGGCGCGGTGCTGTGAGTCCACTGCTCCTTCTGCGGAGCGAAGCCGCAAGCCATTGACGGAGAGCGCTGACTTTTTCCTTGGATCAATTGGACTTTAAACTAAAAACCCGTGAGTAACATGGAATTTGGAATTTAAAGGAAAAATTTATTTTGAATCAGGAACGAGCGGGGAAGGGTTAAAAAGGAAGTCCGCCCCCCCCTCTATGTAGATAATTTTAAAGCAAAGAACTTATTACCTAAGGTCGAGAGGATCTTCTTTTTTTTATTAAATGATTTCAACCCTCATGGTTTGACACTATAAGAAATTTCACCGGAGGATATAAGACTAAAGTGTGGGAGCTTAAGTTTCACCCCCCCGGACCCGGGAGTGTCCCGCGAGAGAGCCTGCTGATGAAGCACTGAGGACTTTGACAGCTGTCAAATTGGCTGTCAGAGGGAAAAAGAGAACCTTGTTTCTGTTGTTTCTGCTGGTTATTTTTGTTATAATTTGTTGCGAACAAGGAAGAATTGATACAAATAAATTGGCTTTTGGACTGGAGCTGAAAAATACTAACAAACTAAAATCCCCCTAGAGGGGGTTTTGGACATTACAACAATGGCTGGAGAAGGGAAAATCCAGACTGAACTGGAAAGAACATTTGTTCTCTTGGGAAAATTACAAGGGGAAATTCGTGTTTTGGCTACAAGTGTCACAACTCTGGCCTCAACAGTAAACAATGCTGGTGGAGCTGATAAGGATTTGAAGCAGGAAGCTCATATATTTGAACATTTAGGTAAACTTGAATGTTATGAGAATATGGAAGAGGAGATATGTGCTGTTTCTGGAGCCAAGGAAGGTGGAGTCGTAACTTCCCAGATGTTAAAGGAAAGCTGTTATGAGAGCTGCAATTGATGGCCTGACATGAAGGCAACAAAGGAGAATGACAATCTGATGTGGAAAGCCTGGCCTGAATTGGTGAGCCTGAAATTAAGAGATCCCCTTTTGTGGAGATCTGAAGACTGAAGGATTACAAACTTGATCTTGGGGACATTTGGACTTGATAGGAGTATGCTGGGGTACCCTAGAGGTTTTAAGTATGGAGGGCTGGCTGGGAAGAATATGGACCTTGTTGGGCCAAAGCCTTTTCGAAATCTGGGGTTTAACATTAAGGTTTATCAAAAAGGCCGGCAGAGAGGGGCTGAAAGAGATTTAAAAGCCTCGGACGTGAGATCTCCAGGCTAGACAAGATATTGAACTGATGAACATTTTTTGGGGACTGAAACAGGGAAAGGGGTGGGTGGGGTCTGGGAATCCAAAGGGTATATAACTATAACTTGCTTTATTTTTACTATGTTCTGTTATTTGTTTGGAATTGGGGAAAGCCATGGAAGGGATATTTTGGTCGACTTTAGGAAAAGTGTAATGAGCAATGTTGTTTGTATTTGATGTCAAATTTTGAATATAAGGATTTGTTGAATTAAAAATTTAAATCGGAATACAAGAAGGGGTGGTGAGAGGAGGTCTGAGAAACAAGTTAATGGAAATAAGTATTCGAAATTGTATCTGTTTTAATTTTGTGTATTTTGTATTTTTTGTATTTTTGCTGTTTTTTCTTTCTTTTTGTTTTTTAAACTAATTTTTGGAAAATTCAATAAATATTTTTTTAAAAAAAAAACAACAACAGAAGAGTAGCTCCACTACTCTAATTCCCCGGGACCCTGGATGTTGGATATGGATGAAGAGAAATTCCCCAGGCCAGATTACCTGTGTGCAGTTCTGCAGACAGATTCCCCACTCCCATACTTGGGGGCCATAGGATAGTGGTGCCATCTGACTCAGTAGAGACTATTAAAGCCTATTTTCAACTCTCTTATTGAATTCATTACATTTCACTGTTCAAGTGTGTTTGTGTTTACAATGTCAGGCACCTGATTTGATTCCATAAAGATCAGCATTATCTTGTATTAAGGATACAAGAGATGCTAGGTGTGCACATTTTACTTTTTTCAGTTGCTTACTTTTTGAAGATTTATTCAATTCATTCATTGGTATGTGTGGATTCAAGGCCTGATATTTTAAAAATGCATGAAGGGAAAAAAACTGAATTGATTCTGCTCAAGTAGATCTAAAGTAAACTGAGATACAAATAAATTTATGTCTGACACATCTTGGAAACCATGAGGAGAGAATTACACAGTTAACATCAATTGCAGCAAACCTTTATATGGTAAATTACATTGCTTTTGCAAGACAAGGATGAATTTGCACGTGCACAAAGGAACACAATTCATAATTTGTTACCCATTTTTGTAACATTTAAAAATAAATACATGCAAATATTTTTTTAAAAAAAGAATCAAAACAGTAAGGATAGAAATATGACACCCACTCATTTTTAATGCTTAATATATATATATTCACCATTTTGGTACATTTGCAATACGTGCCTCCACTTAGGTGCCTCACAAGTTGTATTAATTTAACAAGACTTGTGTGCATAACTGTGGAATGAAACTTAAGTAGAATCACAGTGAGTGAGCAGGTTGCTGGTGCATCTTGGGTTGCTCAAACTGTTTTTGAGCGCCGTATGAAGAGCAGTCTTAAAGCATACTATGAATTCCAAAGCAAAGGCAGCTTGAACATTGAGGCTCATGCACATTTCCTCTATTCATCGGTACTAGTTTTATTGGGAACATTATAAACAGGCTGCTGGTAATGAAAGGGTGTTTCTTGTTTCCCAAGGCTGCTTCCACCAGCCCACAGACATTGCTGAAGAGAGGTCTTGAATGCTCTTTTCTGCATCTGCTATCTTCTCCCAAGACTAAACAAGCTTTTAAAGAAGTTGCATATACTGCATCCATCATCACATTACTAGGAACACATTCCAGAAATGAAAAATAGCTGGCTGAAAGAGGAATAGCAATACAATAGAACAAACAAATTTAACAACACCAACACTACATAATCAATAGGAAGAGAGGATTGTGTATGGGTGGTTTTTTTTTGGCAGCAATTGTTTCCTTGGTTAGAGTAAACTGGAAAACATCTTGCCAGTTGCAAAAGGGCTCTTTGAGATTTGGGTGGGCTCTCTCCATCTCCTCCCATGGTCAGAATGCTCCTGTAATTCTGCTCCTTGAAAGCCCCATTGAACAAAGCTCTGCCAGTATGGTTTCCATAACCTGTCAAGATGGGTCTGGGGCAAGACCAAAATAAGGTGGGGGCCCATGTTTTGTTTTGTTTAGTTTAGTTTAGTTTAGTTTAGTTTAGTTTAGTTTAGTTTAGTTTAGTTTAGTTTTTTATTTTATTTTATTTTATTTTATTTTATTTATTTTATTTTAAAGGTCTTCAAAAGAGGAGAGGTTAAAAATCAAGGGAAACAAAGTGATTTTAAGAACAAGGGAACAGTTAGTGAAAGTTTTTAAAAGCCATGAATTTAAATGGCTGCCTAGCCTAGAATTTTGGTGAAAATGAAAGATAAATAAGAGAAGGTTAAATTTACACACCAAGACAAAATTTACTAAGATTTAGAAAATGTCTCTTGGGACACATCATTCAATAACCGTGCCTACTGCCTTTTTTCTTCCTGTTTGGTGAAGCATGTGACGTCGTTTCCCATATGACAAGATCTATTATGCTACAGAAATTCCAATGTTGACTAAAGGGCAAATTAAGCATGGTGGAGCATGTCATTCATGTGTCTGCTCTCCTCTCATATAACACTGAGCTTGTCTCCCTTCCACATGCTCCCCCTTCCTTTGTGTAAATCGGGTGGGGACATCAGCCAGTGGGGTGAGATGCAACCTTCCAGGACTCTAGTTGGCCCTGGAAACTCTACAGGCGTGGCTTAGACACTGCTAATCTTCTGAAGTCCCATTTTCAAAACAATCTCTAGTAATAACTGCACAATAAGCATTCACAGATCTCAACCACGATTGCCTGTAAATAGACATCTGTAGCACAACTATTTCCCACCAATGGGGATTGTGTTGGAGTGAATTGTGAAAAGTATAACGGGAATGCTTGTAGTTGTCAGCTTTTAAAACCAGGAAAGTGGCTTGAAGGAGGCCAGTGGAGACAGTCTATATGACCGGCTCTATAGACAATTTTAAATTTGTGGCAGCTACAGTTGCTGTGTCTGATGTGTAGGATTTCCTTCAAAGCCAGCCGATTCAACTCCTTAAAAGGGTTTGGTATTCCAGATCACTGAGCACCCCACATCACTGAATTATGCTAGCAAACCTACTTGAGTCCAGTGGATTTTGGTAGCCTCAGGTTCTCAAGAAACTAATATGTTGTATCTCACATCTGGCATGGACAGAATCCTAATATGCTAGTATAACAGTATAAAAGCATCACTCCAGCAAAGGCGGCGTGTCCAGCATGGCTTAGAGCAGGGGCAGCCAATGTGCTGCTCTTAGAAGTTGTTGGGCTACAATTGCATTCCCCCCAACCATTTGTATGCTGGCTGAGGCTGCCGGAAGGTGCAGTCCGCAACATCTGGAAGCTACCGCATTGACTGCCCTGGATTACCATGTTGGTGAAGGTTTCTCTACTGTTAGGTGCACACATTATATACGGATGCAGCTTGCAAGGCCCAATTATGGCATCACAGTACACAGACATAGAGATTTCTATGCATGCTGTACACAACACAGGGACAGTCTCCTGGGCCCACTGCAGAACCTTTCAGATTCTGGTAAATCCAAGGTCCAGTCCAGAATGGCCACAATAGTATCATGCAATATGTTTTTAGAGGAGAGGACAAGTTTCAAATGTACTTCAACTTGGTGCTGCAGTGCACACCATTACTACCAATAAGGTAATTAATATATGATGATCTCTGAAACCAGAGTTTCTCTGTATGCAGTCAAACGTTCTAGGATTGACTGGCAACTTGAATTGGATTTACTGAAAAGGCAAATTGGATTTATATATTTTTAATTCATTCCTGCTGAGCAGTCTACATAATTTTTAAGATTCTAAAGGCTTATTGACAAGCAAGAAATCCGGCTGGCTGTAGCATAGAAGAGTGAGCTGGCCAAAGTGCTGAAAATATAGCTCCTGAATCAGCTTGTTTTTGTTTTCAACATCTAGCATAAAAGAGCCCTGTAGCTATAAGACACTTGAAAAGGAAAGAAAAAGAGCAAGGCATAGAAAAACCTATGCTAAAGTTCAGGACTCCTGTGAACAAATGATTAAAGTTCTAAAATACTAAATTCTACATTTGTGTCTCCATAGATGTTATAAAGGGTATTATTTTCTCCATTTTCCTGTTTATCTGCTTCTATACCTACAGGGGGCAGAGAATAAAACATTGTTCCCTGTCAAATACTCAATTCCAGAAAGCCACTAATTACTTTGGTTCATAGTAATATTTGTGCAGCCTTCTGAAGCAGTAAAGGGCTCTGAGAGTGCTAAGACTGGGCATTTTAAAAAACCCACTAATGACAGCAGAAAGGGTGTGCATTCATCACCTGGAAAAGAACCATCATCTGCACATAGATTTAAGTTTATCCGAGAGAGAAATTACTCTTTAACATGTTTGAGAGCATGCAACCAAAGGCAACATCAAATATCCAGTATTCATATACTTCAATCATGGACGTACCAGCAGAAATTTATCTGAATGGCACAAGAACAATTCAAGCCTTTTCAAATGATGAAATAGTAGGTGGATCCAGTCACCAGTACTATATGCTGTCCCCAAGCAGTGGATGAGTAAAATAGTCCTGCTGGGGTCAGTAGAGGATTGCTCTGCCACACAGAAATTGCCTGTTTATCAAGTTTACTATGCTGCTGTTTTTTTTACAAAAATGAGGGATAGAATCCAATGCTGCAGAGAAGAAATGTATAGCATTCACTATTTTTTAAAAAAGAGGTATGTGAAAGCATAAGGGTGTAAAATGGTTATTTGTTAAATAATATTTCCCATTTTTGATTGTACACATTACCATAAAACAGAGAACACCTCACGCAACAAAAAGTAAACTACTTTACGTCTTACTGTGCCATAGGAGTGAAGAGATGAATAACCGTTCATTGCAAGTAACGTCACTGGCACTGGCCATTAGGTGTCCACGACACCACACGTGACATTCAAAACTGCAGCGAATATACTATTCTTGCAGTGTGATTAGAGGGGGACACAAAAGTCCCATTTGTGGAAATGCCTGGAACACGCAAGTCAAATGACTGCATATTGGGTGTTTAAGAAAGCTGCCACTTGCAAAGGCTTGAAATGCTTCTACAGATTATGGTGACTGTTTCTTTGTAACCATGCAAAAGTTTAATCTCCCCTTTTTCCCAATGGGATTTTTTTCTTGTTTGTAATGATCAGCTGCATCCTTGTAATTTAATCAGTAAAGCTGTCAACCTGTCTACCCACGCTAATAAATGATTACCTTTACGCTTTGTGACAGCATCAACACAGTGTTTATAGGCTTTGGGCACCTGGAGGCCTCTGATATTGAGAAGAAATGCTTTAAGCTTACTTTAAAGAGCATGTCCTCCCCTCAAATGTATTGATTATATTAGGTGGCTGCTTTATTTTGAAAGCTTGTCCAGCTGCCTGCAGCCATGAATGAGGGAGGTTCAAGTCTTCCAAAGGCCTCATGCAATCTGGCTGGCTGGAGATTCAAGGGGATTCGATTGTACCTCCTACAGTTCATGTTAGTTGGTCAGACTCCTCTGCACTAGCCTCCACAGAAATCTTAGCTGAACGTAGCCTGGAAAGTGGCAGCATAGACTGTGCTCCCCAGGGTACCTCCGCTGCTTATACTGTTGGCTGGGTACTTGAGAGGCTTCATGTTGCTGTCTCTGCGGACATAAAAGTGCTCTAGTCGCCAGCGCTCCCAGCTTTTCTGAAATTCTGTCCGAACCTTGCATAAGGAAACAAAAAGGCGTGAGAGAGAGAATGGGGAATAATCCATTTTTGAGCCACTTCTATTGTAGCACTAAGAAAAGAGGAAATATCCCATATAATTAAACACTGGCAAGGTTCTAAAGCTGCCCTTGTTATTGTTTCAGATAATTTCTGTAATTACTTAATCAGTCCTTCATAGGTAGTTTCATAACCAAAATAATAGCAGCACTCTTTCCTTTGTCTATAAATAGATGTATGTCTGTGCAACAGTTGGGAACGGTTACAGATAGGTAGCCGTGTTGGTCTGCCATAGTCAAAACAAAAAAATTCCTTCCAGTAGCACCTTAAAGACCAACTAAGTCAGTTCTTGGTATGAGCTTTCGTGTGCATGCACACTTCTTCAGATACACCATCTGAAGAGATGTATCTGAAGAAGTGTGCATGCACACGAAAGCTCATACCAAGAACTGACTTAGTTGGTCTTTAAGGTGCTACTGGAAGGAATTTTTTTGTTTTGACAGTTGGGAACGGTATGCCTTAACTGAACTCCTTGCAGCAACCCGTTGATCTAAAGTTAAGAGGGCACATGGTTCAAACTAGTCTGAATTTCCTGCTTCAACGCCATTTTGAGAATCCAAGATACTCACTGTGACAGTCAACAAGTGTATTTCTGCATATAGATAGAGCTAAAGACCACAATTTATAGTATGTTAATTCAACAGTTTTAAAATCTTGAATAAGACTGAAATTCTAGGCATGCACAGGCTGCAATCCTACCCCTGTTGAACCACACTAACATACTTCTGAGTAGACATGGCTAGGATTGTGTTGTTAACTTGGGAGTGCCCTTGAAGTGAGAGGGACTTACTGCTGGGTAAAGATGCATAGGACTGGACTGAGGGGGGAATCACCTGGCAAATGCCGTTATGCTGACTTTGAGATCCACAGCAACAAAAAGAGGGGAGGATCGGAGTGCTAAGAATACACACACACACACACACACACACACACACACACACACAAATGTAAGTGAAAGGAGAGTATTTTAATTATTATGGTTGGGTGTGGATACAAATCGGAAAAGCCGCAAAAGTATCTCGTTTTCTCATTTCCTAAAAAATTTTAATGGGGGAAAGTAGCGTTTAAATCCAATTGTCACTACAAGACCAAGTCTAGTGACATGTGAAAGAAACTTAGGACATAAGCAGGCAGCAAAGTTGGTACAACATGGTCAAATCTATTAGAAATATCTGTTCTTAGGCTATTGGTAAGGGGGAAATAGCATTTATATAAAGCAAATTATTATTTTTGAAAGCTCTTACTAGAGATCCAGTTCTGTAGCATTCCCTCCCACCCCATAATGTGCGTAGTTTGGTTGTCATGGCCACAAATAAGAGAAGCCTGTAAGCTTGGACAAGGGTGTTGATGATATACTACTCTCTGGTTTCTCCCCCAGCCCCCAGGAGCTTCCTTGGCTGCCCCATAAGCCACTTTCTCAAGTACCTGTGAACCGAAAGCTTCAAAACTGTACTGATTAAGGACAGCTCACCACTATGCCTTACAGTACTTATCTTAAACTAGAACTATAGATCCAAATGCAATGCAGTAGAATTGTAGAGTTGGAAGGGACTATGAGGGTCATCTAATTCAACTGCCTGCAATGCAGGAATCTTTTGCCCAACATGGTGCCCAAACCAATGACCCTGAGGTGAAGAGTCTCATGCTCTACCAACTGAGTAACTTTAGGTTCCATCTTTGAACATGGATCTGCACTAATCATCTGTTAAACAAAATGTGCGGGGTCCAGTTACAAGAGTAAAAAGGGTGCAGATTTAAATAGTTAATTTTTTATTCAGAGCTGCACAGTGTGTACACTAGGATTTGATCCATCACGGTAGCAGCAAAATTAGAAGCAGCAGCAAAAGCCACTTATCACATCAGCTAGAATTAGCTTTTTGCACAAAAATAGAGGATACTTAATAAGGAAATACTATGTCCCTCTTGTAAATGGATAATTGTGCAAGCATAAGCCAGCTAATTCATCTCAGTAGCTCTTGTACTGTAGATACTACTGTTAAGGGGGGGGGGATCCATTATGAGGTCTCTTACTGTTTATGATCTTTTCCAAAGGCTAGTCATATTAGCCTGTTGCAGAAAGCAACAGCAAAGAATCCTGTGGCACATATTAAAGCAGGTGGTCCAGATCTTAATCTCCGCATCCCTGGTGAGCCAAATCTGACAGGTGGCCAGTCCCTGAGTCCCTGAAATGAAGTTTCCGAGACCGCCTTTCTGTAAAAGTTCAGGCACAGGGATCTGGCGCCCACTGCGAAGACATGCAAGTTCTATAACACTGCCTTGAAGATATCTCTCTGTTCTGATCAAAATTTCACACAAAATAGAGAAACCAACCCAGATTATCGCCTACTAGGGCTGGGCAATATGTGCCACAGGATAATATGTGCCACAGGATTCTTTGCTGTTTTCAGCATCGTGATACCAGCTAAACATCATGATATGCCAATATATCATGATGTCGAAAATAAGGATGGAACTATGTAGATGCAAACCGAGTAATGTCCTGGCAACTGCTATTACTTAGGGGTCTAAAACTGATAAATTTTTACTTATCTTTAACATATTGTTACAACTGTTATTTTATAGTTCAGCTAATTTTTAAATTAGTGTGTTTTCTCTAAAATAGGGAGGGAAACTATATAAGGGGAACCAAACACAAAAACACTAGGAAAAAAAAACCCTTCCTCTTTTTCCCCACTGGTGAGGGTGGGTGGGAAGGGAACAAAGAAAAAGAAAGCAGCCAGCAACACATAAGGAAGTATAGGGTTGTGGGAAGAAATGTGTGTGAGAAAGCAAAGGGCTGAGGGGAGAATTGGTGGGGAATTCAAGGGTGAGGAGGAGAAAATGGGGAACATAATGAGGGGAGAGGAGACAGATCTGCACACACAGAGAGAAGAGAAGGGGGAAGAGGCTTATAAAATGGTGACCAAACTATTCAAGCTTTTAAGCTTTTCAGAGTCCTTGTTTTCATTCAAGTAACGTAATCCTTTTAAATTTTATTCTGGCAGGGTCAACAAAATCCAATTTGGCAACAGGATAATAAGGCTGTACAACAAAAATTCCTCCAATTCCGATACATATTTCAAGTTAACAAGCAAAGGGATGTCATCATACAGGTCTTCAACTACAACCCTCAACATATCAGGGCTTTATTATAACTTACCTCTTTATTTACTCAGAAATTAATACAATGGCCTTCTAATTCTCCATACTGCTACTTTGATATATTCATAGAGAACCGCTATCTGAATGCTTTAGTTTTCTGTCAACTAAATGACTTGAAAAACATTCTTTTCCCCCTCTCTCTCTTTTTGTATGGATTATAATACTGCAAAATACATGCATCTTACCTCACTGTTGTTAAAACAGTAGAGAATTGCAACCAGAAGACCCTGCGGGGAAAAATCAGTACAACAACAAATAAAAGTTAGATAATTCATACTCATTCTTGCATTAAACTTCATTAGCCAAACTAGCTAGGAGAAGAAACTATATCTAATCCTGCTACAAGTACATCTTGAGAAAAGAATGCAAAAGACTTCATCCCTGTAATCTGAGTAATACCCTGCTGACTCAGGACTTGAAGAAGCAGCTCCTATAATGTGGCACTTAAATTCAATTTATTTGCAATTTAAGAGTGTGCCTTTTTCTCCATAAAAGTGATGGAGGAGTCAGTGTGTTGAAATTGGTGAGTGTTGGACTCCGACCTGGGAGACCTGGGTTCAAAACCCTGCTCAGCCATGATCCTCACTAGATGACCTTAGGTTGTTGTGGTGATAACTTGGGAAGGGGAGAACCTTGTGCTCCACAGAGGAAGAGAAGGATATACATGTAATAATAAATACATAAACAGATGCAACAGAACGATGACTGTTTCAGCATAAAAAAGCAACAGATACAACAAACAGATCAGGGGTCAGCAAACTTTTTCAGCAGAGGGCCGGTTCACTGTCCCTCAGACCTTGTGGGGGGCCGGACTATTTTTTTTTTATAAGAAAAATGAACGAATTCCTATGCCCCACAAATAACCCAGAGATGCATTTTAAATAAAAGGACACATTCTACTCATGTAAAAACATGCTGATTCCCGAACCGTCTGCAGGCTGGATTGAGAAGGCGATTGGACCAGATCCGGCCCCCGGGCCTTAGTTTGCCTACCCATGAAATAGATGGGCAATCAGGACTTTCACAATTAAAATCCAGATTTGTAAGTGATAGCACCAGTAACATCTCTTATGCTGATGGACATCTTCATGCTGATCACTGCTAGTTCAAATAGATTAGCAGGCTCAGGGCTGATAGTTCATTTACCATATGCAAAACTCAGTGCCAGTGCTTGGTACTTCTGTGAGGCACATGTCCCCCGACTTCCTTGTTTAGCGACTGTTGTGGGAGGAAGCAGAAACCTTTCTAATGCTCTGATGGAAATGTGATAAAAACAAAAGAAGAGCCTACTGGATCAGGCTCCCAGTAGCCCCAGCGAGCAAAGAGTTGTAGTTCAAAACACTAGGTTGGGTTACCATAAAATAACCCCATTATAATTTCAATTTCTTTTTATATACTTGTCCAAAAAGTTCTAATTTTAAGGAAGACCAAAAAAATATAGCCCATGTTTGTATTTGTTTTCTTCAGCAAATACAATTCTTCAGTATGCTGCGGTGTAAATACAATTAAGCCTTACAGGCACTGAGTGCCAATGAAAAATGAACTTATAAAAGCTTTCATTTAAATTTGTGTTGATTATTCATTGGAAAATATTTGGCCATATCCAATTCCAGATGGCAGTTCGGATCTGATGTCCTAGATCTCTTTCCCAGTTATTCTGCTAAGTATTAATTGATGCATCTGCATTGAGATGGGTTCTAAATGCAGGGTGCTCAATTGATTTTTATAATTGTGCATCATTTTATTTTTGAAACTGGTCTGTTTTGCTTGAAGCACTGATGATAAATGTTGTTCTGAACACACAATTGCTGGGTACTACCTGAAAGGAAGAGGAGGAGAGTTCAAAAAGGAGCTTCACAAAGCGCAATGTTCCTTGGGCATGCTCATCAGTAATATAAGCAAATACAATCTCGTGGGTCCCCAACAGTGGAATCAGAGTCAGCGTAGATTTGGCCAATCTAGAGAATAGAAAGCATAGGAAACTTTAGCAAAAAGGCAGTATCAGAACAGAAAGCAAAGTCTTTGGAAGACCCTTATGAACTGGTCCCAGCTCAAACATGTACTTGTTTGGGTTATCTTAAGCAAATCACACTTTTAATATTCTAATAAATAGATGCAGCTTATATTGACTAATTCATATGTTTGTATACTTTTATTTTCCCAGTGTCCCTTCCAGTTTCATGTGTACCATTTATCACCTTCTTTCAAACCCCCTATGTTCCTCTCTCAAGCACCATTATATTTCTTGTTCACAAACTTGGGCATTCTTGAGTGTCAGTTTTCCCCCATTTGTAAATGGTGATTACTTGCTCACCTGGATTGAACTGTTCTTATTAATTAATTATTGGTACAATAACAGAATATTAAAAATGTAGAGGTAGTAGCATAAAAACAATAAATGACGAAGCATAGGGAGCAATACATTGCACCCCAGACTATACCATCTGTACTAGGCTCCAGAATTGCCTCCCCTCTGTGGGATCACCATGTGCTGCATGGCTTTTGGAGATCAAATGCACTCTAGCTACTAAAAAATATTCTCACAGAGGCCATCAAGTTCTTTGCAATCATTAGGCAAAAGTCCTGCTGAAGGATTTGTATTAGTATTCTATAATGTGTGACATCTTCAAAGCACCATCAACACATTCGTTGATAACTAACTTTGAGAAAATGAAGAGAACTACTGTGATGCAATAAGAATATATATTTACTGGACATATGCTCCAAACCCCAAGGAAACGGCTAGTAAAACCATAATAAAATAAATATTATTACAGTATTAATTATTATTATTATTATTATTATTATTATTATTATTATTATTTATTAGTGTCAATATATTTTACTTTACACTTCCAAGAGACCAATAATTAAAAAGAACTGAATGAAAAGGAAGCAGGAGAAACTAGAATTCTTGATTCTGATGTCAGAAAGCAGGCTCTGCATAAACACAATGTTCGAACATATATGACATGGGAAGTCAAGGACAAGCTGATACAGCAGGACTGAGATGTCACTGCAGGACCTGTGCTAGGAAAGGATTTGTAACTGCGTTACCATGACCCTGTGTGCTGCTAAGGGATGTGCAAAAGAAATAGAACTAGCTACCTCTTCAAGCATCTGACTCAATGTTTACTGTTAAGTAGGGTTAGGAAACTGCCCCTCTGCGGTCAATGTCTGTATTTCCTTGAGAGGAAAGTGGTCAGGGCCAAATTATGCACACACACATGATACCTTGCTCAGGTTCTTAAACACACCGCATTCATACTGACACATACTTTTAGCTTTCGCAACTTCTGTGCTGTGCACTGAGGAAGGGGCTCCCTTTTATCACCACACAGCATAGAAACGTAGTCATGTTTTCATCCATCAGCAGCTCAGCAGCAGGACTTAGCCGCAGTCCTTCCCTGCCATAATTGTGGAGAGGCAAGTGGGCCAGAGGTTTCCCACCTAGAATCATAGAATCATAGAGTTGGAAGAGACCACAAGGGCCATCGAGTCCAACCCCCTGCCAAGCAGGAAACACCATCAGAGCACTCCTGACATATGGTTGTCAAGCCTCTGCTTAAAGACCTCCAAAGAAGGAGACTCCACCACACTCCTTGGCAGCAGATTCCACAGTCGAACAGCTCTTACTGTCAGGAAGTTCTTCCTAATGTTTAGGGGGAATCTTCTTTCTTGTAGTTTGGAACCCTTGCTCCGTGTCCGCTTCTCTGGAGCAGCAGAAAACAACCTTTCTCCCTCCTCTATGTGACATCCTTTTATATATTTGAACATGGCTATCATATCACCCCTTAACCTCCGTCTGACCAGAGCAGAATACAGTGGCACTATTACTTCCCTTGATCTAGATGCTATACTCCTATTGATGCAGCCCAGAATTGCATTGGCTTTTTTAGCTGCCGCGTCACACTGTTGGCTCGTGTCAAGTTTGTGGTCAACCAAGACTCCTAGATCCTTTTCACATGTACTGCTCTCAAGCCAGGTGTCACTCATCTTGTATTTGTGCCTCTCATTTTTTTTTTGCCCAAGTGCAATACTTTACATTTCTCCCTGTTAAAATTCATCTTGTTTGTTTTGGCCCAGTTCTCTAATCTGTCAAGGTCGTTTTGAAGTGTGATCCTGTCCTCTGGGGTGTTAGCCACCCCTCCCAGTTTGGTGTCATCTGCAAATTTGATCAGGATGCCCTTGAGTCCATCATCCAAGTCGTTGATAAAGATGTTGAATAAGACCGGGCCCAAGACAGAACCCTGTGGCACCCCACTACTCACTCTTCTCCAGGATGAAGAGGAACCATTGATGAGCACCCTTTGGGTTCGGTCAGTCAGCCAGTTACAAATCCACTGAGTGGTAGCATAGTCAAGTTTTACCAGCTTCTTTTCAAGAATATCATGGGGCACCTTGTCAAATGCCTTGCTGAAATCAAGGTAGGCTACATCCACTGCGTTCCCTTCATCTACCAGGCTTGTAATTCTGTCAAAAAACGAGATCAGGTTAGCCTGACATGACTTATTTTTCAGAAATCCATGCTGACTATTGGTGATCACAGTATTCCTTTCTAGGTGCTCACAGACTGTTTGCTTAATGATCTGCTCCAGAATCTTCCCTGGTATTGATGTCAGACTGACTGGGCGGTAATTATTTGGGTCCTCTCTTTTCCCCTTTTTGAAAATAGGGACAACATTTGCCCTCCTGCAGTCTGCCGGGACTTCGCCTGTTCTCCAGGAATTCTCAAAGATGACTGCCAGTGGTTCTGAGATCACATCTGCCAGTTCTTTTAATACTCTTGGATGCAGTTCATCTGGCCCTGGAGACTTGAATACATCTAAACTAGCCAAGTATTCTTGTACTATCTCCTTAGTTATTCTGGGCTGTGTTTCCTCTGCTGAATCATTTGCTCCAAATTCTTCAGGTCGGGCATTGTTTTCTTTATCGGAGAAGACTGAGGCAAAGAAGGCATTGAGGAGTTCAGCCCTTTCTGTGTCCCCTGTTTGCATTTCACCATCTTCTCCTCTGAGTGACCCCACTGTTTCTTTGTTCTTCCTTTTGCTACGAACATACCCATAAAAGCCTTTTTTGTTGCTTTTAACCTCTGTGCTTTAGCTTTTCTGACTTTGTGTCTACATGTGCTGGCTATTTGTTTGAATTCCTCTTTGGTGGTTTCCCCCCTTTTCCATTTTTTGTACACATCCTTTTTTAATCTTAACTCAGTTAAAAGTTCTTTAGATAGCCACCCTGGCTTCTTTAGGCACCTTCCATGTTTCCATCTCATTGGTATTGCCTGAAGTTGTGCTTTTACTATCTCCCTCTTGACAAACTCCCAGCCATCATGAACTCCCTTTCCTTTTAGTATTACTGTCCATGGGATCTCACCCAGCACTTCCCTAAGTTTTATGAAGTCGGCTTTCTTAAAGTCAAGAAATTGAGTCCTAGTATGCTTGGCTGCTCCTTTCCGCTGTATAGTAAACTTCAGAAGAGCATGATCACTTGCGCCTAATGATCCTTCCACTTCTACCCCACTAACCAGGTCATCAACATTGGTTAGGACCAGATCTAAAATGGCTGTTCCTCTTGTTGCTTCTCCCACTTTCTGGACAACGAAGTTGTCTGCAAGGCCAGTGAGGAATCTGTTTGACCTTATGCTCTTGGCTGAGTTTGACATCCAACAAATATCCCGGTAATTGAAGTCCCCCATTACTACTATCTCCCTTCCTTTTGCATGCTTGGCCATCCGTTCCAGGAAGGCATCATCTATGTCCTCCGTTTGGCTTGGGGATCTATAGTAAACTCCCACAATGAGGTCCCTGTTATTCTTCTCTCCCTTAATTTTGACCCAAATGCTCTCACTTTGGCTTTGAGGTTCTAAATCTTGGATCCCTTCACAGGTATACACATCCCTCACATATAACGCCACTCCCCCTCCTTTCTTGTCTGGTCTGTTTCTCTGAAATAGATTGTATCCCTCCATTATTACATTCCAATCGTGGGACTTATCCCACCAGGTTTCAGTGATGCCTATTATGTCATATTTAGTTTGCTGTACCAAGAGTTCAAGCTCATCTTGTTTATTTCCCATGCTTTGCGCATTAGTGTACAGACATTGAAGTCCATTAATCATTCCCCCATGTCTCTTATTTAAGGATTTTTTCCTCTCACCACTAGGTCTGCATGCTGTTTGCTCCATTTGGTCTATGACATTTGGATGATCATCTTCATCAGTTGATAGACTCCTACCTTCAGGAGCACAGTCTCCCTCCCCCACATTAGTCAGTTTAAAGCCCTCCTGATGAGGTTTCTGAGATTTTTGGCAAAAACATTCCTCCCAACCGTTGTGAGGTGCAGCCCATCGCTTGCCAGAAGTCCATCTTCAAGAAACTGCAGTCCGTGATCTAAGAATCCAAACCGTTCCTGTTTACACCATTTGCGAAGCCAGCTGTTCACTTCCATTATTTTTCCCTCTCTCCCTGGGCCACGTCGTTCAACTGGGAGGACAGATGAGATGACAATTTGTGCATTTAATTGCTTCAATTTCCTGCCCAGAGCCTTGTAGTCTCTTTTGATCTTCTGAAGGCTATTGCTTGCAGTGTCATTGGTTCCCACATGAACCAAGAGGAAGGGGTATTTGTCAGTGGGTTTTATGATTCCTTGCAGTCGTTCAGTTACATCTTGGATCTTAGCCCCGGGGAGACAGCACACTTCCCGAGACATCTTGTCTTTTTTTTTATTTTTTTTTTATAAAAAATTTTATTGGGTTTTCAGCTTTTTCAGACAAACACACACATATAAAACAAACACAAAACAAAACATCTGTAATTTCATAGTCTTACATTCATTACCTTCTTTCAGTGACTTCCCCACACCCCCCTACCCACCTTCCAATTTCATTAAGTATCTCAGCAAGTTATTTGTTCATTTCTCTTAAATATTGTTCATATCTTTCTTAAAATTTATCATTTTTCCATTTTTACTTATCATATCCCATTATATACATTGAATCCTTTCTCTAAGGTCGGCCTAATTTCTCTCCCACAAATTCCTCGGTCTTTATATTAAACCAAAAATCATATATTGAACCAAAAATCATAATATTTCAGTTCTAGATCCCAGAGTCTTACCACCCTACACTCCCCTCCCTCCCCTACCCCGGTTTTTGCCCCTTCCCATATTTTTAACCCGGATTTCTCACATCGGAGGCCCTTAGGCCCCAATTAGTCTCTTTCCACCAATTTTGTTTATAGTCCTTTTTGTTGGTCTTCTCTTCTCGGAGGAATTCTGTCCCCAGTTCCTCATATTTTCCTCCTTCCAAATCAAACAGAAACAGTTTCTGTCCAGGATCAACAAATCTCCCCTGTTGCAGCTTAAAGAATAAGTCCCCATCAAACTTGTTCATTCTTTTATAGCTCGATATTCCAGTTATTCCAGGGACTTCCATCTTTCTTTGCAGATTTGTAATCCTTTGGTTGTCTTCTTCATTTCTTTTGTTCCCAAAAGTTACAGACTTTTGATTACTCTCTTCCTCCTGAACTCCCTCTTCTCCTTCTTCTTTTTCCCCCAGTTCTAAAGTTATCTCTTCTTCTGCAGCTGCAGGTTCTTTTTCCATCCGGTTAATTCCATCAACAGAGTTGCTTAGTTTAAGATTGAAGGTCATCAATTGTTCACTCATAGCCGAGCTCTGTTCTTGCAGAGCTCCCACCAAAAAAAACATTTTTTTTATCTCTGCCAGTAATTTTCCTTCAGCCGCCATTGCAATGTCTTTAGTTCCCTCCAGGGGGATTTCCATCATGGTTCTTTTCCAACAGTCCGTTACTTTGTTGTTCAAAATTAGTTTGTTTCCAGTGAATTTAATGTAACACTTTTAATCCAAAAATATATTTGTAGCACAGTTCCAGGTTTTAACTATCCGTTTGACAGCTCTTTTGACAGCTGTCAAACTCCTTATTCTTTCTCTCGGGTTCACACACAGGGCGCTGCCCGGGTTCGGGGGGGGGGGTCAGCCAGAGAAAACAAAAGAAAAAAACCTCTGAAATTCCCCTCTCTTCACTCCAGCACAATTAACTTTTTAATCCAATTTATGAAAGCTTTTTCTTTAAACACCACAGTTTTTCCGACTTAGTGTTCCTCTCCTTACTTTAAGTCTTTTGGTGGGGGGGGGAGTGTGGACTTCCTTTTTGACACGTCCCCCGATCGTACTCGAATTCAGGAATAAAAACTTTTAGTGCCAAAATTTCCTTCTACTCACGGGTTGCTTTTTTCAGTCCCAATTTCAGGAAGAAAGACGGCGCTCTACGGTCATGGCTCGCGGCTTCGCTCCGCCGAGGTAGCGCTGAACTCTCAGCACCACGCCGCTCCCCAGTCCACTCCGCAGCCTTTAAAAAGGCTCTTCGCGGGTCGGGGAGGGCGCTTGAGGTGCCCACCGAGTTACCAGGTCCGCAAGCTTCCGCGCTTGCGGTTTTTAAGGGTCCCCGTGTCGCCGGCACGGCAAGACCCGTCCTCGACGGAGCCGATTCCCTCCGGGGCTCGGAGGGAATCCGCCATTACCCGTTCGCGCTATCCCGGAAGTCCCCCGAGACATCTTGTCAGGCCCACAGATCACTGCTTCTGTTCCCCTCAGTAGGGAATCCCCTATCACCACTACACGCCTCCTCTTAGGTTTGGTCGGGGTTCTTCCGTGAGCTGTCCGTTCCAAGGTCGCCTGCACATTCCCTGAGGACTGACTTTGCTGCTCGTCTTCATATACCTGATCGACTGTAATGAGGGAGAGATCCTCAAATGGAGTCTGCTCTTTGTCTTCCATGCTAGGGGAAAGGACCTCAAAGCGATTGTGTATTTCTAAACAATTAGAGCGAACCCTGGGCCTCCTACTTCTTTGAGTCACGTTTCTCCATATATCTGGCTCCTGTGTTGGTGAACTAGCCTCCTTCTTAGGGGAGTCCCCTGTCTCCTCCTTGGTGGAGATGGTGTGCTCTGTTGCTTCCAAGAAGAGCTCCAGCTCTCTAATTCTTTGGAGCGTAGCTACACATTCCTCCAGTTGCTGGACTTTGTCTTTTAAGAGGGCAATCAACATGCAATTGCTGCAGGTAAAGCTGCCTGCAACCTTTGGCAAGATGGCAAACATTGCGCAGGAACCGCAGGCGACTGCAGCTGTTCCCTCACCCTCCATCTTGAGAATGTGTCGTTGGGGGTGGCTACAGCGGTCCTCCATCATAAAAAGCATGAAGACCGGACAAATAACTCCCCCCCAAAAAACCTAGGTCTCCCCCAACAAATGTTTGAGACTAGCTCCCCTAAATCTAAAAGATGGATAAAACTGCGCGCGCCGCTAGGCGAACGCCGCTGCCCTGCAAGCTCTGATAAGCTCCTCCCACATCTAATCACCTGCCTCAACAGAAACCCTGCCCCCTCTGACCTTTGCACAGGGAGAGCAGCTAATCAGCCACAAAGAAACACACACACCAGAAAACCCTTTTTGCTCCTTCTTCAGCTGCTGCCCTGCAACCTCTGATAAGCTCCTCCCACAGCTAATCTCTGTCCTTTGTTGTGGGTATCGGCTCATATTGCCAGTTTTTCTCTGCATCATTACTCCCCAAACACTTGTATAATCCTTTGTTTTTGGTACTGAATTGAAAAAAGCTGAAGACTTCCTCTTATTTAAAAACAAATAGAAGCTCCCCATATGCAATCAAACTGTGATAGTTTCTGCTCAGTGCCACCTACTAGCTGCAATCTGAAATGATGTCATTTAATCCGTTCCTGCAAGCACTTTCTCCTAAGATAAGCACTGAATAGGTTTGCTGCCAAGATGACTCACCTGCATTTTATGTCAGTTTTGCGCAACAGGTTGGCTTGCAGTTTAGAAATGATGATGCAAATAACCCTGATAAAGATCAGGAAATTTACCTGGATAAAACAAAAAGTAAAGGATTACACGGTGCATCTTTTAAAGCAAACTTCTATTAATTCTAAGACTCTACAGAAGTATCATCTGCCAGGTAGTTCAGCCCTTTCCAGAGTGCCTCACACTCTGAAAAAGCATAAACCATTCACAGACAATTATTTTTAAATGGAAATACCAAGTGTAAATTCATGGGGTAAAGTTTTTTTGGAAACTAGAAAGATTATTGTCGAGATATACAGACTGCCCTGCTGATTTCCTTTGCCAGGTTCCATCCATCTCTCTATACTTGAAAACATGGTCCTCTGCAAGAAGTCACCTAACCTGCAACCTGCAGGAGTCAAGTATCTGGCGTATGCTACTCAAACTTGAAGAGTAATACATAAAATGAATATTTGTTCACTAAGTTCAAGAAAGAAGGCTGTGCCCACATGATTTGCATCCTGGAGAAGCTAGGGATCCACAACTGGAGTTCATCTTGTAAACAAAGTAGACTTACAAATAATGGTTTCATCTGTCCAGTCTCTCTCCCCAGATGTATAAAATTTATATCAGATGAATTTGTAAATGTATTTGTAGCTCACTGCTACAAATTACAGTTTTGTTGGTGTCTTGTGGTGAGCGCACTGTTTTTCAGGTATGTTGTCGATGGAACCAATTTTTTTCAAGGAAATGATCAGGATAATCCATGTACCTTGACAGTAATTATTCTAGAGTCAAGATGTAGACGTGGTGTTGGTTAATTTATTGTTGCTTTTAATGATCCTCTGTTTATGATTGCCTTTCACTGTTTTTATTAATGTGCTTGTAAACCGCCCTGAGAGTTCCGCAATAGGGTGGTATACAGATGTAATAAATAGGTTAATTTATACTTGGCAATGTACATCGAAAGGTTTCTTTTAGACCAGTGGTTCCCAACACAGGGGGCAATTTGATTTTTAATGGGGAAATTCGAGAATGAGTTATTAACAGTAAATGGCCTTTTAGGCTTCCTCCACGTGAATAGGAGTTCACTTTTTGAATAAGAAGAATTATATCTCATGGGGAGGGGGATCAGGATTTTCGAGATGCTTAGGTGGTGTATGGCCAAAAAAAGGTTGGGAACCACTGTTTTAGACTGTATAAGTAAGAAGCACTAATTATGTATTTGTTGTCAATGCTACTTCAGAGTGCGAAGCATATTTCTTCTGGGGAGTTCAAATTACTGTATGTCTGGTCTGCTTGCAGACCAGTATGGAAACTGTGAAGAAGGTGCCATTTTAAGCTACAAGTGACTTGTTTATGCGATGGACACCAAGGTCAAGAATAAGTAAAGTGTCCCCACAAACTCATCCTCTACAAACATACATTTGTTAGTGGAGGTGCACACCAGTACAATAATATTTCCATCTCTTTCGTTTGTCTCTGGAACACACTAACTTTTCTGCAAAGATTCCTAATCACTCACCCCTATAGCAACAAGGATGGGCACCCTGATGATCAGCCAGTAGTTCATGTTAAGATTCTTGTTCCAGCAGCTAGAGAAGTAGAACAAGACAGGCAGGGGGAAACTTTAGTACATACATGCAATAATTTCCTCATCATCACACGTCTCGGCAGCGTAGATGGAAAACAACAGCAAGTGCTAGCAAACCAGCACAGTACATTGCACAGATGGATGTAACTGCTTGCTTGCCGAAGAGAAAGCTTTAGGCTAATTTGCAACGATCACTGCTAAACTGGGTGCTCCTAAGCCTCTCTTTCTGCTTTTGTATGACAAATTTCTCTACCACAATTTGTCATGAATTATCAGTAAATGATTATGGAGAATTATTTTATTAGAAGTCAGAATACAAGCCATTGTGAATTTTGTTAGTCAATCTCCTCCCACATACTAGAAAGTCTGAGTTTGAAGCTAGCAATGTTTTAACCCCCGTTTTAAAATCCTTGTACCAACTCTTCTTTCTTCACAGTGTGTCATTTTGGTCAGAATTCTAGGTTTGCCACAATTTTCCTGCTCTCAGTTATCGGTTCAAACACCTAGCTTGTTTGGACTTTCAGTGATTACCTTCTCCATCCCATCTGAATTATTTTATGAAGATGACAGAAAGAAAACAAGCCTATGGCATCCACCGTAGTTTATTGGTGTAGGCTTCCTCCTCAAAAATAGCCTATTTTTGTTTAGAAAATTCTCTGCAGTTAAGAAAAGCCAAGCATGTTCTCCCAGTAACATGCAGAGTGCCTCCTCTTGTTTGAGAAGAACACTTGATAAATTGATCATTTTGTAACTAAGGCATTCAGCAGTACTGAAGACTAGCAATATATGCATTCTCATGATGTGTGTATCTGTGCGTGTGCCCACAGAGGTGTCTTGTATGTCGCATGTCACATGGCATTGTACAGTGTGCATCCCTCCCCACCCCCTGCAAAATTCCTGGCAGCGAGGTCAGGCCACCCAGTGTTAGGGTGGGGTGACATGATTTGCCCTTTACTGCAATGGTGTCCCTGAATGCAATGATTTCCTTTTCCTCATAAGTTGTGATCCACCTTATATGGAATGGAGTAAAGATATGAACTGCTCCTCAGCCAATGTCAACAAAGCCTGCCTAGCCCCATCCTGTATAGTTTCTTGTTCCCACAAGAGTGTGACAGAACGTTGGCTAGATGGAGAGCTCATGAAAACTGACTGATAAAAGGTTAAACCAGTTGTGAGACGTATGGGTTATGTATCATGAATTATCAACCTCACCATGGGCATTACAAACAAACATATATGCACCACACTACAATAAATGCACAGGCTATGATGTGGGGATGGGATATTATAGCTCCATTGGTGCATCATTTATGTTACCCACTCTGCAGAATACAGAAAGCCTGCGGACATGCATCCAAACACATGAGCTAACAAGTAAACACTCTCAAAGCATGGAAAAAGATGGAGTGGTAGTTTTAATTCCAGAATGGTCCCCTCGGTTTCAGGTGGTTTTTCCAGTGGACTTTGCATCACAAATTTATTTTTAAATATCAGTTTTTTCCTAGATAACGTTCAATGACGTTTTAGCCACTGGCCACATTCACATGTATAGACCATGGACTACCATGAACAAGCTGAGGGCTAGTGCACACTGCAGAACTGCTCTCCTTTTGCTCTTTCCTATGCTGAGCTGAGAGCAACAAAATATGATGTTAATCCAAGCTTTTTTTCTTGGCTTACCATTCAGGGTTTGTTTGGGAGAAATGAACCACAACTGCTCCTTTAGACAACATGGTAAACCAAGGTTGTTGCCCACCACTCAAGAAAGGCAGCATCAAAACAGGAGCAGTTTATTCACCTGCATTAGCGTGGTACTAGTTCACAGCAAGCCATGGTTTATGGGTTTCTGTAATGTGTGAACATGGCTACTAAAGCATAGGAAAAGTATGTTTATGATATTATTACCAGTAGTTCTCTGAGGAAGGACCTGGTCGCAGGAAAGTTACTTCAAGGATACATGTGACCAAGGAACAGCTTTATGGCATATTATTTGGTCCGACTTAAGAATTATTGCTGGAGAATAAGTGTGCTGGGGAAAAGGTTTGCTTTCCTCTGAATAGCGTTAGAACAAATTTAAATGTTTTCTGGTATAATGATATAGGTTGAGTAATGGTGCTGGGCATTAAATTCTGTTTGACTTCTTTATGCATTAATTGGCTTCTTACAGCACACCACAGCTTTAACTGCTTTTAAATGTATACCAATGTGCAATCAAAACATCATTACAGTAAAATTAAAATGCCAGAAAAACAAAAAGTGGTAGGAAAATGTAAGTAACTTATCTGCACACACTGCCTAGTTCCTTTGTACATTCCCAAGCCTATGTTATTAAATCCCAAAGCTTAATGCAATCATCAGCATCCATTATAAATGCTTCAGTAAGATCTAAATCTAAGTTGAGGAGTCAAAGACAGCAGAGCACAGTTACCACTTCTCAGAGTAGTATTTAGAATTTCACTAGATCACATTCACTCTGGAAAAGACTCATATGTTCAACGATGCCAACTCTGCTGTTGTTATTGTTGTTGTTGTTGTTGTTGTTGTTGTTAGCAGATGCCCATCTGACTGGGTTGTTCCAGCCACTCTGGGCAGCTTCCAATAAAATATTGAAACACAGAAAACCTCAAACATTAAAAACCTCCCTGTATAGGGCTGCCTTCAGGTGTCTTCTTTGTTTATATATTTCTTTGTCAGAGAGGCCAGATTCTCATTGAGGTGGTAAGCTTTTGTCTGGGCTGTACCACTTCCCTGCGGGTAACAACTAAATCTTATTCCATTCAGAAAATTTTCTCTTCGTGGAAAACATCAGGGAAAGGGTTTCTTAGCCTAGTTATGTTTTCTATGTACAGGGAATTTCCTATATAGAGGAACATTCAGTTATGCAAAATTTCCACTTGCAGCCTGAAAGGAGACCCTGCAGACACAGGTTTACCATATAAGTGGAGTCTTTATTGAAGATCAAATTACATTTCTGTACATGCCATGGGGTATACCTTAAGTGTGTGTGTGTGTGTGCTGGGAAATATTTGGGATCAAATACATTCATTCATCTTTTCTAATCCTCAAGTGCTGCAAATCCACAGCAGATCAGAGTGAAAATAAGAGGCTGAACAAGAGCATCTAAGTCTGCAATTCCTAAATTCCACACTGGACTCTGCCATCATTCTGAGGACTGCTCACTGTTCAGCACAAGCAGTGCAAACATTCCTGGGCCAGATGGCCCTTAGCAAGCAGAATTTCAAATATATTTCATAACTGCATGCATGAGTAAACAAGGGCTTAAGAATGAAATTGCTACACCAGAATTTGGTGGTTTATGATGTTATGCCAGTACTGCAGAAAGCTAAGACAGTACGCACATTCTGAATTGGGTATCTTGCATGTGGCCCCCAACTACGGCATGGAAATGTAGTCTCCCTTTTTTTGTTTTTTTTAAATTCAGGCCCAAAATAGATCATCATAATGGTTCAATGTGATCAGTCTTTACCACAGTACCTAAGCAGCAGCCAAAGGGCACCATACAACAGAAATAAGTTTTGCAAGACTGACTAACAACTGAGGCAAGTGAGCAGCCAACATATTACCACAAGGAGGCAAAAAACAAACACACAAACAAAAACAGGAGAGGATTCCTTTCCAATTTTATTTACATTTGGCCTTGCTTGGTAAACAAGACTCATCCACTGAATTGCAACTAAATAAAAATTCCACTCTTTCTAACAACCTGTTTTATAAAAGCTAACTTGTACCATTTATGTAAAAGAGCTGCCCACTTATGATGGGGTTCTCTGTCTTTACTGTTTAAAATTATTGATTTTCAGTACCGTACACACTTAGAACTGTCAGTTGCTTTGAACCACTGTGGTCTGGACATTATAAATTTCTTAATATCCCTCCTAAGCAAGGAGTTATTCCAGTCACAAATGCAATTTACAATCTGCTGCACATCTACTGTAGCATCACAGAGACAAAGGGTAAGTGTTGAGCCTAAAGCACAGAAACCTTGCACTTTATAGAGAAGAAAAGGCACAAGGTTAGTTATTATACCATTTTAGAAATATTTATACAAGTTTTAATTTACCCAAATTGCCCATTAGGGCCTGCTGAATGCATCAGACAGTGGGTTTTGTTTAATAGAAATCATAAGCCAGCTTTGAGTAATACAAAAAGCAAGCAATTCAACATGAACATTTCCTGACACATTTTTACATTGTGAAAAAAACTACTGAGTTTGCAGCATGCTTAGTAGCAGGGATTGGAAGATGTCTGGTTTTTTAAGGTACTGTATACTGATCATCAGGGACGCGGGTGGCGCTGTGGGTAAAACCTCAGCGCCTAGGACTTGCTGATCATCAGGCCGGCGGTTCGAATCCCCGCCACGGGGTGCGCTCCTGTTGCTTGGTCCCAGCGCCTGCCAACCTAGCAGTTCAAAAGCACCCCCGGGTGCAAGTAGATAAATAGGGACCGCTTACTAGCAGGAAGGTAAACGGCGTTTCTGAGTGCTGTGCTGGCTCGCCAGATGCAGCTTGTCACGCTAGCCATGTGACCCGGTAGTGTCTCCGGACAGCACTGGCCCCCGGCCTCTTAAGTGAGATGGGCACACAACCCTAGAGTCGGACATGACTGGCGCGTACGGGCAGGGGTGCCTTTACCTTTACCTTACCTATACTGATCATCAGAACAAAAATGGTCCTAGTCAAGTTCTTACTTAGTTTGATCTGGCTTTAGACTAGAACTTCAGAAAATGCTAGGAATATTTTTGACAGGCAATTTGACACACACAAAAGTGTTACATGACTTATGAGCCAGGTGTACAATTCACATCCATAAGAACTCTCTCAGAGTAATTAACATCTTGTCTGGTGTGCTTTAAAAGTGGGGGAGTAGGCTGAGAAGAAGGGTACACTCTGTGTTAGTTGAACACACCCTCCCTCAGATGGCATGGCACCCAGCTCAAAACTCTATGTGCTCAAAACTCTATGGGGACTTTTGACCTTTGAGTCTAGGAATAAGAGTTGGAGGAATTGCTAGTTATTACTGCCATTAGTTTAGGGGTTACACTACATTAATTGTCCTGTTGGTAAGGTCTATAAAAGGTAAAGGACCCCTGACAGTTAAGTCCATTCGTGAACGACTCTGGGGTTGCGGCGCTCATCGCGCTTTACTGGCCGAGGGAGCCGACGTTTGTCCGCAGAGTTTTTCCGGGTCATGTGGATAGCATGACTAAGCTGCTTCTGGTGAAACCAGAGCTGTTCACGGAAACGCCGTTTACCTTCCCGCCGGAGTGGTACCTATTTATCTACTTGCACTTTTTGGCGTGCTTTCGAACTGCTAGGTTGGTAGGAGCAGGGACCGAGCAATGGGAGCTCACCACATTGCGGGGATTCGAACCGCCAACCTCCTGATCAGCAAGCCCAGTGGTTTAACCCACAGCGCCACCTGCCTCCCTTTGGTTTATGCCCACTTAATTTTCTTTGATACTGTACGTCTTTAAATAATTGCTGTTATTATTGTATTTAAGCTATGTATCATTGTTATTATGCTTAGACTGTTGTTTTTTTAAGCACAGCTCTGCAGATAATGTGGTATGTAAATGGACTGTGAATAAGCGGCAGGCAGCCATGAAAGGGTGATTGTGGCAGGGGATTATGGGAGGAAGTAGCCTGGATCAGCACGCTACCAACCATTCCAAGACTGGGGCTGCTCCTTGTGCCAGAACAACATTTTGTACCCAAGTCATGAACATTAATACATGGCTCCATTTAACAAACTACCCCGGAGGGCAATGTCCCTGCCCTATGACTAGGTAGGTTAGATGAAAGGGTTGTAAGCAGCTCAGCAGCATGTCAGGTGTATGTGACAACTGGGGGATGCAGTGTATGTATTAAGATGCATAGCATAAAGAACCATTACTTCCCCCCACATTTATGAACCCTGAGCACAAGAGGGAAAGAAACAGAACTGAGGAGGAAGAGGAAATAATGATGGAAGGACAAATAGCACAAAAGGGGAGCACTCAGTAGCTAATTCACCCACCCACTGAGTAAATTCTCCTAACACAGAACTGGGAGCCCAAAGCATTGGAACACCACCACCAGTTACAGAAGAGAGAAAGTAGTAGATTTTTAAAAAAACTGTTATTTTCACACGTTCAGGCTTTTTCTTGGCACTCTAGAAGAACGTGTCGGGAAGTGGGCATCATGGTGGCAAGCTCTGCCCCCGCCCACGTCACTTCTAGGTAGGCATGTTGCGGGTGTGCAAACGACCACAACCACTTTTATGTTGGTTGGCACAGCCTTCCACTCTTAACATTCACTGAGTGACATTTGAAAGAGGATTACAAGTAGTAATACCTGCTGCATTTGTTGTTCCAGCATGATTAGTGGGCTGCTGGTGCTGAATGAGAATATCACCTCACTATCACAAACAGTGTGATTGCCACTGTGGCAGGAACAATCAGGCCAGGCTGCCCTACTGCAATCCCTGTTGCCCAGCTGCATGTGTTTGATGAAGAGGTTTATTAAGGCATGCATAACCTGATGAGGAACTGAATGCTAAATTATGTTTTTTGAAGCTATGTTATTTTTGCTCAAATTTGAACAGTAAAAGGTAAAAGAACAAGAAGTACATGGTAATGTCTTTTTATTTCTTTTGTGTGATATAGTTTGATGTAACAAGAGGCCATCCACACAGAAAATAGGGGTGTGTATTTATAAACAAGTCTGAATAACTCAAGTAAAGGCAAATAGGAAATCAGACACATATTGAGAATAACATATTTTCATCAGAGGAATGTTGTTTAGAGACATAACACACACAGTTGGAAATTTTTGCCAGCCTCTGGGCAGAATATATTACTGGCAGTATCACTGAACATAAGATAGTAAGTAGAGCCCTGCTGGATCAGACGAATAGAACTATCTAGCCCAGTTTCCTATTTCCCACAGTGGCCAGAAAGCTGCTTATGGGAAAACTGTATAGGCAGGACAGCTGGTATTCAGAAGTACGCTGCCTCTAATCTTGGAGGCAGTATAATAATAATACAATAATACATTTTTATTTATAGCCCGCCCTCCCCGGCCAGAGCCGGGCTCAGGGCGGCTAACACCAGTAAAATTATAATTTAAAAAAATGGATCATTTTCAAGCATCACAAGGAAAACACTTTTGTATATGGGCATCATAACGAGCAGCCACTGGTAAAGTCTTATTCTGTATTAGAGTAATCTAAGCAAGTAGGCATCACCGCATCTTGTGACAAAAGTGTTTTCCTTCTGGTGCCTGAAAATGATCCATTGGAAATATAAGATCCCCAGCTCATGTAACCTTGAGTAAAAACACAACCTTTTCCCTCTACAGCCACACCGTTATAGGATACACACTTTCCCCATCATGGAGATTAACTTCAGAATCAAGATTGGTTAACAGATTATGCTTGTCCATAACGGCCACTACTGGAAATTGAAGTTTCGAGACATTCTGACCAGTGTGGTGAGTTATTAGGGGCAGCGAGAGGAAGGGGCCAGGATATAGAATAGAATACCTTTCCAAAGACACACGTATTTAATGATGCTGAAAATGGTTGGCCAGCAAAAGCTTGTGCTTATTTATTTATTTTTGCCAAAATGTCATCAGAACTCTTCTTTTTTCTTAATGAGATGCTTCTCTAGCATAAAACATGATCTGCTCTAGCCAGGCTGCAACATGAGCAAATGGATAAGATGTCAGTCAATGGAACAGCCACTGTCAAAGCAATCAAGCCAAAGGAAAATGGGCACCTCTCCCACCCCACAGCAAACACAACCCTCAAAAGCGATCAGCTATGAATCAGAACTGAACCAACCCCACATCTTCATAAAGGTACTTGACAATCCCCCAGGGGATAACAAACAGCATTGGCACACCTGGAAAAAAGAGGGAACAAGATATGCACAGAAAATGAGAAACAAGAAAAAGGAAACAGGAAGGCGACACAAAGTTTTTTATATAACGCAGAACAACTTTAGTCAAGAAGAGGTTGGAGACAGTAAGTTGAGCCCATTATACTTAAATGAATTAAACACAAACACCCTTTCCTGAAGAAGTTTTCACATTACAAAATCCATAAGGTGGAAGTACTGAATTTAATCTGAAATTTATTCAATAGAACTATGGAATGCCAATGCTAATATTAATACATCGTGGCAGTTTCATTAGATAGCCTGAAGCCCAGATAAATGGGACAGATTGCTAGAAGCTATCTTCACTTCTGGAGTCATTTTTTAAAAAAAATAAATTAAAACAAGAACAGTAGTAGATTGGACAAGATGATGAGGGCCAGTGAGACCAGTGAAGTGCCATCCTTGAAGTTGTTTAACAGACACCCAACATCTGTTTACCAAGACAGATGAGGAAGAACAGTCCAGCTGCAATATTGAAGATACTCACTGGGTGTCTCACCACAGATCATTTCCAAACCCAGGTGTTTCCTTTAATCTAATGAAACCTATTTAATTACTTTGAATGTTTAATTTCTTGCAAAGCGAAGAAGGTAAATTGTATTAATAAAAGCCTCAAACCTTAACACTGGTTAGATGAGATATGAATGCTCGAAGAAAACAGGCTTTATTTCTTTAGAGCAAACAAATAGCTGAGCGGAGCAATAGCCCCTGTGATTTGCAGAGGGCCTGGATGCCTCAGAAAGACCGTCATATTTTATTGGGTTACCTGGTTTTTGAAACAAGCGATGTATTTTAATACGTACAAACCAGACAAAAACAGTTGCTGCTGCTAAATTTGAACGATTCTGTTCTTGTCAGTAGTTTAAAACACAACCCTGAGATCTGAAAGCAATTTGCATACCTATGAGCTGACAGCCTGTGCTTTGCACTGATATACTGTACACAAAGTTACCAACATCTAATTAGAAGTTATAAATCTGGTCAGGTGTATGCACGCATGTTTTACTGCCAGTACTGGGCAATAAATCCCTTGGGTATATAAAGGTAGAAAGGATGAGACAAGGTGGTCAGGTTGCGCACTGCAGGGATGTGCTTGCTGACCGGGTGGCTTTTGCTACCAAACTGCCGTGTTTGCCATAGCCAGAACTCAGGTGCCTAGCAGTTTTGAAGCGAAGCACTGAAAAACAAAGCAGTGATTTCTATATACTCAGGAGACTCCCTAGGTGCATCCAAGTATATCCACCTGCAAGTTAAAAGCAAGAAGTACAATTGTACCTACCTGAATCATAGTTTTCCATTCCCAATGAAAGAATAGCAGAGAAAAATGAGTGTTTTGAATTCTACACTCCTCTGTCCATATAGCTAAAAAATGCTCAGGTTCAAGGATGGCAGCTCTAAGCCTGAGACCTCTAGCACTACATGCAGTCGCCTCATGGTAAGCTATAGACTATTCATCCAGCTATCCTTCTTGTGAGATGAAGCCTTTGGGGGATCAGTGTCCCAATAATGGAATCCTTTCTCCTCTCAGGTACAGCTGGCACCAAATCTATTGAGTTTTCAGTGCCAGCTAAAGACACTCTTATTCATCTAGGCCTTTACAGAAGTCTGCTGAATTGCTTATCTCATTGATTTATGTACGTTGTTTGGGCATCCTGTTTTAATATGTATTTAGTATTGATTTTAATGTAACCTGCTCTGGCAGTGCCTTGAAAATGAAGTGCAGGTAAGAGATATTATAAATAAACAACATATAACATAAGTCCAGTATTATCTACTCTGGCTGGCAGTAGTACCACACGGAAAAATATGAAGGGGGAAAAAAATAATCATAAAGATGTGCCCTCTTCCATCTTTTTTATCTAACCCCCCCTCCCCACCTGCATCAGGAGCAACAAGAAGAATAACAACAACAACAACAACAACAGAACAAGCAGCTTCCTTCTCCCGGTTAGCTAAAGACCCAAACGTGTGCTCCTCAGAAGGGTTTGTTTCACTTAGAATTATGCAAAAGATATCATATGCTTCCACCACTCTCTTATGCAAAGAAAACTTAAACCTGTAAAATTATTCCTGGAACTTTTCACAGCTTAGAAATGGGGTAAGTGAAATACTATCCCCGCAAAGAGATGGCAGCTGCATATTCCCAATGCAACTAGAATCTTCTTCATTCAGGACTAAGTTTTTCATAGTATTAAAATGTGTTGCAGGCTCCCCAACAGGAGAACAGGTATGTTTTGTTTTCCCAAACTCCTGCTTCACAATCCAAAATCGACTGCCTCAGGCCGTTTAATCCTTCTAAAACTAATTATACGCAATATGTTCTCAATGCAATTTGTATTGGCACTTGTGATTTATAGCAAAGTCAAAAAAGTTGTTACCGCTCATGTAATTTGATTTTAAAACTCCCTAAGGCTTCCCTGAAAATAGATTTTGCAGTCAGATTGTCTTGTCTTAGTCTTGGGTTACTGCCTGCTTCAGCCTAGATTGAGCCCTCTGACTGACCTTTGGAAGTTAATGCATATTGAAACTACCACTACTTAATCAGCCATTAAGCAGATTCCAGCATCTCCTGCTACTGCCACCTAGATTCAACAGGAAAAGGTAGTTTTTACATCTTAAATAGGATGGCGTGCACAAGACAGCTCTACAGCAATACCTTCACTATGTCTATTTAGAGTCTGAGAGTAGCTGCTACCATTCTCCTGCCAGCCTGAAATAAAGCACTCCAAAGGATAGTTTGCAATGAATTCTGCTGTTAAAGCAGCTGCTAATTTGCACAGCTGCAGTTACAGCTTTAAATTAGTTCTGTTTGAACTAATTATATTATAGAAGGGCAAGGAGTCAACTTAGTGAAGAGAGATATAAAAAGAACTGAAATAGTCCGTTTTCTGTATCAAATTTCCAAAAGAAAGCCTTTCAGAAGCCATTCTCAGAAGAATGCCAGAGATAGGACCACTACTTTAGGAAATGAACACCTGCTTGCTTTGTGTGCACTGATGTTAATTTTTCTGTTTTAATTAGATAAACTTTTATCACAGATCTCTGACAAGGTACCATAGCCTGCAGCTGCAGAATTCCTTGTTATAACATAATCTGATTAAAGTCCTACTGAATTCAAGTGAGTGTTACTCCCAGGTAAGTGGAGCTAAATATGCAACTTTGGTCTACACAAACATCTACTATATTCCAAGTTTTGCAACAGACTAATTAATGAAATCTTAATTTCAAGCCCTTTTGGTCCTTAATATTTTCCTGAAATTTGAATGCTCTGTTTCTGCACTGAGTTTCAGATGGTTGCTAGGCGACAACTACTTTCCGTGCTTTCATAAGCAAACCTATAGTCGTAAAAAGGTTAACAATACTCTGTCAAAACTGGTTGATTGTTTGCTACATTTATGGAACTGAACTCTGTCAAGTATTTTGTAGGGAGCGGAGAGCAGCATTTGAAGGATATACAGCTTCAGAATGGTGATGCTTCAGGCTTAGAGATATGTCAAGTAACAGGGAAAACATCATATTAAGTTAAGAACAGATCTATATTTCCTAGTTTCTCTTCAGCTCACACTGAGGCTGCATTCAGACAGCAGTTTATTCCAGTTCCCCAGCATTCCCCTAACTGTTAATTTCTGCATCATATCTGAGCTTTCAGACGACATACAAGTTACTTCCAGAAATATAGTGGAATACAGCACAATTTTAGTGCTCATTTCCATATTGTTTGTTTCCAGGAAAAGTTTGCAAGTAACACAGAAATGAATCCTAAACTTGTGCTATATTCCACTATTTTTCTAGAAGTTGTTTTTACATCTTGTGAAAGCTCAGATATGACATGGAAATCAACACTGAGAGAAATGTTGGGGAAATGGAATAAACCACCCTGTGAATGCAGCCTGGCAGTGTTTTAATCCATCTGTGGAATACATAATGCTAACCTCTGCCCCTGTAGTGATGTATGGAAGTGAGAGCTGGACCATAAAGAAGGCTCATCGCCGAAGAATTGATGCTTTTGAATTATGGTGCTGGAGGAGACTCTTGAGAGTCCCATGGACTGCAAGAAGATCAAATGCATCCATTCTTAATTAGCCCTAAGTGCTCACTGGAAGGACAGATAGTGAAGCTGAGGCTCCAATACTTTGGCCACCTCATGAGAAGAGAAGACTCCCTGGAAAAGACCCTGATGTTGGGAAAGATTGAGGGCACAAGGAGAAGGGGATGACAGAGGATGAGATAGTTGGACAGTGTTCTCGAAGCTACAAACATGAGTCTGACCAAATTGCGGGAGGCAGTGGAAGACTGAAGTGCCTGGCGTACTCTGGTCCATGGGGTCACGAAGAGCCGGACATGACTAAACAACAACAACAACTTCTGCCCCTATTCATATAGGAGAAAGCCAAAGGCAATGAAAACTGGAGCCACAACTGAAGAAAGAATGATTCTTTAGTAGGAAACATAGTAGACTCAAATCCTTTCCAAAACACAGTTTACTTGCTAACATCTGACATCAGATGGAAAAATAGCCGGGACTATTCTCTAGTAGCCCTTGTAAAAAGGGATAATTCAAAAAGCAGCAACACATATAAGAAAACTTGGTTCCCTACTAAAGAACTGGTAACTAGTGAAGAACAGTGTAGTATGTCCTAATAAAGATGTTAATATTCTATTTGACAAGTTTCTTATAAGAAGAATAGAGTGATAATAGACTAATAGAAAGAGCCCATCTCCCATAATTCCTCTCCTATGACACAAGGCCCTCTTGGCTCCTTCCTAGTCAGATTCTATTGTGGTTGCCAACTTGCTATAATAGCTCCTTGTCACCAGTAAGGGACAACAGAGAGAATAAATATACCTCAAAGAGGGGAAGGAATCTTAATTTTCTCATCCTTTCATTTCATTTCCCCTTTTTGAATGGCATGTTCCTTTCTGCCTCTTTAGCTGGATGTAAAAAATGCTACAGAAGGTACTCAATTTTTAAAAAACCTTTCCCCCACATAGTCCAAAGCTCACCAACATTTGCTCTTGTAACACCAAACAATAGTTTAGCATTGCATCTAAACTAGCTCACTTAAATTACATATATCTTATAACTAACTGCCTGATGTGGTGTTAATTTTGATTTTTATAATTCTGTTAGTTAAAACAACTGGGATCAGATTCACAGTTACAAAGAGATCTCTGATACATTATAAAAATTGTAATTAATGAAATGAATACAATGAAGTGGATGGGCAGAATTGTGCTACAGTTGATGTTTCTATTCTAGAATTTACCTACAAGTTAAAGCTAGGGAACAGTGAAAAGGTTTTGGATTTCGTATGGCACGAAAAGCAACCAAGGAAAACAAAAACTATTCTTATTAGATTCTCTAAAGCAGGAGGTTTATGTTTCCCTGACACTGTAATATTCCCTTATATTATTTTGCCTGCCAAATACATTTTTTTGAACAATGAGATTCTGGAAGAGATCATATATATTGGAAAAATTGAGAAGTTTATTTCAAAAAATATATTCTGAGACAATATGGACCAATGCAATAAATTCAGCATTAAGGTTGAAAATAGTATTGTGACTGAAAGCTTTCCAAGGGTCTGAAAAAAGTGGAAATTAAAACAATTAGGTCCAAACACAGCTGCGTTGTCAGGAGTTGTTTATGAAAGATCTTAAAGGGACAATTTAATTGGAAATGTTGACAGATCAAAAAAGAGTAGTTCCAATAATCCATATTGATTGAAAAGTGATAAAGTTAGACAATTTAACAATGGATACATATACTCAGAGGATAACCAGGCAGCTGGTGGCTGTCACAGGCTAGAAAAAAACTGTCTGCATTGTTAAAAGTACACTTGGAAACACAAAATGAATCAGAGAGAGACTAAAGGGGTTTAGCACAGTGTTAAAATTGAAGGGGGAAAACTGCATCCCCTTTAATGGATAAAAATCTCTGCTTGTCTACCCCTATCTTAGAAGCACACATACGATAGATTTCCATAATCATAGTACTATTTTCAACCTTGCTACTAATTCCTAACATTATGTTTGCCTATTTCATTTCATTGCAGACACACACTGTGCTAATGGTTTCAATGAGGTTTCTACAATAGCCATGGTGCCTTTTTCTCAGTAGTTTCAGGCATTCAGAACACATCAGTGTATGTGTGGCATTGAACGTATTTGCTTTAATGTGTATTAATTTGCACTTATTAACACCAAGTTTCATCTACTGCTCTGTTGCCTGGTGAGAGAGAGATTCTTTGAGAACTCTTTGCAGATGAACTGTTCTATGTTGTGCTACAGTAAAGCGTCATCTGGTTCTCCAAGTCAAGTTTCATTCTGTATGCAGGTAGCCACAGTCTTTCTTTCTTTGCCTACACTTTGCTTAAAGTGATGGCTAGCTGGTACAGGTCAGCTGAGAGGTCTCAGAATCTTATAATGAAAATTATCAGTAGCCAAAGACAGCTTCCTAGTAGCTGCGATTTATATGATAGCAATGTAACATTATCTTTAAAGAATGAACCTGAGGGGTGGGAGTGCAGCTAAGAAATTATGGTACTGTAATGGTTATTTTATAATAACCATTCTTAAGGAAATCAGCCCTGAGTGCTCACTGGAAGGACAGATCCTGAAGCTGAGGCTGCAATACTTTGGCCATCTCATGAGAAGAGAAGACTCCCTGGAAAAGACCCTGATGTTGGGAAAGATGGAGGGCACAAGGAGAAGGGGACGGCAGAGGACGAGATTGTTGGACAGTTATCTAAAAGCTACCAGCATGAATTTGACCAAAATGCGGGAGGCAGTAGAAGACAGGAGTGCCTGGCTGCTCTGGTCCATGGGGTCATGAAGAGTCGGACATGACTAAACGACTAAACAACAACAACAACAGTTTGAAGAAAAGGAAAGAAAGAATTATAAAAGCTAAAATAAACTGCAAATAGAAATTAAAAATGAGTATGACATATGAAAAACAGGCAACTAAGTACTTAGGGACTCAGCTACACTCATCAATTATATCACTATAACTGCATTATAAACATGCAACAGCAGCTGGAGCTATAGAACTGTGATCCATCGCCAATGGGATTTTCTATTAAGAGCTTTTATAATGTGTTTCGCCATGGTGGTTTTTTATGTGTATAGATCCAGCCCAAGTAAAGGGACAACACAGATCAGCCAGTGGCACCAAGATAAGTGACCAAGGTAATCAAGGTCAAACATAAGTTTGCAGGAACGAAAGGGTCAAAGGCCAATGGCATTTCCATTGGTGTTGTATATAACTGATCACAGAGATACCATGTGTGCAATCTGAGTTGTATTCATACAAAACTATGAAGTTAGATTTTTTTTGTAGCCGCTGCTTTTATTGTTTTGTATAATATTTTAAATATTTTATTCTTTTAATTTGTGTGAGTTGCTGAGAGAATGTATGTTTACTGGGTAACCATACAAATGTAATTAAATATATACAGTTCTTCAGCATCACAGTGAAATTCTTGGAGGGCAGTAGTTCCAGAATATGTTTCTTTGTACTCTATATATGACACTGCCTTGATGCTGTCACTATATCTATGAAAACAGGAATAATGGAGTAAAATAGATGAAAAGAGATTGCTTGTAAAGATACTTCAACCAAATTGTGAGTATTAATTAACGATGAGTTAATATTCACAGTAGTTGTACCTGAATTTGCTTGTTTTCCTCATCCTTCCCTATCCTCATTGCCTTTTGTATTGTGCAGTGCATTTTTGTCCATTTTTAAAAGTGAGCACTGTCTTAAGGAAGAATGGAATAAGAAAACAATCCAGCAAAGGGAGATGCAACAAACAGTTCCCCCACAATTTCCATTCTGCTTAATTCATTACACACCTTTGTTAGCTAGAAAACTCACTAACCCTCTAGCTTTGTGAATGGAAACATGTACTCTTACAATCCAGAAGTGATATAAAGAATTTTGAAGTATGTTTTTCTTAAAACCCATAGACTTTAATTTATGCTGAAAGCAAAAAAAGCAAAAAAAAAGGGGGGGGGGCTCATATCCAAACTGGCATTTATGCAACATAGCCCAGTAAATATGCACATAAAAGCTAATGCCCATCCACCAACTGTTTATTAACATTTAGCTGAAGTATCTTTAAAAACAGTTTGCTGTTTAGCAGTCCAGGTTTTCACAGGCACCAGAAAAAGGACAGTCACTGAGTATGCCTTTTCTCTCCTTGTGGGAAACTATTTCAAATGTGTTTTGAATCAAAATTAAATTGTAGTCTCTGTTCTGGGCTTAAGACTCCTCTTTTCATCTCATTTCTTTAGACTTCATAGTTGTAGAATACTCACCACTAGTACTTTGCAGGAGAACACTGGGAATAGTGCTCTGTTACATTTACCTCCATAGCTACAGAAGGACAGAGCGTGTGTGTACTCTAGGAAAATATTAATGAAGATGTCTCAGTTAAGTAGCCCTAAACAAAGTTATTATTCAGAAATATGCTATTTCACCAATTTTCCTCAATAGGTCCAAAGGTAGAATCCTAACCTCAAGATGCCAAAAAATCCAAATTCACCATAAGCAAAATTACAGAATGCTATTTGAACTAATAAAAATTAAATCTGATTACATATAGAACTCCAGAACTTTACCTAACATTAGCTGAAATGCTAATTATTTTGAAACCATGATTTATGTTCAAGATATTTCCTGGTCAAGCCTTACTGAATGGAATGAAGTATAGATGTGTAAGAGTTTGTGTTGTATACCGCCCTAAGCTCTATGGGTATAGAACAGTATACAAATTTAATAAAGAACAATAACAGTTACACCATAATAGATTGCCCATGTAACTTTATCCAGCAATTTTCTCAACTGATTTGTCATTTGTTCATGCAATAATTCTGGAAGTTACCTGCATGACCCAGTCAGGAATATGTCAATGACTGCCCATGCAGAAGCATTCTATTTAAACTACAGAATAGGGCAATAAGAGGGAATAAGAGGGAAAGCATGGAGCACTTGGATAATAATGAACACTGAGAAAGTGTCTCTAAGAGGCATAAGAAAAATATTTCATTCAATTCCATCCTACTATCCTTTGCATAACCTGGAAGTCGCCTCTATTTAAGAATCTGAGAAATAATGGAAGGTTAAGACAACATAATTTCCTGCCACTCTTATCCCTAAAATTTAATAGGATGGCACATCAGTGCTCTGCATTATCTGGAGAGTGAACAAAAGTGCACAACTTAAGCACAAAGTTATGATTACAAGCCATAATGATTAGGCAATGAGCAATAAAACCTTTCGAAGTGACGTATGGATTGCTGCTTGTTTAAGCAATTCATTCAGAAAGTAATTTGCATTAGTTAACAAGCTAGGGGAGATAACAGAAAGGGAGACCTAGGACATAATAAATTACTCAGGTAGTTCTGATTAGCACCAGTAGTCGTGTAAGCCAAACCAGAAGAAATCCATCAACACTGTAGAGGAGCTGCACTTCTAAGATCAACCTGCTGGCTATTGTGCAAGGTCTTCCCCACTGGGGTAGTTGCCATAGCAGCAAAAAACACTGTCACTTTTCATTTTCCCACATACAAAACTCATTCACAAGAATATCTAAAAAACAACAAAGTAAACATCTTGCTCTTCACCTGGTTATAACTGCCCAAGCATGTTCTTTATCTAGTCATTCACTAAAAACTGAGGGAAGACATGAAGGTGTAAAAACAAATCTGATTTTCTATATTAAAAACTAGCCAAGAGTCACTTTTCACACTATAGTACATTAAGTACTCATTATAGTTTTTGTCTATACCCGCTTGTACAATGCAATGTGTGATGCAACTAAACACATCTTAGTATCTATACACACAGTGAATAAATGTGCTGCAAGACACAAGACACAGAGTGTGTTTTTTTCTGTGCTCTCATATGGATTAAATGCATGTATCCGTGTTCTGGAACACAAGCCAGTATTACTAAATCTGCAATGTGTGAATAAGCCTCATGACACATTCAGGGCATGCCTTCAAAGCTGTCTTATACCACTTTAACAACCATAGCTTGCCCCAAACAATCCTAGGACTGTAGTCCATAAGGGTGCTGAGAATTCCTTTGGGGATGCCATGAGTTTAAAAGCGATATAAGAGTGATTTAAATGTATGGTGTTGAGGTGAGTGTAAGTTTGATCTGGGAGTCAGTGCTAGAACTAAAGAAGAGGAACAAAATCTACTGTTTCCTTGAACCAAGTCACAATTCCTTAATCCCACTGCAGCAAACCTCCACATCTACAAAATAAGTAGAGATAAGAAAGATGCAATTTTTTTAAAATAGCCAATCAAGTTCAGCTATTAGATTCAGGGAAAGAGAGAGAAATTTTTGTATATGGATGTTTTAAGATGGTCTATATCTGTAATATATCTAATAAAGGTTTGGAGAAAGAAAACATTTTTATAGCACTATCATAGTAAGAAAAATTCACAAGAACTCTACTGCTGAACAGAAAAATATATAACTGGGCATGATTCAACGTCCCATGAAGACAAGCATAATTTCACATTCTCTCTTTTAAACCCATACACAGACCTCCATTTTAATGTGCTGTTCTCAGCTCTCAGAGGAGAACTAGACTGCATTTGCTCAGAGTGCATATTGGATCCCTTCCCACATTGCAACCATTGTCTTCAAGTATTGCTAAGTTGAGCCTGCAATCAGAAATATTTCAGGCAACAAGACAGATAGAGCTCTGCTGTATTCCTCATAATGGATTTTTAGGTCTGTCTAGGTTTGGACAGACTATTAATTCCCCCCATTTCCATTTATTTAGATAAATGTCTAAAGTCAGACAATTTTTTTTATAAAGGGTAAAACATTTTGTCAGCTCTCTGCTTTGTAGGATTTTAAATAATTGTACAATTTGTAGGTTGTAAAGTGCAATTAGAACACCCCCGGCAGAATTGCTTTAGACATTTCTATCTATCTGAGCTCTTTATTATTTATATTTATTTATTGGCTTCAACAGAGTAGAATATTTTCATCATCAATATATCACTGTGCATTTGGTAGAGCTAGGTGAATAATTTACAACTGATCATTTGTATGAATTTTGAATTTTGCCAATAAGTTCATTTGCCAGAGTGTTCAGACCACAAGGTGAACCAGCAGAAGGGCAAAAACTTGCCAAAGCAATTTAGACATTAAAAATGCAACATATCTGTGAAATACAATTTCAGTGGTATTGGACACCATGTAGGTTAAGCTGTATTAATCTGCTGTTGTTGTTGCAACTCAATGCATGCTGGTTCCCCATCCCCCATATATTCTAGACATCTCAACAATACAAAATGTTTGGACAACTATGCTAACTATTCTTGATTAAATGACAATCTACATGATACCACATGACCTAAAGGTAGCATTGTTTTATAATTTTAACAAATCTGTTTGATAAGACTGATTCCGAGATAGTGGCTAATCTACTCACTGCTGCCAGGTTATGCAGAGAATGTAATTGGGCGGTAGGGCAAGGACCAATACAGCTCCTTTAATCTCAGATTGGTTATTCATAGATGAACTGTTGCAATTATGATTAAACGACCTGACTATAAAAGGATGCATGCTGGTTGTAGACTGGACAAGGTAACTGTTAGGTGGATTTGTGGCTGGTTAACTCGCCAAACCCAAAGAGTGCTCACTAATGGTTCCTTGTCATCCTGGAAAAAAGTGACAAGTGGGGTGAAGTACTGAAGGTTCAAGAAATTTGCAGATGACACCAAACTAACACAGGTATAGTTTCATGTTCAAGGAAAGTAATAGTACCACTCTATTCTGCCTTGGACGGACCACAACCTGAGTACTGTGTCCAGTTCTAGGTGCCACAGTTTAAGAAGGATATTGACAAGCTGGAATGCGGGAGGAGGGCAACCTAGATGATCAAGGGTCTGGAAACCAAGCTTTATGAGGAACAGTTGAGAGAACTGACTATGTTTAGCCTGGTACAGAGTAGACAGGGGAGATGTGGCAATCATCCTCAAATATATAAAGGGATGTCACATGGAAGATGGAGAAAGCTGGTTTTCTCCTGTTCTGGTGGCTAGGACCTGAACCAATGGATTCAAGTTACAATAAAGGAGATTCCAACTAAACATCAGGAAGAACTTTCTGACAGTAAGAGCTGTTTGACAGTGGACCAGACTCCCACAAGAGGTGGTGGATTCTCCTTCCTTGGAGGTTTTTAAGCAGTGGTTGGATGGCTATATGAGATTCCTGCTTTGCAGAGGATTGGACTAGATGACCCTCAGGGTCCCTTCCAACTCACAATTCTATGAAATACATTTATTGAAAAGTGGGCATTACTCATTATATTCTGGAATAGCAAGTTTCAGGAGGCTCTGCTTATGTATGTTGTCTTGCATGCTGGTAAACTGATTTGTGTTTTTTGTTTTGTATACACTGTGTGTGTTGCAAAATATCTAAACATCATGAGACACACAGTTGGATAAACCAAAGAACTTTAACAACATCCCCTATTTATACTTTCAAAACCAAATCAAATGAGAACACAAAGAAAAGGGTGCTCTGTAATAAAAGCACTTATAACTGCAAAGTCTAAAATGCAATCTAACCTTCTAAGTCTCCAGCCTCCCAAAGCATTCTAAAAAAGGACAATAGTAAATATAAACATTTCCTCCACTATAATAGGGTCACCATATTTTGAAGAACAAAAAAAGAGGACGCTATGACGGCCATTCAAAGCAAATAAATACAATTTGTCTCAAATTTTACCCCTGAAAAAGAGGATGTGTCCTGGAAAAAGAGGACACATGACAAGCCTATGTGGTTTATTGTGCAACATAATCTTCAATGTGTATTGATTATTTCATACATATGATTCAGTCAAAATACATTTAAAACATTTAAGTAGCCATGCAGAAAATTGGTGTCACAGTATAAACTAGAATCAACATGGTATAAGCTAGAATGATACAAATAAGAAAAAATAGCAGACACTGTCCTTACTTTTCCTAATTCAATCTAGTAGCAAGCAATTGGATGCTTTATGAAATTATTGATCAGGTTCAGGATGGGGGGGGGGGAGAGATATGAAAGAAGCACAGGAAGTCCTGTTTTTTAAGCACTGCCTTCTGTTTCCAGAGCTCTTAGCAAACATTGCTGGAACAACCACAAATGCTAGGAACATTAAAATAAAGCAGCAAGATCATTACCAAAGTTTTGCATTTGCGACTGAGCTCTGTGCTAAGCATCACTATTATAATAATCACATTTCAAGAATTCCAAAGGCTAATGGATAATTTATCACAGAGACTTCATAATAGTTTGACAAGCAGATATTAAGAATGTGCCTGATATATGTGATACATTTCTTGCCTGGCCAGTCACAATTTTGCAATGTATATAACTACCAGGCAGATAGCCTTTTCATGGCAAAAGCCACTTGAACTACAATTGGTTGGCAAAATCATAGTGCAGTTAATAGAGATTTGGTTTGCTGGTCTTCATACACTCCCTTGGAAATGAGTATTGTGAAATGCTCAGCTGAGCACTCTCTTCCACAAAGAATCCTATTATTTTCTCTTTGAAAGTAAAGGCATAGCTAGAGCATGCCATGTACTCTACAAGAAAGGCTATCGTTGTGGCCCACTTGAGAGCAGCTTCATCCCTGCCCCTTTGCATGCTTCTTAAAAGAAGACCATCCTCACCCCTGATGGGTGGTAGAGTAGCAAGCCCAAGCCTAGCAGAAGAAGATCCTAACACAAGTATAAAAATGATGGCTATGTTGTTGCCTTAAAGATGCATCTGAGTTTAGCAGCAGAAAGAGAAAAGTAGATCAAATGGTTAGTACTTCTTTTACTGCAAAAGACAATGCTACCCCTGTTCCTGCTTCAATTCCATTTATCCTAGAGCACTCAAGCAGAGAAATGCACTTTTTTATTAAAAACGGTGGCGGGTGGGGAGGGAGGAGAGACTCACTTACCCCAGCCAACAAAAAGGTAGAGCCGAAAGATTCTCTGCTCAGAAAAAACAGATAGTGCTAGCAGCGTATACAAGTACATTCCCTCCACCAACAGCCAATAGTAGTTGGCAATCACACAATACTGCATCATCACAAAGACCAAGCGACAACTAAGTGACTCCTGAAACAGAAGAACAGAGAAATTAGCAAATATAGGATGCATTGTGAAAGACAAGGAAGCAAAAGCAGGAGTGCATGTGACACGACAGATACCGGATTCCCCCAGCCAGTACTTGGCTAGAAATGGCATTTTTAAAAAAACTGATGAGAGTGTCAATTGTATTTTGAACAAAAGAGAACAAATTCAACAGGAGCATAGCTTTTCCACTACATCCCCCAAGTATGTGTGTACATATACCTATGTATCTGTCTATGAAAAGCTTATTCAGAGGGTCAGAGGTCCCTGTTAAACATGGCAGGATGGGCTGGTGAGGAAGTCATCTAAAATTAGACAGAGGCACCTTGTTCAAGTGGAGGTCACCTGTATAAGGGACCTCTGCTCAATTTTGACAATTTTCTCTTTTCTCATTGCATGCCCCATCCCACACTATCCAAGAGAGTCTCTCCAACTCTTCAGAGAGGCTTTCAGGGAGTGCAGGAGGCCGGCAAGTCCCCTTTGGCAACCTTCCTACTGTTTGAGTCTCTCAGGATCCAAGCCATTTCTCACAGCTACCAATCAGTGTAAAAGCAGGGAAGGTCAGTCCTCAAAAAATCAGGGAACAGAGATGACTGAATTCCCATTTTTTTGGGTGACACAGTTCAAATATCTTTTTTTTTATAATAATATTTATTAGCAATTTAAAAATTACAAAAGAAAAGAAAAAGAATTAAACAATACAATACAATACAATACAAAGACAAAGACAAAAACAAAAACACCACACAACCCAAACCCTAAAACATTAAATCAACCAAACAAAACAAAAACAATCAAAAACACATCCATTAATTTCGATATCATAACTTTCGTTCACTTGTTTCAGCGACCTCCTCACACCTCACTTTTTGTATTCCACTTCAATTAACTGTTTTAGCAATTCCTTTCCATCTTCCTCTGTTTTCTGTCCTGTAATTTATCTTAACATATTCTAACCTTGTTTTTTCCCTTTAATACATTTACAATCTGTCTGTACCTAATTCCTTATAACATTTCTGCTAAAGCCATATAACTTCATTCCATCATTTTTCTAACATTCATTAATTTTACAATATTTCTGTAAGTAATCTTTAAACTTTTTCCAATCTTCTTCCACCGACTCTTCTCCCTGGTCTCGGATTCTGCCAGTCATTTCCGCCAGTTCCATATAGTCCATCAACTTCATCTGCCATTCTTCCCAGGTGGGTAAATCTTGTGTCTTCCAATACTTCGCGATGAGTATTCTTGCTGCTGTTGTTGCATACATAAAGAAAGTTCTATCGTTCTTTGGCACCAATTGGCCGACCATGCCCAGGAGAAAGGCCTCTGGTTTCTTCAGAAAGGTATATTTAAATACCTTTTTCATTTCATTATAAATCATCTCCCAGAATGTCTTAATCCTTGGGCATGTCCACCAAAGGTGGAAAAATGTACCTTCAGACACAGTTCAAATATCAAACCAAAGTGGAATTGTTTACCAAGTATAATAATGGGACAGGGCAGAACTGTTCAGGAATCCCAGACCTTCTCCTTTGGGAAAACTCTGGTATCTTTCCCAACGTAGTCTTTGGTTTTTTGAGGTAATATTTCTAGATGTTTGTTGGGATACTGGAATAGTAGCTAAAGAGACATAGTTCAACACACACTTGTCAGAAAAAGAATTGGTTGCTTCCTTCTCATCTCAGGGAAAGAAAATGACAAATAAAATGGAGCAAAGAGGAAAAGTTTTAAACAACAAGAGCACCAAGGGAGACTTCAACTGTATCAGAAAAATCATTCACAACTGAAATTGTGACAGTTGGAAGACCAGCACTGAGAGCAAACCTCTAGAAGCGTGCAAATCTAACAAGACATCCCAGGGCACCTTTCCCTTCAAATGAAGATGGAAAGTTAAACACAAATATACTGAGTCACAGGATCACTGATACTAAAGGTGTTTTGGCCTCATCTCCCTACCTGATAAGAGAATAAACTCTCCCACTGCTGTTCACGAGGGGCTGTCCTATACATCCAAGTTATCACGGAGTCTTTAATGAAGATGGATATAGCACGGAGGATAAATGAGGTAAAAAGGTTCAAGTGAATGTAGTTCCTGGTGCAGTGCAGATGCCTGAAAAATAATCATGATGTTTAAGTTACTCAAATGTGTAGGCTGTAACAATTGTCAAACAGGGCAACAAGGGGACTCCGCTCAAAACTGAAGTGGGCAAATGAGTCACTTGGCATATAATTCAGGAAGAGCTGCAGGGATTTCTTCTTATGTTGAAGGCAAAGGAAAACTTATAATGCTTTCACCCCGAAACCACATTTAGACTAAAAAGATGTGTAGAAGTAGAGAACTATTTTGAATTTTTACTAAAGTGGTCACAGCAGAGGGATTTAAAGAACATAATTTTTTATACATCTTCAAATCTCTTTAGATAAAGAAATGCATTTTGTGAGGCATGCCTTAGCTTTCTGTGTACTGGGAAAATCTGCAGGGGGCTGTGGCAGAAGCATCGGCTTCCATCAAGAGAAGTTCTGATACTTACTACCTATTGTTTGAAAAGCAAGATAAGCCACTTAAGAACTATATGGACTGTTGTGGGAGCATGATTTCCCCTCTAGGCTCACAATAAGTAACAATGAACATTCATTATGAATCTCAGTCATGCTCTAGGAGAACAAAAATCACAACCTGTCAAAAAGAAAAAAGTTCAACTCAGTAGCTAGAACCCAGTATCAATGTAACAGCAATCCTTTATTCAAGAATCTCAAACATTTCTTCTCCCTTGCCTTTCTGCCACCTAATAACAAACCCCATCTGAAAATATATGTGCAGTAGAGCAAGGCAGTTTTGTCCCTCCATCGAAATAAAAATGCTCTGTCTATGATACAAAGCAAAATGTTCCTCCACAATAGTTCAGCCATATCTGAGTTAATAGTAATTTCAGAGTTTACATCTGTTACTATAGCATCAAACTAATACCTCTTCAGGGGAGGGGACAGGAGAGTTTATGTCTCTCTATTAAGCACAAATATCAGCTGCTTCCGATGTGCAGCACACCAAGAACAAGTGATAGCCCAGTATGGTTCTGACTGATGAAGGCAAAATATTATCACTATTAGTTATAACACAGTGAACTTGGGCACTCTATTCTTGCACTGCAGTTTCCCCACTATATGTATGTAATAGTTTACAACAAACTCTTTAAACTCTTCCACCGTTTATGTGAAGCTCACCTTTATGCTGCCTTTGACTTCCCATTTTATTGCATTTAAAGGTTTGAGGTTTTTGAAATTTTGCAACAGGCACCATTAGTGCATAGAAGTACTAGTCAAATGCTATTTACAATTTGGAGTTCATGCCTCTTTGTAGGCATATCAAGGTTACCTGAACCCCAGGAGGATGCCAGTGGCTATGACAAGGGCCGAGAAGGAAAGAGCATATCCAGTGGTGTAGATGGCAGAAAGGAATAGCATGTGGCCTTCTGGTGAGTCCTAAAAGAAGATAACATAAGAACGCAATGGAAGGATATAGTTATTGGACGAATCCAGCTTCCTCAAAAGCCTCTAAGATGAGCAGATGGTCAACTCAAGGCATAGCTGAGTGGATAAACAGAACTGCAAAGCCAACAATCTTATACAAAACATAGGCAAGTAGTACAGATCACAAACATCAAGTCCAATATATCAGGAATCCCAAAACCATGTGTTCTTTTTTTGTTCAGGACAATGTGCCCTGGGAGCATAACTTATCCTGAAAGCTTAAAAACTCATTACATGAAAATAATAAAATGAAACTCAAACCCAAATATGGAAGTCTGTTATTGAGCCTAATTTGTCCCTTATATTTTGTATCTTGATACTGGAGTGGTGTTTTGTCCCCTGTACAGAGTGCTGCATCCTCTCACACAGGAAGGGGGAAATTCTCCAGGACTACGTGAGCTGGCGGTATATGAGATATGCCACCCAAAAGTCTTGTGAGTGATTTGGATTGTGTGGAAGGGTGTTGCTGTTTTTAAAGGGAAGACTGGTTTGGAAAATGAAAGAAGAATTTGGAACAGAAGGGAGAGCATTAACTACATGTGTCAGCCAATTAATTAATAAATTTAATTAATAACCAATGCATGGAGTTAGTTTGAAATTGCAAAGGGCACAAACTTAAGACAGGAGCAGCAGAACTATAGGTGAAATTCATAAGTCACTGGCAGAACTACCATTTATTTTAATGAGCTCTGCCTGGACCAATTGTTAGTCTGTGACCATTCCTCTGAGCTTCAATCTTTCCAGTTGGAATTCATGCTCAAGGACAGCTACAGCCAAGCCACATGATGACCTTCACCCTACCCAAATCTAAAGGTTGTTCTGAGTTCTATTTTTATCTATGGCTCTAAACAGTGTGAGAATAAGTTGGTGGGGTTGTCGAAAATTGAAAATAAAAATCAGTATTTACATTTCAGGACACAACACAGTATTCAGGGTTTCTAAATCATTACCCCCCAAAGCACTCTATTTTATGGAAATGAGACAGGTGCCAAACGACCAAGCACTGTCGTTAAGCATCTGTCTTGTTGGCAGCTTTCTACACAAGTGTGAAATAATCTTTTAAACAGCCAATGGAGACAAAAAATGTCCCTGCATGTGGTTTGTAATACAGCAATTCAGCTTCTCCGAACATCATCTTCAGCTATGTCACAGGCATTCAAAAGAATGAGAAAATAGATGGGGAAGCAAGCTTGGGGATTTCCTGCATTTTAATTAACCTCACTTCAAACTTGCAGAATTTCTCTCCTGCCCTGTTCTCTATTTGTATTCTTCCCACTTCTGCTGAATAATCGTAACATGGCAATGTAGACCGCGGTCGGTAACATGTGACCCTTAGTCAAATTTCATGCTGGCTGGAAGAGCCCAGAGGGAGAGGTGGACAGGAAGGTAGTGGGGGGGGGGAGAGAGAATGGGAGTTTAAACATTTGGAGAACTGGAGGGAGGAGGAGGGACAAAAGCCCTTCAGACCTGCAGTAGAAATGGCTTATCTCTCCCCCAGCAGCCCAATGCATGGGGAGAAAGAGAGAAGTGAATGTCAGAAAGAAAGAAAAGTGACCCTTATAATGTTTGTTTCTGGCCTCCAGCAGATTATCCCTGAGAGCATGCAGCTCACCCCTACAGTAAACAATTTTAGCCAAAAGCTGATGTAGCATGATGTCTAAAATGAGCTTGGAAATCACCACTGCCAATCTCACTTTTGTCATGGAGGATCACAAGGTGGTTCTAAGCAACCCTCCATCTCTTAACCTCAGCCCAATATAACCTTCCCTCCAGAGAGTTGCTGTGAAGATTACTGTGCTGCAAACTCTAAAGAGTTATATTCATGTTCAATAGTAATTATGGTAGTCTGACTTCCACTGGACTGCCCCCAATTAATTTCATGTGATGAGTAACATTTACACAGCTTTGCATTCAGCTTTCTAAAGTCTTAAGTTTCCAACAAATTGCTTACAAGTCCTTTGGCTTGTTGCAAAACTTTGTGGGGCAACACAGACTACTTCAGAAACCTCTGAGGACTGAAATCCTTTGGTTTAAGGCAGGAGTCAGCAAACTTTTTCAGCAGGGGGCTGATCCATTGTCCCTCACACCTTGTGGGGGGCCAGACTATATTTTTGTTTGGGAGGGTGAATGAATTCCTATGCCCCACAAATAACCCAGAGATGCATTTTAAATAAAAGGACACATTCTACTCATGTAAAAACACACTCATTTCTGGACCGTCTGCGGGCCGGATTTAGAAGGCGATTGGGCCGGATCCAGGCCCTGGGCCTTAGTTTGCCTACCCATGGTTTAAGCTGATGCGTGTTCACAGAGTTCCTCCAAACAAGTCCACGTGGTTATTATAATAGTCTAAGTCAGTACAGCCCAGCCGAAGGCAATGTAAATGAAAATACAAAACTGCTAAAAAGATGAGTTTTGCAACCCCATCCATTTCCCATTGCCTTTCACAAGTATCTTGTAAAGGGAGAAACCACTAGAAATTATACCACATTGTCAGTGTATTTTCTTGTTTTCTCCCCCCTATGGTCACACATGCAAGCAATTTCCTTCAACATTTCCAGCTTCTATACTGGTTGCAATAATTAGTATCAGTCCCGATAAACATTGGGACCAAAGAATGCCATGCCCATGCTACTTGTTTCAATTCCACTGAAGTTTTGAAACAATCTGAATTTGAGCAACCAGCAGCAGGTACCATGCTTTATTAACTAACAGAAAACTTACATCTAAAAAACATCACTACCATTACTACTGCTGTAACAGTCTCTGGGGATAGAGGATGTGGCATACAGGCTAGTGATTATTCCAGCAAAATCTTAGGCACTTACTTCATCAGTAGCCATACACTCAGATATGTTCCTCCATGGAATGGTGGAATTTTCCTCCAGCAGCCACGTGCCCTCCAGTGTGCAGAAGCGGTAAACTTGCCCTATCCAAGACCAGAAAGCGCATAATGATGGAAGATGACATAAAACAAAAGCAAAATCTAACCCATTATTAGTATCAACCAGCAGAAAGCCCTAGCCTGGTACTTCCCCCCGACAGCTTTCAGTAATGTATACTTAACTATAGTACTGACGTAGAAGCAGTTCAAGCGCTTCCAAGACATTTTAGGATTCTCATGTTACATATCTGTATCATGTGACATAGCTCATGTTACATATCATGTTACAAAAATGCAACATGAAACCATGGCTTGTTTAGGTAAACTATGGTTTCTTTTAATGGCTCAGTTTTCACAAACATATATCTTGGCTTATCAAGCTGAGATATGAACAAGCCTTGTGTCTGTTGTGCCTCATCTCTCCTCCCTTCTTAGAGATTCAAGTGGACTTATTAAGCTGGGTCCTGAATAGATGGGAAACAAAAGCAGACAAGGACTGGTTGTCTGTTATACATGTAGATGATCAAACAATGATATGGTTCTTAACAATGGTTTGCACAAACCATGGATTTGCTTTACATCTGAACCCAGCCTCTGAGGCTTCAAGTTTAATGAATTTTGACACTGATTGTTTTTCTACTAGAAAAGTGAAGCAAGTTCATTGTACGTTTTTCAGAAAATTGGCAAGTGACAACTCCATGGATCTGAACTCTGTAACTTGAGAGTGAACCTATTTCCTGAACCACATGGCTTTTCTCTTAGAATAATTTACATCCCACTTGATAGAAATTAGCATGTCAGTAAATAAGTGACAGTCTAAATGATCTGGTGCCTACTGTTCTCTATGAACAAGGAACACTCAGAAGCCAAGAGGTAACCAAAAGATACAAAAGTTCGTTGCTGCCATAGTAAACACAGAAATAATCTCAGATAATTTACTTAAGAAAACTTAAGAGTTCACTTTTTAAAAGTGACATTACCAGAATTTGAAGTTCATTTATTTTTATTTATAAAAATATTTATATACCACTATTCATAAAAACTGTTAATGTTTCTCCCAGTTGAAATCTCCCTTTGGCCAGGAATATGCAAGTTTTGCATTCATACAAGCCCAGACATTCCACAGGAGCTTCAGAAATCTGAATCAGTAAATCAAAATGTTTATCTAGATTGACTGAACCACGAATGAAAGGACTCCTTCCATTCATGGAAGGCACTAAGATCCAGCAATGACTCCTCGCTAGAGGAAGAAGTAATCTTCCCCAATTCCCCTGTGCAATTCCTGTGGCCCCCAACCCCTTGGAGAAAATAAATCACCTCCTCAGGAACTCTGCTAAGTGCAACTCTGGTTCCAGCCAATAATAATTCATTTAATACTATTTTCTATGCTATGACTACGTCTTTATTTTAAAATACACATTTCTTTAGCTTGTATTTAAATACATTTTACCTTGTGCAAAACACCTAAAAACAATTGTTTTTTGCTTTAAAACGAATGCCCTGAATTTCATGAGTCACCAGAGTCTTCTGTGTTTTGTGGGGAGGGGACAGAAACCTCCCGCCAATCTGTCAAACTCATGCTGAGTTAGTTTTGGCATGTCAAAAGTGGCCAGGATTTAACAAGACGGGAGTTATCTAGAACACAGGAATTCAAAAGGCATGTCTGAATGCTGTATTAGGTTGCAATGGGCAAGGATGTGTTTCATAAGGTGCAACAAAGACAAAAAAACAACGTCGCACACAGGTCATAGAGTTGTACAAAGTGACACAGTGTATACTTGTCTTTATGAAAGTGCTTTTAAAGGTGAGACAATGTGCTGCACCAGCTTTGCGCTGCTTTGATCAAAACAGCTTTATGTTAATGTCCAACTGCCATCACCTTGCTTCTTTATGTGGGATCTTATTTTTCCATGGAAGTTGCCTCGAACTGGAAGAAATCAATAAGCATTTAAAGCTTACACAAAAGAGACCAATATTCTAAAAATGATGCTGTAAAGCTGCAAAATTAGGCCAGGGCTTTGATTTATTTCACATTCTGTGTAAGATGCTTTCACACAAAAAGTTAGTTTCTTAGAAGCAATAGCCTTAATAGAGCCTGTTTGCTTGAATTCCATGTCAATTACACCTTATTAGTATTAAATGTTTAAAGATATGGATTGGTGCCCAGAATCCAAACAGTCCCTGTTTGCTGATAAAAGACTGAAAGGGGAGGCCAATAGTTAGAACTGGAGTTAATGTCACCATTTATCTTGTTCTTGGATGAGCTTGTAAATCAAATCAAATACTACATCTGGCAAAACACTTTTAGATATAGGAAATATGTTATCACATGCCAGGAGGCTCACAAATATTTCATTAGCTAGCTCACTTATGCTGGAAATAAAAAAACAAATTAAATGCTTCCCCCTTTAAAACAACCAACCTGATCTGCATTTTACTACAGCTGTGTGTCAGGAATGGTGGAAGATTAGTCACCCAATTGTCCTTTGGAATAAATTGCCACATAATTTATCTTTGAAACAAATTACATCATGTCCTAGCCTATCACATTTTACCCAGACAGGGAAAGACAAGCTGAGGGAGAGGAGGCAGAGAGTAGTGTTTCCCCTCAGTGCGCTCTGCACACGTGTTGAGCATCGTAAGTTGTCCCAAATTAATAACTCTTCTTAATTCTCGACAGGGGAAATGTTCTGGAAAAGGTAACAGTTTTTTTCCAGAAGGCAGTGGTGAATCTGCTGTTTATGAGTAATAGCCAAATTATTTGCTGTGGTAGATTGACTTGCCGCTCCCTGACAGAGTGGTTTGCCCTTTGATGGCAAAAGATAATATATCCTAGCACAAGACTTTGTTCTTTGAACAGTTCCACTCAACCAGCACAACCTAAATTTATCAATCACACAGGCAGTACATCAGCTTTCAGCAACCTTTGTTTCATGGGCAAAGCAAGTTTCTATTCATAAAAACTTGTAGTCTGTTTCCCCATGGAGAACAACAAAAATAGTCTACAACTACCTTTTATTTCCACCCTTAGTTCCCTTTGCACAACGATGGCAAAATAATTTATAACAAAGTCCTCTAAAAATGATCTTGAAAATAATATGAAGCACTTTGGAACACACCTGTACCAATGTGAAAGAAGCCAGCTTCTATAGGTAAATACTAAGCACAGTAGTGTTCATCTCAAATTTCTTCTATAGGCATGGAAAAAGTATTGAAGCTGTACAGTCATTTCTGAGTTAGGTATAATACACAATGATAATATTCAACATGGAACTCAGTATCAAACTTTTATTCAAGTGAATCTGACTCCTGTTGTCACACCAGACCTATGCCATGGCATCTGTTAGTGCAATATTTCATGGTACAGTATGGAAATAGACCATTATTTTGTGTGGCTATACTTCTGTGGAACTTCTGTAAAGGTACCGTTATACATGCCCCATATTCAAGCAGGAAGACATTTCAGAGGTTTCAGTCTGTACCTTGGATTGGAGTCCTTCAAATTACATCACTGCAAATATATTACATTTTAGTGCTATAGATACAGGCTGAGTATAAGATGGGGGTTAACAGCATTAGCTCCAAAAGATATTGATTCCCATCAGATTTCTAGGGGAACCCCAGCACTTTAGCATTTGGATCTTCACAGACCGCAAGTCACCAGCACCAGTTGTCTACTCTTCTTTTATACTGCCAGACCTGCACACAGAGACATGCATGCTTCAATGGTATCACATCCTTACTTATGTTTCCAGCTCTTTAGTTCCAATGGAAACATATTGTCCTAGCTTATATTACAAAAGAGAAGACTTGACCAAGGAACTAGTCTGCCCATATTAGCAGTCCTCCCCTTCTCCATTCTTTCATCTCTAGAATCACAGGGTTGAAGAGGATCCCACAATGACACCCAGCCCAATCCAAATCCCTTAACAGTATCTTCCCTTGGATTTCTCTTCTAAAGCAGGATTCCTCAGGGAGGTTTCAACATATCCGGCAACTCCATCTTCTTAACCACCTGTTCCAAAGCATTCAAGTGATATTTTTATCTCTGGAGATTACTATCCAGTTACTGTTTCTACTTATTTCCCATTTTTTAAAAAATCATAACACACAGGGTTCCTTCCTGTGTCTAAATTCCTGTGTCTGTTGTTGTTGATTAAATTTGTATTGTTGTTGTTGTTTAGTCATTTAGTCATGTCTGACTCTTCGTGACCCCATGGACCAGAGCATGCCAGGCACTCCTGTCTTCCACTGCCTCCCGCAGTATGGTGGAACTCATGTTAGTAGCTTCGAGAACACTGTCCAACCATCTCGTCCTCTGTCGTCCCCTTCTCCTTGTGCCCTCCATCTTTCCCAACATCAGGGTCTTTTCCAGGGAGTCTTCTCTTCTCATGAGGTGGCCAAAGTATTGGAGCCTCAGCTTCAGGATCTGTCCTTCCAGTGAGCACTCAGGGCTGAATTGCAGTTCACAGCCTAGCGACTCTCGCCCACCCAGCACATTGTAGGAGAACACAAGTTCAAAGAAGGGTCTGCATTTGTATTCATTCAATAGGGACTTTCCCCTTGCTTAATTTGACTCCAGGGATGGTGATAGTCAAGCTGCTTTCACATATGCAAAGCCAAGTTGTTTCTTGCAAAAGCAATTATGCTGATTGAGCACTTGTTCCTGCTCTTCCCTAACTCACTTCAGGTTACTCCAATTGTCAGGAAGGAAAGTAAATTAGCCCCATAAGTGTAAAATGACTCTGGAAGTAAGCCAGAATCTGCTGTCATTATCTTCAAGGAAAAGCTATAAAAAGTGGGTTCCCTCATAAACATGACGCCATTAAGGATTTTGCTCTCGCTCAAATAAAATTTAAGGTGATGAATAGAAATTCTAAAAGTCAACATTTGGAACATGTTTGGGGGATAAAACTTTTATCTGCAGCACTTTCAAAATAAGTAGTAGGGACCTGTGCCTCTTGGGGACCATTTGGCCTATAACAGAAAAGCTCCCTGGAGGATCATCGTCAATAAAATGCAGGAATGTGAAAGGGTAACAATGCAAATATGAGTCATTGTGCAAAATTAAACAGCCTGTGTGCTTGATGAGAGGCAAATGACTCCATTTCACAAGCTTAGCACTTTGCAACTTAAGACTATTTTGCAGAAATGAAATTATTAATAATTTATAAAGTATTTACATATTTTATGTTCTTTATCTTCTTTGCAACATTTACCTTCTCAGGCAGACTTATATTAGTACCATTTAAAATATGAGAAACATGCTGAGATACTCATCTATGCTGATAATTCAACTCAAGCGTGTCGGGTGCCCAAGCTCCATGCTTCAAACCAAATCTTTACTTTATTTAACATAACACAGAATAATCTGGTTCACCAAACTAAGCGCAGCATGCCAGCTATGCATGGCAGACCACTGGGAGCAAAATAAGCCTTCTCGGTCTCTGTCTAACTGAGTCTGCAAGCGTATCGTGGTAGTGATGTCAAACACCTTAAATGTAATTACATGGAGTTTGGCTCTCAACTCCATCTCCACACTCAGGACATAACATACAGGAATGTCTAGCTTGTATTGCTTTTAAATGTTTTTCTGTAGTTGTACACTGCCCTGATGTTTTGCAAAAGGATTGTATATATATAAATAAACAAACTTAATATGGGGGCTTACATAAAAAGAAAAGGTATGTAGTTCAGTATTCATCCATCCCTGTGCCATACAGTAAAGGCTTAGGCAGTAAGTGGGATCAGGGAACCCAATGGTTGTTTCATTTAATTTATTAAAATATATGAAAACCACTGTTCATCAAATAGGTATCAGGCCAATGTACAAAACAAGACCAAAACTGTCATACAGCTGTAAAACTATCAAATCAACTTTAAAATGCAGTGATGCACAACAGGATAGATTTAAAAAATGGGACAGAAGTCTGGGCAAACAGTTTTTTAGTTTTTTTAACTTGGCACCAAAAACCTAACAGAGATGGTTTCCTGTTGGGGCACCATAACAGAGAAAGCTCTCTTCCTTGTTGACACATAACATGCAAAAACATATTGCACTTCAAGCAGCAGATCTTAAGACATGGGCAGGTATGTATACGGGAGACATCTCTTCAGGTATTTGGGCCTTAAGTTGTTCAGGACACTAAAAGGTTGAAACCAACATCTTCAATTCGGCCTGGAAGCAAACAGGCAGGCAGCAGAGCCTCCTAGGGATCAGTGTAAAAAACCATCCTATCCAGCCACACCAGATATGGCTTCTGTGTTCTGCACTAACTGAAGCTTCTGAGTTGTCTTCAAGCACAGCTCCATGCACAATGCATGATTGTAACCCAGTTGGGGGGTCCCAGATCATGGACCACTGTGGCCAGGCTATGCTCAACCAGGAACCGTCATAGCTGGTGAAGCAGCTGAAGATGGGGAGAGTCACTCCAAGTCAAACAAGCCACCTGGGTCTCGATCAAGCTAATTACCTGCTTTCTCAGGTAGAACTCATTGTTAACACCACACTCCAAATCCCTGTATGATCTCACCTAGCAGCTTCAAATGTTCAAAAGCAACCCCATCCACCAACGCTTTTTTTGGAACTAGATAAGTGTGCAACTAGTATATCACCATGTCTCCTTCCCTCAATCCACAATAATAAGTCCTGTGGACACAGTTCAGAAAAAAATAATAAATAAAGGTTAGAATCAAAATTATCTTTGTACTGCAGGAATGCTTCACTAAACACCCAGTTGAAACAACTGCGCTACTTACATCCTGTACATCTAGTAAAGCCTTGACCTGCCATGCATTTTGTTCAGAAGTAAGGCTATAGTTTGAAGCAACACATTCTTGCCCCTGGCTCTTATGACCAAGCCATATGGACACATCGTATCAGTGCTCCTGAGGCATAACTATGCTGCACCAGTCTGCAGCAAAACCCTGTGTACTCCAGAGGGCATAAGAAAAACAAATGTGGTTACTGCACCTATAACTCTTGTTTGGAACTTGCGTCCCTGGAAGATTTTCTATTTAAGAGGATTTAGGGCCATTAGACAATAAATATTAGGACCCTGAAGGAGTCATAAAATGTAAAATGGATTACCTTAGCAACTCCAAGCTTTCTTGGTCTACACAGTGTTATTGGCAGCAGGGCTTAAATTATAAAATGGTAACAAAAATGAGATTACATTCCCAGTGACAGTAACAAGAGATAGATACCCTCTCTAAAAGAGAAAGCTCTATTTTCCTGAGGACACGATATTCTTATGGCTCCTTTGCAGTTGCACTGATTCCACTGAATGCCAGATATTGCCTCAGCATGGTTGAAAAAGAGAAGGTAAATTTACCACTGGGCAAGTTTTTTACATTTAGCTCAGGAAAAATCCCCCACCTAAAAAGACCTGAAAAAGTGAGCCCCTGAGTATTCTTCCTACTCACTCGAGGAAGAGCAGAAATGAAAGTATCCTGGATATTGATAAGGTTGGACGTTATCTCTAAGAAATTAAAAGCTGTTTATAGGCTTCATAGAGATCTTCATTTTTTAAAAAAGGAGAGGGAGAGCAAGGCAGCTATTATTTAAGGACAAAAGGGAGTTGTAGGGAGAACAAAAGCCTGTGAAAACCAAGCCCCTGAAGAGATGAAAAAGCAAATGAAACTCTCGCTTGGCTACAATACAGAAAAATAAATTTTCATCTCACTGTCCTCTTCCTAGAGTTTCTGCCAAGCTTGATGTGTCATCTGCCAGCAAAGCTCATTTTGGGGGGCGGGAGGGGAGGCAGGGGTGTCCTGTAGTTTCTATCTTGGAGTGTGAAGTACATTGAGGGTGAACAAAATCTGTGATTCAGGAGAAACAATGTGAATGTTCTCGTTCACAGCAAATATGAATATGGGCAGTGCAAATAAGGTAAATGCCCACATCGTAAAACTCTCTAAAGCCAAGCGCTCACCAGTGGGCCATGCAAGACAGGCTTCGCTCCTGCTGCCAGATGTCCAGGCCCACTAAATTAACCGCCAGTAATAACTACACAGATTTCTGTTCTTTTTAAAAGCAAGTGATCGTGTTGCATGATTACCAATAGTGATAGCAGTAACTAAACTCTAATCTGAGAGAGCTAGAAACCTCTTCATCTGCATGGACAATGAAAGCTGATGAATACAACACGAAATAGTTCATGACTTTCACCCCTTAAAGAACTGTGAGACTCCTGACTAATTTTGACTACAGGTTCTTTGCCCAAATTGACAGTCTTAGTTGGGCTCCACTTGACAAAGGAAAACTCAGGTGCTGGGAGCCAAAGTCGACAAAAGTAGCCAGTCCTCACAAAGTATGCATCATGGTAAATTTATTTTTTATGCCTTTGTTACACATAGGCAATTAATGGTTTGTTACACATTTTCAGAGTTCAACTCTTCCTAGGTCTGCTTGCCCTCATAAAATTATTGGTTTAGATGCTAATAATCTTGATACTTGACAGAAGTTCAGCTATGAAGCTTTGGTACATGTATTCATTTTTGGCCAGCTCTAATTGGCCAAAATACTTGAAGAGAAGACTCTACAGTTTTTATCTATAAGCTGCCTTGAATCCCTGTCAGGAAAAAAGGCAGGGTATTAACTAACTAACTAACTAATTAATTAAATATAAAATTTTAAGGAGCGGCAGAACCCTTAGCTCTCTCTTTGCATTATAAGAGAAGTAGGTGCTGCCATCTTGGGCTACGTGAAATGGCCTAACTTTCAAAACATGTATAGGAATCTTGAGTAATATTTGGTACTATAGCCCCCACCAAACAGTGAAGAGCCCCCATCCAAGCATTCCCTTATTTTGCTAACTTAAACAAATTCTTATTTACAACAGTTTTAGTAAGAGTTCTGTCTAAAAGGGAATCCATTATGCACCCTCACTTAATGAAAAACCTAACCTAGTTTATCTGGTTACATAATTTCTGAAAAAGGATTTAATGTCCAGATTAGCAAAGGAAACTCAAAAAGATTTTTTCCCATATGCTGATTAGGTTTTAGTACATAATGAAGGCCCAAGGAGGAAGACCCATCACATTGCTGCTGTGGTGAGGTTTTGTGAAGTTAAGTTTATTCATTTTTTAATTTATAACAATATTCATATACTGTCGTTTATTTATTTTAAAAATCAGAGCATTTACAATAATTACACATAAAGCTATACAATAAAACTATATAAAAAGTTAAAATCAGAAATAAATTAACTATTATGGAAAGATATATTCTCAATTGTTTGTATAAGTCTGACGGGATACAAAAGTTTTCAGCAGGCCTTGAAAAGTTGGGATAGAAGGTGCCTGCTGAATCCCTTGTTGACATTCGTCTGTCTCAGGGGACAATGGAGTATGCCTTCAGGGGTGAAGTCAAACTGCTGCAATTAGCAGCATCAAAGTGACCTCTCTAGGGTACAAACCTGGGCAGTGTGTATGGAGATCCTGGGCTGCTCAGATGACAAGACCCCACTCTTGGCCTCACTGGTGCAGTCCAAAGGAAAGGAAAGCAATGCGTTGGGCTGCAGGAGTTGCCGGAAGCAGGCATGCAAGGTGCCATCCAACTGTCTTAGGGAATACACTCTGGATTTGTGCAGGGCTTACTCCTTAACTTTTTCTTTTCCCAAAGCTGTTATGCAAGGCAGCATAGGTTTAGGATCAGAGTTTTCTTTCTCCTAGATGGGCTACCTTTCTAGGTTGGCGAGCCCCATCTGCCCCTCACTTCTCTCTTGGAACAGGGGCCAGGTAGGATTTTTTCCATTTGGCAGACTGGCCCTGGCCACTTGGTTTACGCCTACCTCTTAGCAATCGTTACAACTTTGTAAGGTTTGGGGGTTAGGCATTGGCTCATTGACTTGTGGGGGAGGGGAGGTCAGCCATCGTCTGCCCCTCCATAGACCAAGGGTATTCTGTTGAAGGAATCCGGGGCCTGGATCCTGTCCGAAGTCCACTTGAGGGGCTAGGGCCATGCCAGGCCTCTGGGAACACCAAGGAGAGCTACAGGCGGGTTCCCCCAATGTAGCTTCCTCTTTTAGTGGTTTACCATTACTGACTTCCTGCAAAGGGGGCAGGAGTCCAATATAGTCCTTTGCCAATACCTAAGCCAATACCGCTCACATTTGCTATAATCAATAAAGTTGTGGCCTAAATTTTTGCCCATTAACCTTAAACCAAAAATCTGTGTCAGTGTGAATTTTTATTCTAACGGGGGCTGGCTTGGGGGCCTTGATACATAATTGGTCTCATCCGCTCAATCCACAAGAGCATGTGTTCACATGCAGGGAAAGTCCCTAACTCACTGAGGATTTGAGACCTATCATCTAGACCAGTGTTTCCCAACCTTGGGTCTCCAGCTGTTTGAGGACTACAATTCCCATCATTCCTGACCACTGGTGTTGCTAGCTAGGGATGATGGGAGTTGTAGTTCAAAAACAGCTGGAGGCACAAGGTTGGGAAACACTGATCTAGACTCACCTGGCTTAGCTGGCCAGTTAAAGCTGTTTTCTAGGGGGTGGCTGCTGTTGCATGCTGACAGCTTCTAGGAGCCACAGGTGGGAGCCGAGTACAGGGTGGAGATGAAAGGTGGACAAACTACCCAGAAGGAACCTGACATTTCTCCCACCAGATGTACTACCCCTCTCCTAATACAGAGCCAATGACACAAAAGACTTGGTTTCTTCTAGTTATCAAATGAGTCTCACCAACTTGGGGATTGATCAACAATGCCACTGCAGATTATCTCAGTGACTGGGCTGGAATATAAGGGTTCAAGCAGTCCCTGAGGTACCCTCTACCTATGTTGTTCAGGGCTTTGTAAATTAATACACGGACCTTGAACCTGACTTGGTAGTGGATGGGCAGTCGGTGCAGATGTTTCAACAATAGTCTCACGTGTTGTCAGCAAGATGGCCCTGATCAGCATTCTGCACCAGCTGGAGTTTAT